>NC_133382.1:13285437-13334253 GCF_049309525.1 Garra rufa | reverse complement strand
AGGGGTGTATCTTCAAGCTGTTATATGGTTTTAGGAAATCATATAAAGCTTTACTACTAAACTGTAGAGGTATACCAGGATTTGTTGTCGATGGATTCTTCATTTGAGGAAACACTGGCTTTGACTGAATCTTGGATTGTTGCATCTCTGGAGTTTTTTGAGGAACAGCTGCATTTGGCACCAGAGGCACCTGTGAAGAAATACTGCCTTGTGGTGTAATTGGTTGTGGTACCACTGGAGTTACGATTTGTTCCTGTGATAGGACTTGTTCCTGCTCTAGTGCAACAGTTTGTGATGTTTGAGGAAATGTTGTCTGAGGAATAGGAGCAGATTCTGGTACAGAAATTACTTGAGGGACTGCTGGTGCTTTGTTTTGTGGAATCAAAGGTGAGGGTGGTTTATAAGCTTTACTAGGTTTATAAAAACCTGGACCTTGCATAAATGGCTTTGGAGCAGCCTGAGGTGCCATAGAGTTGGGGTCTTTGCCCTGTTGAAGTGGTGCATTAAGATTTTGTCCTTTTGTTTGTTGCAGAACTGGTGGATAGCCTTTAGTTTGTTCTGGAAGTAATCCTGCATTCGGTTCACGTTCAGCTAGTGGTAAAAAACCCTTGGTGTTAGAAGTTACTGGGAGATGACTTGGTGCCTCACTGCTTGAAATCTCCCCTTTAGGTCCCTTTCCATTGGAAACACCCACTTTTCCAGACGTTACAGGCATGTAACCTAGAAGCCAAAGCAATTTTAAAACAAACTTACAAAACCCAATATGAAAAAATTAACATGCAGAGACGTGCATGTATTTCTGAATAACAGATTTTAAACTACATCTATTCATAAATAAAATTACTTAAAGCACTTTCAATAATGATGCTTTACCTGAATTAGCTGCTTTATAAGGTCCTTCTGACATTTGTTGAGGAACACCATAGCCTATAGATCATAAGAATGTAGATATGACTGTGAAGTTTTTACATTACATGATATAGAGTTTATATCGTAGGCAGCTACACAAATGAATGGGCAAATTCTGTGCACACTGAAAACGAATATTAAAAAAAAAACACAGACATGATAGGTCTCTACAGACCTTTATCACTTATAAACTCCTCCACCAATAATATGGTTTATTAATCTAAATGCAGCTGGAGTATTAATAAAAAAAACTAATTCATTAACATGCAAATACATTTTAAAGAAGCTCTGAAAATAGCTTATTATAGTTTTAAGAGCCATAAATTATGTTTTATGATAGTAATAATTACATGCATCACATTTACCATTAGGCTTGGCTCCCTGTCCATTTGTCGGTCCAGCTTTAGCACCATATCCGTTAAGGCAGACACAACATTCAAATTATATGCAAATTTAAGACAAAGGAAAAAGAAATACACATCATATGCATTACAAATAAAGTTCACCTGCTTTAGGCCCCTTGGTTCCACCATTGGGATACCCCATATATTGAGGAGAAGAGCCTAATAAGACAAAACCATTTAGACCTGTGTAATATCCTCATTTCTTTTCAGAATTCAGCATTATCCACATAATAATTGGAATTTATAAAAAAAAAAAGTTGGTGACATCCAATATATTAGCCCTACCTGTATTAGGTTGGCTAGCTGCACCTCCATTAGGATATCTTCCATATCCTGAACAAAACAAATCCCAAATCAGTTTAGAGGTGCCCCAATTACTTTAGTTTACAATACAGACATATAGTGCTTAACTCCTAATAAACAACTCTACCAACAGATCATTAATCTAAACGAGGCTACACTACAGTTGGTGTATTAATATAGAATTCAATTAATGTGCAATCAAAGGTGTGCATATTTACTGTGGCTTTAAACATCCTATCAAACTATATTTTTAGAGCTCCAAACTATGTTTTATAAGAGTAATAATCACATGCTATTTACCATTAGGCTTGGCTCCTTGTCCGTTTGAGATTCCAGCTTTAGCACCATATCCTTTGAAGCAGAACGAACACACATAGGATTCAAATGATATGTAAAAATGAGACAACAGAAAAGGTAATAACAGTATACACAAAAAAAGTTTACCTGGCTTAGGTCCCTTCATTCCACCACTGGGATACCCCATATTTTGAAAAGAGCCTAATTAGAGAAAAATACTTCAGATCACTGTAATATCCACAGTTCTCTTCAGAATTCATTGTTATCTACAATGTAGTATGCAATGTAGAATCAAATTCATTAAAAAAAAGTGGTGACATCCAATACATTACCTGTATTAGGCTGCCTAGCTGCACCTCCATTAGGATATCCTCCATATCCTGAACAAAACCAATCCCAAATCAGTTTAGAGTGGCTCCGGTTACTTCAGTTTACATTACAGACCTTCAGTGCTTTACTTCTAACGAACAACTCCTCCACCAATAATATAGACTATTAATCTAAATAGGGCTACACTGCTACACTACAGTTGGTGTAAAAAGGTGCAATATATAACACTGAGAGCTAACAGTTGAAATGGATACTGCAGTCCAAAATCATAATGGTAATAATCACATTTAATTTAGAATTAAGCTTGCCTCCTTGCCCATTTAAGAATACAGCTTTAGCACTGTACTCCTTGAAAAAGACCCAACACGCATAGAATTCAAATGATATGAAAAATAAAACAAATGAAAAATACCATATGCATAACACATACACAAAAAAAGTTTACCTGCTTTAGGTCCCTTCATTCCACCATTGGGATACCCCATATTTTGAAGGGAAGAACCTAATTAGAGAAAAATACTTCTTTCTTTAGAATCTTCCTCGAAAGTCAGTACTATCCACACTGTAAAAATTACACTGTAGAACCAAATCTATAAAGAAAATTGGTGAGATCCAATTTATTACCTGTATTAGGTTGCTTAGATGCACCTCCATTAGGATATCCTCCATATCCTGAAAACCAATTCCAAATCAGTTTAGAGTTGCTCCAGTTACAACACAGACCTTTACTGCTTTACTTCTAATGAACAACTCCTCCACCATAATAATTTTTTTTCATCTAAATAGGGACACACTACAGTTGGTGTATTAAAGGTGCAATATGTAATATTGACAGCTAGCAGTTAAAAAGGCTACTGCAATCATATTCATATAATCATATGCTCTTTAGCATAAGGCTTAGCTCCTTGCCCATTTGAGAGTTCAGCTTTAGCACAATATCCTTTTAAAATGACCCAACACACATAGGATTCAAATAATATGGACAAATGACAAATGAATAAGTAATACCATATGCATAACACACACACACACACACAAGAAAAAGTTTACCTGCTTTAGGTCCCTTCATTCCACCATTGGGATACCCCATATTTTGAAGGGAAGAACCTAATTAGAGAAAAATACTTCTTTTCAGAATTCAGTACTATCCACACTGTAAAAATTACACTGTAGAACCAAATCTATTAAAAAAAATTGGTGAGATCCAATATATTACCTGTATTAGGTTGCTTAGCTGCACCTCCATTAGGATATCCTCCACTTCCTGAACAAAACCAATCCCAAATCAGTTTAGAGTTGCTCCAGTTACTTTAGTTTATAATACAGACCTTTAGTGCTTTACTTCTAATGAACAACTTCTCCACCAATAATATAAATTGTTAATCTAAATAGGGACACACTACAGTTGGTGTATTGAAAGTCCAATATGTAATATTGACAGCTAGCAGTTGAAATAGCTACTGCAGTCCAAAATCATAATAGTAATGATCACATGCTCTTCAGCATAAAGCTTAGCTCCTTGTCCATTTGAGAGTCCAGCTTTAGCAAAATATCCTTTGAAGAAGACCCAACACACATAGGATTCAAATAATATGGAAAAATAAGACGAAGGAATAAGTAAAACCATATGCTTAACACACACACGAAAAAGTTTACCTGCTTTAGGTCCCTTCATTCCACCATTGGGATACCCCATATTTTGAAGGGAAGAACCTAATTAGAGAAAAATACTTCTTTTCAGAATTCAGTACTATCCACACTGTAAAAATTACACTGTGGAACCAAATCTATAAATAAATGGGTGAGATCCAATATATTACCTGTATTAGGTTGCTTAGGTGCACCTCTATTAGGATATCCTCCATATCCTGAACAAAACCAATCCCAAATCAGTTTAGAGGTGCTCCAGTTCTCAGTTTACAATACATACGTACTTACATACATACATACAAAGAAACAGACTTTCCTTTACCCCCTAAAGAGCTTGTCCATCCATAATGTACAGTACATTGTTTATATAAATAGGGCTACACTACAATGTGTATTAATATATAATTCAATTTCAGTGCAAAGATGTGCATATAGAATATACTACATTTTACAATGGAATTGTATGTGGCATATCAATTCAGATTTTAAATCCAAAACCTATATATTTTTTATAATAGTAATAATCAACATAATAATTTACCATTAGGCTGGGCTCCTTGTCCATTTGAGGCTCCAGCTTTAGCACCATATCCTTTAAAGCAGACCCAAAACACATAAGATTCAAATTATACTCAAAATTAATACAAAGAAAAAAATAAATACACAGCATATGTATTACACACAGAAAAAGTTTACCTGGTTCAGGGCCCTTGGTTCCACCATTGGGATACCCCATATTTTGAAGTGAGGAGCCTAATTAGAGAAAAATACTTTAGATTTGTATAATAACCTTAGTTTTATAATACAATTTAATGTAATACTCCTTCAAAGTTATTATACACTATACATATTTTTGTTCTCATACACCATTCATTCAAGTGTACACACACACACACACACACACACACACACACACACACACACACACACACACACACACACACACACACACACACACACACACACACAAAGTTTACCTGGTTTAGGTCCCTTGGTTCCAGCATTGGGATATCCCATATTTTGAAGAGAAGAGCCTGATAAAAGAAAAATACTTTTGACTATTCTAATTACACCTCCATTAGCATATATTCCATATTGTGAACAAAACCAATCCCAAATCACTTTAGAGGTGCTACTTTAGTTTACAACAGGAGTGCCCAACCCTGTTCTTGGAGATCTACCATCCAAGTTCAGCTCCAACCCTGATCAAACACACCTGAACCAGCTAATTAATTTCCTGGGTAGCACTTGATAATTACAGACGGACCTAAAGTCTGCAGGTAGGTAGATCTCCAGGAACAGGGTTGGGCACCCCAGGTTTACAATATAGGAAATTTAGCCTATATTGTAGGCTTTACCCCTCATGTAGTTTACAGTGGCGTTGAACGTGTCATGGTTTATAATAGTAATAATCACATGCTATTTACCATTAGGCTTGGCCTCCTGTCCATTTGAGGGTCCAGCTTTAGCACCATATCCTTTTGAAGAAGACCCAATACAAATAAGATTCAAATGACATGGAAAATTCAGACAAAGGAAAAAGAAGTCAACACCATATGCGTTACACAAACAAAAATAGTTTACCTGGTTTAGGTCCTTTGGTTGCACCATTGGGATACCCCATATTTTGAAGAGGAGAGCCTAATTAGAGAAAAATACTTTAAGTTCAACTATAGTGCAACTATAATGTATCATCTAACAGATGGAGCCACTGCATGAAATTCTATTCCAGTTTCACATTCATGTCCCCCAGCTCAGAGTGGCTATCCAGAATTAACTACTGCAGGGATTTCAAGGACAACCTTTGAATCTACATGCTGCCAAGGATCATTTGGCTCAGTATAATGATGACCAAATTCAAAGCTCCTTATGTTTTTCACAGCAGATTAGGGAAGTGTTTCAGTATCCTACAAGAGGATGAGATTCAGCAGTTTAGCTTCTTTATTTACGTCAAGGGTAGTCAATCTGCAGTACACTGGCAGCTCAAAGCGGCTGGAATGATATTGCCCTAAAAACTGTGTTGGGCTGAGTACAATTCTGCAAAATGAACTTGCCTGTAAAGATGACTCAGTGAATTTGCCACAGTGGGAATAAAGATCTTTTGTCCAACAAAGCTATGTTAGAAGAATGGAGATCACCGACCATAATAAACTACAGTCTATCTAGTCCTGGAGATACTTGATTCAAGGAGGAGAAGAGAACAAGTGCAATACCAAATGGATTGGGAGGGATATGGTCTAGAGAAGAGATCATGGGTTGCAGCTAAGAACATTTTGAATCCGTCACTCATCAGAGACCACATCATTTATCCCATCCAGATCGTATGGCACCCATACCTAGTGGACGTCCTAGCAAAAGAACACCAGGAAATGTTCCTAGGAGAGGGGATTCTGTAACATCTAAGGCTATGGACCCTACATCCAACCAACAGAGAGAGCTATCACCTGAATTCTAGTTCAGTTTCACTTTAGGGTTCATGTGTATCATTTCCTGTTACTCTTTGTATTTAAGCCAAGTAAATGCTTCATCATTTTTGAAGAATTTCTAGTCTGACTTGCCTTACTAAGCATTTCCTATAATTCGGTTTTGTCTCATGTATGTGTGTAATCTGGGTTGTTTTTTTTGCATTGTCTTTTTCTAAAAGTAAAAATGTTTTATAATAGAAACAATCACATGCTATTTACCATTAGGCATTCCTCCTTGTCCATTTGAGGATCCAGCTTTGGCACCATAAGCTGCAATGCAAACCCAACACATAAGATCCAAAATCAAGCAAAGGAAAAATAAATAAACACCATACAAATTACACAACAAAAGTTTACCTGGCTTAGGTCCCTTGATTCCACCATTGGGATACCCCATATTTTGAAGATAAGAGCCTAATTAAATAAAAGAATACTTTAAACCAGTGTAATAACTTCAGTTTATTTCATAATTGAGTATTATTCACTCTATAGTAATAATACTGTAGAATTAAATTTAATTAAAAACAATTGGGACATTTGATACATTACCTGTATTAGGTTGCTTAGCTGCACCTCCATTAGTATATCCTCCATATCCTGAACAAAACCAATCCCAAATCACTACTATACTTTATCACTACTATCTAACAGTGACTTTGAAAATAGCACATCCAACCAGATTTTAAAGCCAAAAATAGTAATATCACAAGCTGTTTACCATTAGGCTTGGCTCCTTGTCCATTTGAGGTTCCAGCTTTAGCACCATATCCTTTGAAGCAGACCCAAAACACATAAGATTCAAATTATACTGAAAATGAATTAAAAGACCACCATAAGCATTAAACACAGAAAAAGTTTACCTGGCTTTGGTCCCTTGGTTCCACCATTGGGATACCCCATGTTTTGAAGTGAAGAGCCTAATTAGAGAAAAGTACTTTAGATTTGTGTAATACCCTCAGTTCAGTAGCCTATTATTCACACTAATAATTACACTGTGAAACCAAATTTATTTAACATTCAATATATTACCTGTATTAGGTTGCTTAGCTGCACCTCCATTAGCATATCCTCCATATCCTGAACAAAACCAATCCCAAATCAGTTTTGAAGTTTAGTTTACAATACAGACAAGCTAGCAGAAGGAAGTTGACTAAATAGAATTATTTTAAATTTATATGTACCTTGTTGTGCCTTGGTTGCACCACCATTGGTGTATCCTGCAGAGACACCATATCCTGTAAGTGAGATAAATTTAAGTGAATTCTTCACTCAAAACAGGGCCTTCACATCTGAGATTATATTACCAGTGTTAGACCTTCTAATCATAATTAATCCCTATTCATTATTATTGTTACTCTTATTATTAAATTTGGGATTGAGTTTCAGTATCGACTCTGTTCAAAGAGCTGCAATCTATGACTCTAACTTGACTTAGTTTTGAAAAACTGAACATTCCAGGATTGACTGAAATCAACAACAACTAAATCTAGATAACTAAGCAATACTTGTATGAAGAACTTTTCCAAATTTCCTATATCTGGTAAAGCTACATGTTACTATTCATTTCGGGTCCATTAAGAGTACCAGTCCATTTCCTGAGAATGAAAGAAAAACTGGACTACATGATGTGTTTTTCTGTATTGACTTTGTAATAACATTATTTTTCATATCTGGCAATAGAATCTTAAACAATTATAAAAAATGAGAAGATTTTATTAACAAATGTTATACACAGAAAGAATTTACCTCCGGATTTTGTGCCTTGTCCCTTAGAAGCTGCAGGCCCAGCACCCAAACCTAGTGAACATAGTTAACAAAACACTCTTAATGCAAATATAGTGCAAATACCAATGTATTTTAAGGTTTGTTATATATTTTTTTACATCTCTTTAGCAATCAAATGATAGTTAACTGCCAGTTTTGCCAGATTTTGGATTAGATTATCCACTAATATGTAAATCATCAGTATTTCTAACATCTAAATCTCAAAAATTTAATTCATCTAGACTTTCTTTCTTTTGTGAAACACAAAGGAGAAATTTTGAATAATAAACTGCAATTTTTAATGCAATTACAATGAATTTTTAACAATAAAAATTCCTGTTTCAAGTTCTCTTGAGGTTCTGGTCAGTCATAATTATAAATGGTCAGGCTTCTGCTTGACGATTCCAAATAAAAATCATGCTTGTGAATAAAAATCATCTTGATTCTCAAAATGTGTGGTTCTTAGCCATTTGTCAGGTGGTCTGTAATACTGGAAAACAAATTTAGAATGGGGTTCGAAAGAGAAAAATGGTTTAAAATTTTTACATCTTTTACTGCCTAATAAAGATTATTTAAAAAATATTATGCCTTTCTTACAAGCTTAATAACACTAGAATGACACTACAAATGACTGCATACTTATTTACAATCCACCTTGTGATAAAATTGTAACCTTTCCACCTAATGTAAAATATTATTATGATAGAAAAGGTTATAGGTCAGTTTGTACAAATGTACCTAGTTTGTGACAGAATTAATTAATTATTAATAGTCAAATCTCCCAAATTCTTTGGAAATTTACCATCTGTGTTTTACAGAAGAAAGAAAGTAAAAAAAGACTTTAAGAAGATTTTTAAGGTAAGCTAATACTATTTAATTAAAAAGACTCACCTAGACCAACTCCTTTCTGGGGATGAGCACCCATTAAATTGCTGTAGCCTTTGGACAACATTACACAGAGAGTGAAAGACCATTTTAATTAAAGTAAATACATAATGTACCAATTTTAAAAACACAACTCAGTGGTGTTTGTATATATTCTTAACAAGAGCATTTTATGCACAAATCTGTACTAACTGTAACACATTGACTCTTGACATTAAACTCACCCCCATAAGATGGAGCTCTGTAGCCATTACCATTACCATAACCTGGAAAGACAAATGACAAATAAGACAAATTAAAAAAGGTCTGCACAAAAAGAAAGTCTAAATATGTAATAGCCACATTGTATAAAATGAACAGGCTCCATAAACTGTGTAAATCTACATACATTTTTTGAGGAGACAAAAAAAAATAAAAAATATCGCAATGACAAATTATGCTTTATTATTTATTTATTTCTATTACTAATGCATTTGAATTATTTTTTGGTGTACATTAATCACATACCTCCCCTCTGTTTCAATGCATGTTGGTTCATCATTCCTATGCCTTTTCCACCTGATAACAGTTGAAAATATGTTAAGAGAGAAAAACTTGTGATTATGTGCGTTTTCTATAAGGAAAGTAAGCTCATACCATATTGGGGACGACCTCCATATCCAGGCTTATTTTGTGCATTCCCATAAGCACCTGAAATACAGCACACAGGTGCATGGTGATTAAAAAATTTAAAATGATTCACTAAATGATATTCCATATTACATGGTGTGGTTGCTTTTTTTTTTTTTTTTTTACAAGTAGGGCTTACCTGTACCTTTGTTCACAGGATAACCTGATTAAAAACACAGAAAAATATGCCAAATATAAAAACCAAGCAAATAAAATAGCTTGTGAATAAAACCAATGATATTTCATCACATTTTATGGTTAATACTTAGTAAGTACATTTATTTTAGAAATAAAATAAGAAATATAATCAGTCCAAAAGATCAAAAACCATGTATAGTAGTATAAATTTTGTTCTTGCTTACTGTTTCCTTTCATATTAGCAGAGTTGCCATTTGGACCCAAACCATAATCTGAAAATAAGAGATTTATTGATTTTCATTTCACGACTGCTTAAAAAAAAATAACAACCCTGAATTGAAACTGGTATACGTCAACATAGAAAGATTGACAGTACCTCCTGTTGACATTTGTGCGGCACCACCATTTGGATTTTGAGGTTTGTACCCTTAAATAACAAGGAAAAAAATCCTGTCAGGGGATAACATAACAGGACAAGCTTACAGAATCACAAAAATATATAACTATATAAATATAAATATATAACTACAGCTGAGGTTTATGGAAGCTCTATTGCTGGTTAAGAATGCATATTTATTTGTCACATATTCTGTTCAATACAGCATTGCTAACTATATATTAATAAAATGCTTTATATCTACTTTCATCATTCACTATGGATCTACTACAACACTGTTTCCATGAATGATCTGTATAGGTAACATGAACAAATAAAACTGCTGCATAATATATAGTATTTCAGTCAAATCCTAAAAAATATGCCTCCATGAGCAAATAACTAGAACTGTGAGAATAATTAATGAAAATACAAAAAAGCAAATACTGTATGTCTCCTCCACTGACCAGTTACTTTACCTCCTGCCATAAAGATACAGAATACGCACCACTAAAGATGTGGCAGGTACTTTTGTATCTTAAGGAGAAATTTGTGATATTCAAAGGTTTACATGGATAAAATATTTCCAGTTTATTTACAATCTACATCTATTTCTTTTGATCTGACTAACATTAAAATTTACAGACAGAACATGTTTGTGGTGGCGTTTAAGTCTGAGAAGTTATTAACAAATGATAGATTACATGTAAACACAGCCAATCACATTACTTGCAGGATCAACCAGGTAGCCAGACAAAGAATAATGACACATCAGTTTATGTGTGCAA
Organism: Garra rufa; assembly: GCF_049309525.1. Classification (NCBI taxonomy): domain Eukaryota; kingdom Metazoa; phylum Chordata; class Actinopteri; order Cypriniformes; family Cyprinidae; genus Garra; species Garra rufa. The sequence continues at coordinate 13,323,275 of NC_133382.1, read as the reverse complement.
TGTCTCAAATTACATTAAATGGCTCATTCATAAAGACAGTAGCTGTGTCCAAAATCATTCCCTATCCTCTTTACTATACTATAGACCAGGGTTCCTCAAATCTTACCCCGGAGGTCCAATGCACTGCAGAGTTTAGCTCCAACCCTGATGAAACTCACCTACCTGTGATTCTCTAATGATCCTGAAGACCTTGATTAGCATTCTCAGGTGTGTTTGATTAGGGTTAGAGCTAAACTCTGCAGTGCATTGGACCTCCAGGGTAAGATTTGAGGATCCCTGCTATAGACACTATATCGGATGTCTATCATTTGTGGTGGCTTTTAAGTTCTAAGTGAATTCAATTTTATTCCCTACTTTAATTCAATTATTTAGTGTGTATATCTGGCAGGGGTGCTTCATGAATCTGTCCTTAAGGAACCAGTACGTGATTTTAGACACAACACTAGGCGTTTCTCATTTTCTAAATTGTGCATCTGCATTTCCTTGCTCCTCCATTTTTAAGTCTGTGAACTAGAAGTCAGTTAAATTCTGCCACGATAGACATATCAGTTCATCGTCTAACTACCACGAAAAGCCAATAATTTACAACAGAAAAAAGCTGCACTGAAAGCCAAACAACTTTTATACACTAACAATAAACATAAGAGATTTGGACAAAGAAGTCATTCTGAATCATTCAGTGTTTTTTTAAAGAAATCACTATAGTAAAAACTTGATTAATTGGTAAATATTAAGTTTCCTTATACTCTGTAACTGCAATAGAATGGGAAATTTTTACAGTTTTTAAAAGTGATTTACAGTGTTAAACAGTGTTTTTCATTGAAATAACGGTTTCTTCTTAGCTTTTTCCCCCATAAGTAATGCACATTTGGTTTTTGTGTTACATTTGATAAACATTCTATTTATTAGTATTTACTTCAGATTGCTTATGATGCTGTTATCAGTTGGTAAAAAGTTTTCACCAGATTCAACTTAAAAACCTAAGTTCAGCAGCTGCCTTAAATTTTTAAATTAAATCAGCTTAAAACAAGTCATTTTAACTTATTACAATAAAAATGAGTTGATAAAACTTGTAAATGTAAATGGCTTAAGTTGATTTAACTTAATCTTAAGGCAGCTGCTAAACTTAAGTTAAGTTGAAACTGGTGAAAACTTTTTACAGTGCATATGCCTTGAGTTTCTTTTTTCTGCTAACTTCTCTGAAGTCAAATTTAAGAGCTCTACACCATGGACAACATAGAAGACCAGAAACCCAATGAGAGAAAACCCATGTAATTCTTAATTCCTTAAGTAGTACAAATTTTGTAGTACTAGATATGAGCCCCAGACAAATTTTAAGTACTAGATATGAGCATTGCTTACCTGTGCCGCCTTGAAGTGTTTCTCTTGTCATCCAGAGCAATAACATCATCCTTAGAAGCATCGATCTAAACATTGTTAGATATACCTAGAGGGGGAAAACCAGGAAAACAGAAAGAGACAGAAAACCCAACCTAATGTGCACAGGGAACAGAGTTTTTAAACCATTTTGTGAGCAGTGGCACCTCCTCTTAGGGGTCATCCAAAAAAAAAAAAAAGAGACCAGCTTTCATTTCCCTCCTCTAGGGCCCCATAAAACTTTATGTACCTCACCACATGTGCTAAATAGCTACTGTGTAGATACTGACCGTCACATGCTTATCCGATATTAGCTGAATATTGACTTATTAGTTAAGTGGTTTCAGCGTAATTGCACCTTCACACATCCAGTTCGTCAAATATTTACATACACAAATGATTATTGTAATAAAAGTTACAATCATATATTACTAAACATGCATTTTAACCATTAGCTTTATTGTCAGGTCAGTCAAGTCCTTGTTTATCAAGAAAACGTCTAATGTCATATAAGTTGATTTCTGAGTTACAGCTATAGCTATTACCAACATGGTCACCAGAGAATTGCTCTGTGTGAATGTTAAACAGACCAAAAATACATTCATACAGACAGCAGTTCACTGTATGCTATTCAAATACAACATTATATCAGCACTAGCTAGTGAAAAGACTTATGTCTGGCACAGAGTTTGAAGAGACACTGTTTATAGGTTTAACTTGCAGACATGTAGAATAAAACTAGCTGACAGTCAGACACTATGTAAACTATGAGGCTTGTCACTCAAACGCTAATATACTTGAAACAATGCACAAACACACAGGGCCCCCCCAAGTCAATAGCATTACGCAATAGCAGCTCTGTTCAACGCAAGTAATCTGAAGTGCCATTTCCAGTACTATATATGAGCATAATTATAATCTGTTAATTTTAACCTCTCTCACTAAGCCTGGATCACATAGTTAGCCTTCATGTAGCATAGCTTTTTCACAATATTTTTTACTTCAAGTAAATATATTTTTTTATTTGGTAAAATGGCTCCAAAAAGCCTATTTTAGTTTGAAGACTCTAACAGAACAGTATTAAAGAAACTATGAACCAGTGGCGAGGCCAGAAATCTCCAAGTGGGTGTATCTTTGTGAAACTAATCTAATCTAATGACATATTTAGAATTTTATCAATGTTTATCGATGTTTTTGAATGAAAAAGCCCAAGGTGAAAACGCTAAAACTGAAAATAGGCATACTAAATCTATATATCTATAAAAATCTATATACAGTTGATGTCAAAAGTTTACATACACCTTACATTTTTGTTTAGTGATAGTTGTTCATGAGTCCCTTGTTTGTCCTGAACAGTTAAACTGTCCGCTGTTCTTCGGAAAAAAATCTTTCAGGTCCCACAAATTCTTTGCAATTTCCAATAATGACCATATGATTTTGAGATCCATCTTTTCACACGGAGGACAACTAAGGGACTCATATGCAACTATTACAGAAGGTTCAAACGCTCACTGATGCTTCAGAAGAAAAAAAACAATGCAAGAGCCAGAGGGTGTAAACTTTTGAACAGAATGAAGATGTGTACATTCTTATTTTGCCAAATTTTTTTTCCATTTAGTATTGCCCTTCAGAAACTATGGAAGCTACTTACATGTTTTCCAGAAGACAAAATAAGTACAATTTACCCTGATCTTCAAATTCAGAAAGTTTTCACCCCCTGGCTCTTAATGCATTGTGTTTCCTTCTGGTGCATTAGTGAGCATTTGAATCTTCTGTAATAGTTGTAATAGTCCCTCAGTGTGAAAAGATGGAACTCAATCAAATAGTCACTGTTGGAAAGGGTCCAAAAACACAAATTCTGAAAAAAAAAAAAAAAAAAAAAAAGTGGGACCTTAAGAATTTTTCTGAAGAACAGTGATCAGTTTAACTGTTCAGGACAAACAAACAACTATCACTAAACAAAAGAAACACAGCTTTGGATCATTAATCAAGTGTATGTAAACTTTTGAACTGGGTCATTTTTACAAATTAAACAATTTTCTCTTATGGACTATGTGTAAACATTTTATGTGAAATATCTTATTCAGGTCAGTACTAAATAAAAAAAAAAAGGCATGCATTTTGTATGACCCTGTCTTATGTTGGTAAAATAATTAACATTTTGCAGATTCCGCAAGGTGTATGTAAACTTTTGACTTGAACTGTATAAATATTTGTTTATACTATGTTGAAGACACACTGATTCTAAATAAAGTCCACAAAAGGACTTGAACAGATTGGCAATAGATTCAGCATTCCATTTACAAGAACCATCTAAACAACCATTCAACACAATGAAATGGACTTTCCAGAGGTACATGCGGTCGGGTTAAGATGAATCGATTCACAGGAAAGAATCAGACTTTCCAAAGCTACATATGAAAGAGTGGTCCGTTTAGGATAAACCGATTCACTAGAATCGATAATTAAATGATAATTTAATTTTTCCTTTCTGAAATCTGCTTGGGATTACTTTTTCAATATGCAAAGACAGCTCATGAGAAAGTAAAACAATGTGGGTACAGCAAAAGAAAAAAACCTTCAGTGTCTCACTTCAGGCTGACATTCCACACACTGGACTAAAATCCTCATATCAAGAGGTGAAGGAGAGTTGAAAGCTTGACCTTTAACCCCAGAGCCTACTCTTTTCCGATACACATACACTGATATGTCAAATTACATCACCCTGACCCACCCCAAAACAAACAAAAACCCACAAAGAAGCTCTCTGTTAGTTAAAATGAAGATGTGACTGATCTAAAACCATAGTATGACCGCCTTATGTCCCGGATGAGTAAAAACAAGCAAACAAAAAGGGAGGAGAAAAAAAAAAAAAAAAAAAAAAAAAAAAAAAGCCACACACACAATGGCCATGCTATATTTTAAATAAAACAAATCAAATAAGGTCCAAAAACAAACTGGTTCCAAATCTTTGGTTGAGTCAATCTACATAGAGTCGGTTTCTTTTACAAATTTTTATTTTTAGATTTTTTTTATTTGCATGTGCTCTGCAACAGTGAAAATATATTAGATATGACACTGAATGAACAATTACAAAAATAAAACAAATCAAACAATACCGCAAACATTTCTCACATATACATACTTTTGAAAATTAACAAAAAGGTAGCCAAATTAACACCCAAAACCTTTCTTTGAAAGACAAAGTTAGAATCATAACAAAGGATGTTTTTATAAATCACAAATTAAACCCAACACCTTTAGTGCAACTGTATAATTACATCAACCCCAACAGCTTGCTCTGAAGACCTGCAGACCACAAATCCAACACGATCACCTTTATCTGTGACGCAAAACGCTTCATATGAGACTTTATACGGTCATGATTGATGACTGAATATCAGCCATGTCAAAGTGCTAGTTGCCAATTGGTGTGCAAATCTGACCTTGATAGGACTTCAGGATTAAAGAAATTTAGGAGAAAAGAAAAGTAGATTGATAGGAAAAATACAGGCAAGTATTGGATGAATGTGGTCCGTCACAAAATCCAGTTCAGCTCTGGCTTAGCATCATCCTATGTTTCAGGTCAGTGTAGACAGGTTATAGGGTCACTGCTCATTTATGATGCTACAGCCAGATATCCTGTAGCTGATCTGCAATTGTGGAAATAAAATTAAAAGAAATCTGACAATAAAAAGGTTAAGTGGGTAATTTTCATGGAGAAATAAGTAGGTTGATACACTGAACACATGTAAACATTGTGACTAAAAAGAATATCACACCCTTCATTTAAGCTAATATGTTGCAAGCAAGGTGTCACAAGCAACATGTCTAAGCATCTGCAGTTGGTTCACCACGTCGAAATAAAAGATATTAATTTTTTGTTATTTGAGCTGAAACTAATGGCACTGAAAATAAACATGTTTGATATATTTATGTTTGACTTTTGTTGTTTTTTACTAAAATGGAATTGAAATTGGGAATCGATAGGAATCGGAATCGATAAAATTCAAATGATATCCAACCCTAGCTGTAACCATAGGCGGATTAACCATATGGGCAATTGGTCAAGTGCCCTGGGGCACCACGACCAGGGGGGCACCACGCAAATACATTTTTTCCGGTAAGACATCCGTTTAGCCATGGCCTATATATACCCTTTCATCAGAACGTACTAAGTCAGTGGTTGCGCGATCTATCACCAGATTCACACAAACTACATGCGCTTTCATTTTGACGCCCATTACTCAACCAGATTCTAGGAGCAGGCTGTGTGTCGCGCAAGTCCCGGGGTTCTCAATAGAGTAGTTCTGATTCCGATACTAGTATCAGAACAACTCTATTGAGAACCAAGGGTATATTTAAAAAAAAAAAAAAAAACACTAGCATCTGCGAGTACTTGATCCCACGTACTGATCAGATACCGTTTTCTTAAACAAGACCTTATGCCTGCTAAATTAAATTATAGAAATTATGCCTGCTAGCTTTGCTTAACGCTGCAAATCAGGGCCCATATTCACAAAACATTTTAAAGGCTAAAAGTAGCTCATAACTTGCAGATTTAGGAGAAAATCTTAAAAATAATGGGTGTGTCAATCCTAAATTTTTGCTTTAAGAGCATTTTACAAATCGTTTTAGTGCTAAAACTAGAACAAATAAAAGAGAGCTTCAGCGTGTAGTGTAGAGATTCATTGATTATAATGGAACCTTGAGAGATCACGATGAATTAAGATCATATGATTATAAAATGAGTTCTCTTGGCATACACAATTTATGCGAAAATAGATTGATAAGCTTTGAAATGTTGCTTTGTGAAAGAGATCTGAACCAAGGAGAAAAATGCAACAATGTACCAAAAAATAAAAATCAATCTACATGTCTGAAAATGTCCCAAACCTGGGGGCAGTTTCATTAAAGACATTAAGAAAAGCTGAGATTAAAGTCCAGAACCTGACTTGAAATAACCCAACAAATCAATCAGGACTAAATTGGTTTTATAAAAGACAATAAGTTCATGCAATCTCACTAATTTGATCCAGGTTCAGTCAGGATAATGTCAGCTTTTAATGTCAACCATGGATCAAATAGATCCACCATGGCAAACAATGCTGTGTTTTCCCCAGTGTATTACAGACATGTCACATTCTTCGAAATTCATGCAAATAAATCAATTTTGCCGTCAGGGGTGGGCGAGTGAATGAATGCTGCTGCGCAACAGAATAATAGCACAATAATTTTGAGTAAAATATATTTTGCTAAAATATTTATTGTTGGATATTAAATGTGACATGTAGAATCCTACATGTGTATTTTTATGATAGGAGAAATTCTAGATCAAATGTAAGCTGACTAATACAGCCCTTATTACTAGCTCGATTGAGTTAATGTGTGTACCTCTTACCAGTTAAAATGTAGTCTGTTTCCCATTATTTGTCATTTTTAATTCAAGTGATTTTAACTTTTAATTTCAATGCTTTAAAAACCTATTTTAGATAGTAGGCAATTAAAAACATTACTAATAACCATAAAGGTAGAGCGGTCATAAAATCTGAGAGAAAGGCTGCATGGCTAGAAACTGCTGATCAACTAAATGCAAGTAGCAACTATGTTAAATGTTTTCATATATTGTAAGAAGTTTTGGGCACAATACATTAAATGCAGTCGGTTGTAGCCTATATTTTTTATTTATTTGATTTAAATTGCATTTTCTGTATACTTTTATATACTACACTTTTTGGACTGATAAAGTTAAATTGTATGTGAGAGAGTCAGTGGTAATATCAACGCATTCATATTGGTCAGTATTATAGGAACTTACAGTTTAGCCTGACAGCCTGCTCTGGACCAGGTTAGTTTGCAAATCAAAAGTGACAATAAGTCAGACTAACTGAAATAAGCCTAGCTTATTTGGTAAACTTGTTTAATGAAACAGCCCCCTGTTCCTGGAGGGCCAATGTCCTGCAGAGTTTAGCTTAAAACACTCGATTGGAAGTTTCTAGTGAAACTAAAGAGATTAGCTGGTTCAGTTGTGTTTAATTGGGGTTTGAGCTAAACACTGCAGGACAAAGGCCCTCCATCAACAAGTTTGGACACCCCTGTTCTAAGTGATATGCAAAGCACAAAGTACTGAATGCAGTATTTAGACTCACTCCATGTTGTTCTTTAGCTGGTGTACGGTCCGCTTGTCCAGATATCGACAGAACAGTGTTAGCAGGTTGGAGGGCAGAAGAAGTGGCTCAACAAGTGTCGTTTGGGATAGCTGCCGGGCCACATGGAATACTGTGTCCGTCCTGGATAGTTGCCATAAAAACAGTTTACATTTTAACATACATTTGAACCACACACAAAAAAACATTTTACGTCACTTACCAAAGAACAAAAATTGGTTGCCATTAACTGAACACACAAAGAATTCAACCTGACATTCACAATACATTTGAAAACTATGACAGCATATAAGAAAAAATCTTAAATATTACTGGTTCTCGTATAGACCAATTTAGAGCAGACGTCACTTTAAGCTGCGCACACATAGTGGTTGCAGAAAAACACTGGTAACAAGTGGAGGTAAATGGGGTAAAAATCCATGGAATAAGAGAAAAAGGAGATATTTAAAAAAAAAAAAAAAAAAAAAGGGAACGCAAATCATTTTTATAAAACGACATTTGAAGCTAAACGCAGACATTTAAATAGACTGATACAGACATTTTAACTGCTATGATAACTCTACTTATAAAGCATAAATTTGATTTAAACAATAGGTCTACATAATATTCACATATGCTGTCCATAGGGAACGTATTGTATTAGCCCTACAGTCACAGCATGAAATATTTAAATCTATTACTAATGTGACATAACATTTATTTTCTCACAATTCTGAGTAAAGGCCATCTCTCCCGGGTTTTTTGCAACCATGATGAGCGTGCATCCCGAATGTTTACAAACCTATGATTGGTCTATATGACAAGGAGAACCATGAACAACTCAATATCTAGAGAAATATAGATTTATTCTTGCACCTTAAATCTGGGTCTGTTTATATAGTTACCACATGATTTTTAGAGACTTTGATTATAGCGCACAAGTTATAAGAAACATTTGTCATTTTTTGTCATTGCTGGAGCTTGGCAGGCTCTTGTTAAAGTCCACTTTTAGTTGTTTCAAGTAATTTGAGAGCAAGCACAAAAAATAAAAAAAATAATATACCAGGTCTCAAAATCTCCAATGCTGGGCTCCATGGGAAGGTCTGAAGATAAAAGCCTTTCTCCCTGCGAGAGCAGAGCATACAGCAACGACAGACCAAACTGCAAACAAAGAGTTAATTTAAGACAGAAATAGCACTAGGCAACCCTGAGAAAACTTACAGCTTAAGCTGTTAAACATCCAAATATCTAATGCTGGTCATACTAAAACTACAGAAAATTTAAAATTTAATTTAAACAACTGCGTAAAAGCTGACCTTGTTTTGGCAGGCCAACGTTAACCTTGTGTCTTTTGAGTCAGGCAGTGATGCGGTGAACTCTTTGAGAATTCTGATTAGCTGACTGAATGCAAGTCGATCAACAACAGCACGTAGAGATGGATACAGAACAGGAAGAGCCTGTGAAGAGGTTAGAGCTTGATAATCACATATTCAAGATATATACAGACACACACTGATAAAAATTACACATGTTCCAGACCTCATCTGGATCTCTGCTCATCAATACTGGGAGGTGTTTGGTCACTATGCTCAGGACATGCAGAGATGCATCATGTGACAGGAAGGGGAGGAGTCTGGCCAGCATCCTCTTTCCTTTTGATATTAGTAGACAGGAAAGAAATTCCTCTCCAGAATCCCTGTCATATGGTACACCATAGGAGTATACTACACATTCTCTTACATACACTGTACATTCACAATAGAAAGTTAAGAGTGTCTTACATCAGATTACTGCAGCGCAGCTCATTGTACAGTTGTTCCACCTTCCTCTGAATGTTCTGGGTCAACCGCCTTTCCTCATCTTTGTCAGACACCGTTGCCTTTGTCTTGTCTGCTTCTTCCACTTCTAACAAAACTATGTACAACTGTGAGAAAGCAAAAGGATTGAGTCATATACAAATTACCTTATCATTAAGTTTCAAATCAGTGGTTTGGAGCAAACTGCCAAATCGCACGATTTCAGAAAACCAGGGTCATGTCATAACCATTTTGACATTTCAATGGCTAGCCGCTAGGAAGCAAAAGTACTTTAAGGCGTTTCTTCAAATATATAAAAAAAAAAACAGACAAACAAACAAAAAAAAAAAGGTTACTTTTACCTTCTCAATGGTTCTCAACACCTCCAACCTTTGTTGTCTAATGTCTTTGTGCTCCTGCTCAAATAAAAAGTGTTTTTATTTGAAGTCCCCCTTCCTCTCATCAATTTTTGTAATTATTTTGAAACCTCAATTAAAGAAAGCAAGTCTCACCTCATCAGGGGTGTGTGCATGAACGGCATCAATTGCTCGTCTAGGAGAGAAACAAGTAGACACTGCAACCTGCCCGAGCGAACCTTCAAAGTGGACAACTGAAGTAATGCAAGAATTACTGCCAGCTATTCATACACCAAATTATATAGAATTAAAAATAATTAAATAAACAACTACATCAGTTCATTTCAGACCTGGGATATACGAGAGTGTTTTGGTAACATATGGGGTTGTGAGTTTAGGTGGTTCCTTCTTTAACCGGTCACCCAAATACTCCTCTTCAGCAAGTTTGGTTTCCATCCTCTGATAGTACTCCTGCAGAGATTAACAACTATACTTGACATCCAACAGTTTCTTTTAGCTTTATCTTTCAAACATTTGTAAAAATTTTAAAACATACATCGATGCATGTGACAGCGGTATTTACTCGGCAGTGACTTCCGGTTTTAATCCAAAATATCTTAAATTGTGTTCTAAAGACGAACAAAGCTTTTATGGGTTTAGAACGACATGGGGGTAAGTGATTGACAATTTTCATTTTGGGTGGAGTAACCCTTTAATGTGCGACTAAATACGTTGTTTTGCTAATTTATGCTGTCTAAACCACAGAAAAAAATGTGTGGAAGCTGCTAAGTCAAATAGGACTTAAGTAGCAGGAAAGGGTGCATTATTTTGACAAACTGAAGTTAACAGGTGGTAAAGATACGTATGAACAGTATTGAGATATTAGCCTAATATTTCACCTACCTGACCGGAAATAAGAACAAACATTAATGTTTTCAAGATACTTGCCCTGGAAATCCTGGTTCAGTTCACAAATGCCTTTCGCTTTTTTGCACTCTTCTACTGTTATATCTTTTGACAGTCTATTGTACTACAAATGTTTTTCTTGGTGCGACCAATTAGTACAGCCCAAAACATGACAACAATTTACCACTTACAGCAGCAAATAAACACCAAAATATGAGTTTTGTTTGGTTCAGTGGCATTGTTCAGTGCCACCAATATGGCAGACCAGTGCTTAATTTGAGCCGGATCCTGTTCCGGAAAATTTAAGATTTGTTTATAAAGATCCGGCATTAATAAGTGCATTAGATCGTGACACTGCATGCATGCATACGAGACAGAGAAAGAGCTGGTTGGTTTATGTAGATATTTGAAGGTTATGTATTGGTCCTCAACATACTTTTGACCAATCAGCTTTAAGTTAAAAATCGCTCTCATTGATTGGTGTTTAGTCCTTAACCACTCTCTCCAAACGTGCACTGCTCGCAAAAATATTTAGTGAGTAGCGGAGTGTTTAGAGAGAGTGTAATAATACCAGAAATGATACCAAATCAAGTGAATAATGTAGAAACATAAACACTAGGCATATAATGAAACAAATAATTTAAAATGTAACTCAGAACAGAACAATGAAGAAAAAAAAAAAAAAAATCCCTCATGAGCAAAAATGTGTTTTGCATAACAGCAGCGTGAATCGGTTATATAGGTTACAGACTATTTAACTTGCCTAGCGTAACCTTTTATAAGTTTGGTTGACTGTATTTTATTTTGATGATGTACAGACTGAGATGTTAAGTTTGAAATGCCAGAATATGTGGTGTGCACAAGGCACCGGCGTGATCAAATAGCTAAAACAAATACTCTAGCAGCTGCATTTTGGATTTAAAAATGCATTTAGCTTCTTCAATAAATAAGCTACAGGTAGTCCAAAATGCAGCTGCTAGAGTCCTTACCAGATCAAGAAAATATGATCATATTACCCCAATTTTACGGTCTCTACCTATTAGGTTCCGTATCACTTACAAAATATTACTTCATACCTATAAGGCCCTTAATGGTTTAGCTCCTGCATACATAACTAGTCTTCTACCACGCTACAATCCTTCATGCTCCCTAAGGTCGCAAAACTCTCGACTTTTAGTAGTACCTAGGATAGCAAAGTGCACTAAAAGAGGGAGAGCCTTTTCACATTTGGCTCCCAAACTCTGGAATAGCCTTCCTGATAACGTTTGAGGTTCAGGCACACTCTGTACGTTTAAATCTAGATTAAAGACTCATCACTTTAGCCAAGCATTCACATAATGTATCTCATAACGTTGTACTTCAGTTACATCTGATCAAATGCACATCAACATTCTTCAGCTTGGGCAAAACACATAATTTTTGCTTGGTTGGAACAGCAGCTACGCTAATTATTTCTCTATTTGTTTCTCTGTTTCTGCCACGGGATTTCCATCTCATGGTAACTAGGAATTACACAAGATTCAGCCTGGATTCAGAAGAAGAGATGATGCCAACCCCCCAGAGGACCGCCGATGATGCCAGCCTTGAAACAACATACAGCACTACACAATTTTTCTACAAGTTTGATTGCAACACATAATCATTACTATTAGTGTTCATCTGTTTTTGATTACACCATTACCGTTTTTAATATTTATACCATATGTACATCGACTTAACATACAGTAGTCACCACTAATAAGCTACTAAATATATTGTAGTAGCCTACATTTTTTTTGTACAGCTGCTTTGCAACGATTTGTATTGTGAAAAGCGCTATACAAATAAACTTGAATTGAAATACTCCACTATTTTTTGTCATGCAGATAAGAGTTAAACATAATTCGAAACCACAAAGTGTTTACTTGTATTTTTGCAAACTCACAGTAAAAACAGAACATTTGCTTTTGTAAAATAAAACAAACAAACAGGATGCGCGTTCTGTCATCTCGGTTCTCCGTTCCCTTTCTATTAACCTGTTTGTGGAACGCTGCGCCTCACATCTGTTTTAAAACTGATAATTATTTAAGTCATATTTCACATATTTATACCTTTCCCCCCGGTTTCACAGACAAGGCTTAAGCATAGTCCTAGATTAAAATGTAAGTCTGGGCTGTTTCAACTGAAATAAAATTGCACTGATTGATCTTAAAATATATCAGTGCCTTTGCTTTGTCTCAAAATGCACACCAGTAATGTTTTTTTCTAAGTATGTTTATAAAAATTACTTAAATGTTCTAATTGATCTATGGCCTAATCCTGTCTTAGTCTAAGCCATGAATGTGAAACCGGGCCTTCATGTATAGAGTATGATTGTATTTTATTTTTATGACAACACATTTTTTTAATGTAACTTACATATAGGATACATTTTTTACCATCCTGTGACCTATTTTTGACCCAGAGTTTGAAAACCTGTGCCCTAGACTGTAGTTAGGTTCATGCAAAGACTGGTAAACAATGTTCTTAGAGCTACAGATTTCGTTTAGTGATTGTATTGTTAGTGTTGGTCACGTCGCCTTTTAACTGCCGTTTTGGAACCGGCAATTATTCATTTACAAATTAAGCACTGTGGCCGACTGATGACGTGCTTAATAAAGCCACTGGGATCATGTTGTGAAAAAAGCAGATACAACTTGCTTGAACATTCTCAGGAGTGCTGAGAAGTTCATGACTGATACAGACCTGGTAATAGTAGTCATCCAGATGTGGATTTTCACTCTGTAGCTGAATCATCTGCAGCCTGATTATCCAATCCTTCTCTTTATCAGTCATGATCTGGGAATATGGGTCCCAGCTCACTGGCTTTCTGTGAATTACATTCAAATTCAGATAAAGAAACCTGTGTTTCCAAGTAAAGGCAAAGCTATTTGCCCTCACCTGTGAGGTCTCTGCTGTCGTTGACTCAAAAGCCGCTTATGCTGGGGATGGAATTGGGCAACTGGACCGGGTGTTCTAAAAGTTGACGAAAAAAATAATTGTGGAAACCAAATAGTAACTAACTAGTAAAGTCTATTTTATGACTTTGTATATCCACTTTTAGTCTTTGGGGACTTCAACATTCACCTTGACAAGCCCTATGCTGCAGACTTCCATTCACTCCTAGCTTCATTTGATCTAAAACGCATCATCACTACATACACTCATAAATCTGGCAAACAACTTGATCTCATTTACACACGAAATTGCATTTCAGATAACATTGTAGTCAAACCTACACATCTCTGACCACTTCTTCATTACCCTTAACCTACATCTTGCTACTTGTGCTCCCCCAACACCTCTACCTGTTACTTTTAGACGAAACCTACGCTCTCTCACCCTCCCACCTTTCTTCCTTAGTATCTTCCACCCTTCCCTCTCCAACCCACTTCTCATCCCTGGATACTAATGCAGCAACCGACACATTGTGCTCCACTCTAACCTCTTGTCTAGACGATATATGCCCTCTCTCCTCCAGGCCAGCACGGGCTGCTCCTTCAAACCCTTGGTTATCCGATGTTCTCTGAGAGCATCGGTCCAAACTTAGGGCAGCCGAGCGAAAATGGCACAAATCTCAGGATCCATCTGACCTGAGTATGTATCGGTCTCTGCTCTCATCCTTCTCTTCCCAAGTACATACTGCCAAATCTTCATACTTCCACAACAAGATCAACAATGCTCCGGATGCACGCAACCTTTTCAAAACTTTTAATTCACTGCTTTGCCCCCCTCCACCACCTCCCACCACTTCTATAACAGCTGATGATTTCGCCACATTCTTCACAGACAAAACTACATCTATCAGTAATAAGTTCTCAGCTCCACACATACAGGAACTACAATTGACCACACTCACGACTGTAACTCCCCCCTCTTCTCCTTCTGTCCTTACTCTGAGGCAGAAGTAGCCAAACTACTCCTCTCCAGCCATCCGACGACATGTCTTTTAGATCCTATCCCCTCACACCTTCTCCAAGAAATCTCTCCCACAATCCTACCAGTGCTCACACACATCATCAACACATCTCTTCTCACAGGCACTTTCCCCACTACGTTTAAGCAGGCCCGGGTAACCCCTCTGCTCAAAAAACCTACACTGAACACTTTACTCATCGACAACTACAGACCTGTCTCTCTCCTTCCATTCATAGCAAAGACACTGGAAAGAGCCGTTTTCAACCAGCTTTCTTTATTTCTCTCACAGAACAATCTATTGGATGCTAACCAGTCAGGGTTCAGGAGTGGCCATTCAACTGAGACTGCTCTACTGTCTGTCACTGAAGCCTTGCGGACTGCTAAAGCTGATTCCAAATCATCAGTACTCATTTTGCTGGATCTATCTGCAGCTTTTGACACAGTGAATCATCAGATTCTCTTGTCTACCCTCTCATCGCTGGGCATCACAGGGACTTCAGTTCGCTGGTTCGAATCCTACCTCTCTGGTAGGTCTTTCAGAGTGGCCTGGGGAGGTATCCAAAACTCATCAACTGGTCACTGGGGTTCCTCAGGGATCAGTTCTTGGACCCCTCCTCTTCTCCATATACACTACATCTCTGGGCCCCATCATACAGGCACATGGCTTCTCCTACCATTGCTATGCTGATGACACACAGCTCTATCTTTCATTCAAACCAGATGATCCATCGGTAGCTGCGTGGATCTCAGGCTGCCTGGCGGATATCTCTGCATGGATGAAGGAACACCATCTACAGCTCAATCTAGCAAAGACTGAACTCCTCATCTTTCCTGCCACTCCATCTTTACAACATGACTTCTCCATCCAGTTAGGTTCATCAACAATTACCCCATCGACCTCAGCCAGAAATCTGGGTGTAATCTTTGACAACCAATTGACCTTTAAAGATCACATTGCTAAAACTGCTAGATCTTGCAGGTTTGCATTGCACAACATCAGAAAGATCAGGTCCTTCCTAACAGAGCATGCTACACAACTCCTTGTCCAGGCCCTGATCATTTCCAGGCTGGACTATTGCAATGCTCTTTTAGCGGGTCTTCCAGCATGTACAATCAGGCCTCTACAAATGATTCAGAATGCAGCAGCACGACTGGTCTTCAATGAGCCCAAAAAGGCCCATGTCACACCTCTCTTTATATCTCTGCACTGGCTACCGGTTACAGCCCGCATCAAATTCAAGGCACTGATGCTGGCATACAGGTCCTTTACAGAAAATAATGAACTTTATCACAATATGCTAATTTTTTTAAAATGTACTGATAAACATTAGACTTTCATATATTTTAGATTCATTACACACTAACTGAAGTAGTTCAAGCCTTTTATTGTTTTAATATTGATGATTTTGGCATACAGCTCATGAAAACCCAAAATTCCTATCTCAAAAAATTAGCATATTATGAAAAGGTTCTCCAAGCGAGCTATTAACCTAATCATCTGAATCAACTAATTAACTCTAAACACCTGCAAAAGATTCCTGAGGCTTTTAAAAACTCCCAGCCTGGTTCATTACTCAAAACCACAATCATGGGTAAGACTGCCGACCTGACTGCTGTCCAGAAGGCCATCATTGACACCCTCAAGCAAGAGGGTAAGACACAGAAAGAAATTTCTGAACGAATAGGCTGTTCCCAGAGTGCTGTACTAAGGCACCTCAGTGGGAAGTCTGTGGGAAGGAAAAAGTGTGGCAGAAAACGCTGCACAACGAGAAGAGGTGACCGGACCCTGAGGAAGATTGTGGAGAAGGACCGATTCCAGACCTTGGGGGACCTGCGGAAGCAGTGGACTGAGTCTGGAGTAGAAACATCCAGAGCCACCATGTACGGGCGTGTGCAGGACATGGGCTACAGGTGCCGCATTCCCCAGGTCAAGCCACTTTTGAACCAGAAAAAGCGGCAGAAGCGCCTGACCTGGGCTACAGAGAAGCAGCACTGGACTGTTGCTCAAATTTTGCATGTCATTCGGAAATTAAGGTGCCAGAGTCTGGAGGAAGACTTTGGAGAGGAAATACCAAAATGCCTGAAGTCCAGTGTCAAGTACCCACAGTCAGTGATGGTCTGGGGTGCCAAGTCAGCTGCTGGTGTTGGTCCACTGTGTTTTATCAAGGGCAGGGTCAATGCAGCTAGCTATCAGGAGATTTGGGAGCACTTCATGCTTCCATCTGCTGAAAAGCTTTATGGAGATGAAGATTTCATTTTTCAGCACGACCTGGCACCTGCTCACAGTGCCAAAACCACTGGTAAATGGTTTACTGACCATGGTATTACTGTGCTCAATTGGCCTGCCAACTCTCCTGACCTGAACCCCATAGAAAATCTGTGGGATATTGTGAAGAGAAAGTTGAGAGACGCAAGACCCAACACTCTGGATGAGCTTAAGGCCGCTATCAAAGCATCCTGGGCCTCCATAACACCTCAGCAGTGCCACAGGCTGATTGCCTCCATGCCACGCCGCATTGAAGCAGTCATTTCTGCAAAAGGATTCCCGACCAAGTATTGAGTGCATAACTGAACATAATTATTTGAAGGTTGACTTTTTTTGTATTAAAAACACTTTTCTTTTATTGGTCGGATGAAATATGCTAATTTTTTGAGATAGGAATTTTGGGTTTTCATGAGCTGTATGCCAAAATCATCAATATTAAAACAATAAAAGG
Organism: Garra rufa; assembly: GCF_049309525.1. Classification (NCBI taxonomy): domain Eukaryota; kingdom Metazoa; phylum Chordata; class Actinopteri; order Cypriniformes; family Cyprinidae; genus Garra; species Garra rufa. Next base: position 13,306,041 of record NC_133382.1, on the reverse strand, counting down.
CTTGAACTACTTCAGTTAGTGTAATCTAAAATATATGAAAGTCTAATGTTTATCAGTACATTACAGAAAATAATGAACTTTATCACAATATGCTAATTTTTTGAAAATGACCTGTATAGGACAGCCACCGGCTCATCACCTGCCTACCTCCATTCACTACTACGAATCTACACTCCCTCCAGATGTCTGAGATCCTCTAGTGAAAGACGCCTCATTGTACCACCACAGAGAGGTATGAAATCACTTTCCAGAACATGCTCGTTCCTGCCCGGTGGAATGATCTTCCCACCCCTATCCGGAATTCAGTCTCCTTAACAGCTTTCAAGCGACTGCTGAAAACCCATCTTTTTCGTCTTCATCTTTTTAAAAAAAATAAAAAAATAATAATATTCTCCTCTCTTTCTCTATCCTCCCTCTCTAGCCTGTCTCCTCTCTTTCTTGATCTTCCCTTTCAAGCCTGCACTCTTCTAACAACGCCTGATATATGGTATTTTTGAGCACTTCCCATGTTGATCTGCCTCCTTAGGATGAATCACTTGTTGTATTCCCACTTGTTAGTCGCTTTGGATAAAAGTGTCTGCTAAATGAATAAATTTAAATTTCTCCTGGAAGAGCGGGTGATGCCATTTGTAAATTTAATGGCTTCCGGTGTCATCCGCTTCCAGTTGTTTTTACATGTACAAAATAGCTTGTTTTGCTGCTTGATATTGCAGTTGTGTCTTGCCACAGTTTTACCGTTTACTGAGCTTAATTCTTCTTCTTCTTGTTATTTCCCTACGGCAGCTTATGAAGCACAAGTCTAACACATTAGTAGAAAACAGCTTACCTCTGCATTAAAAAAATGCTAAGGTGGATATGATTTGGTCATTCTTGGAGCTAAGCCAGCTCCTTGTCATTAAGAACTACATGAAAAAAGTATCTCTTTTGTTTTTCATAGAAGATTTTTGAACAACATAAGGGTGCATGCATATTTAATCTTGGATAAACTTTTCATTTATGAAGTAGATTATCAACCTGAAGCCCTGCATGATGTTCGCAGATGGGCTGTAGAATGGAGCGGGCCTGGGGGAGTCACTCCCAAATTGCAGATGCATGAGTTTGGGTGTGTGGGGCATCGGGGTAGAGAGAGGAGGACGGGAAGGTGACAGAAAACCTCCAGGCTGAAAAAGAATTAAGCGGATATAAGCCACCAGAACAAGGCAGCTTTATTCAGGAACGGAACCTTCTAAATTAGTAGCTGTATGAACAAGGGGGTTACCTGATTGTATTGTTGCTGGGGTGAAAAGAGTCTTTGGGGACGAAAGGGAGAGCAAGGACACATGGGGTTCTTTTGTGCCTAAGCAAGAAAGAACAGATCAATTCAAAATTGAAGCATAGTCAGTGGCAGATTGTCATCACAGTCTCCATATATTAGAAACTCCTACCTGATAATGACATCTCTGGTTGAAGGACCCAACAAAAGGATGCCCTCTCCTGCCCCGGCTAGTGGAATAAGGGCGCATAGGAGACAGAAAGTTTGGAGACACAGATGGGACCCTGCCATGTCTTGATCCATCAATGACTCCCACGATTGCCTGGTCCTAATTGGTAATAAAAGATCAAAGTGATTAACAGATGGTTGGGTTGTATAGCCGCAAGATACACATTTAAGATATGCATGAGCACCTGAAGTATAGACGGCGTGGGTGGCCTGCTGGACTTTAGAGGTGCTATCATCCACTGTGAGAAAGACAGTGCCAAACATTATACCCTTAGGTCAAATCAAAAAGGGCAAAATACTGCTAAACATTGAAGATTACACACTGTATTTGAATTGAGGTCCTCCCAGTAGGAGCTGAGGCTGCAATCCACAATGGCACTATCAAGACTCTAGAGAAAGGGGAGGAAAAAAAAAAAAAAAAAAAAAGTTAGAACTCAAGTTACGATCCCACCAACATTTCTGAAATGAACATCAGGCAGGTAAACCTTTAGGCTTGGTCGACCTTCCACAGTCTTCACCACAGCTGGGTCATCAAACAGCTGCCCTCGGCCTGCTCTACCTCTCTGAGACCGGCCTGTTGGAGTGTGGGGCCAAACGCGAGATACTGGTTTGGAGGGTGAACGGGAAATGTAAGGGGAAGGTGATCTGCGAGGTGGAGATGGTGGTGGTGGAGGAGGTGAAGACCGTGGTGTTGGGGAGTTATCGCTACACAGCAGCAGGAGATCCATAGGGTCAGCATCTGGATTATCACCACTTGTGGCTTCATCTGGGTTCATATTTTGTATAAAGACAATGTAATTATTTTAAGAAAAAAACTGCAGCGTTAATGCTTCGAATCCAGTAACAGTTTGTGCATGATATGCAATTCCAGTAAGCTTACAGATTTTATCATATATTAATACCTAAGCCAAATGTCTCCTCATTGTAGAGGTCTATGTCCTCATCTTCTTCAGCCATTTCCTGCAATAGTCCACATTCATCATCCTCCTCTTCTCCTTTGTCGCTCCACTGATCCCCATTCTCTGGCCAACAGACATCAGGAACAGATTCCCCGGTTTTCTCCTGAACACAGAGAAAGAAACAAAATGTATCATAAAACATTGCTAACAATAACCCAAAAGGAAGCATTTAAACATTATGACATGCTATTACACCCGTTTAAATACTGTGCATATTATCTTGCTGTATTTAATGATTTCAAGTTTTTGTAATGCAGAAATAATAAAACAGTAAAAAGGTGATTACAAATGGTGTAACCAGTCACATATACACTCTTATAAATACATAGGCCTAACTTTTAACCTAAAACTCAACCCCTTCTTTTCAACTATAAAGCTAAAAAACAATATAGTTAAGGATTGTTTCTTCCATTGTATCCTAAGAAAATGTTGACACTTTTCAATAAGGATAAATAACATCAGCTAACTACATTAGATAGCAAACTATACTTTGTATTCATCTCGGTTAACAATAAATTAATCACAACATTATCACGTTATTAAATAAAGATGTCTGTTAATATTTAATGGATGTAAGCAAACACGAACTAGCAACAATCTGTTGTATTATCTAACGTTAACAAAGATGAATAAACACTGTAACAGATGTATTGTTTGTTTTTAGTCATTGTTAGTAAATGCACTAACCAGCACTAACTAATAGGACCTTATTGTAAAGTGATATCGAAAATATTAATGACATTGGCATTCCTTCTTTAAGCCGACCCAAAATGTGCAACCCACTTACAGTGTTATTGCTTCATGTACTTACGGGATGTTCAGAATCATCCATTTAAATACTGTCAGTGTTTCAATATTTTGCGAAACGTTTCGTTAAGCTTCCACACTCCTTGAACATCTACAACAACCAGTCCTGTTACACGTGCTTATCAGTGTTTGGAAATGAACACACCTGAGCGTTTGGAGGTGGCGCTTTATGCAAGGGCGTAACCACCACAGATTGTTGCCAAGTCCGCTTATTTTGAGTTTATTTCCAGAATACTGTTGTTGTGCATTCGGGCTTGTCAGTGGCTGGCACCCACAGGATAAAATGTATGAGCACGTTAATTCTGATTGGACATTGAACGTTACTAGACTTAAAGTAGACCCTAAAATGTAACTTTTTACATTTTGTTATGCTAAAAACATATAGAACCGGGAAAATTGCGCGGTGCACCGTGCAAATCACTAATATCAAATACAACTGGGACAGTTTAACGGCCGTATCTGATACTGGGGACGTGTCCGCCTTAGCAATGTTGCCAAGTTTGTATAAAAAGATAAATAATAGTGACATGGTCTGAAAAAAACAAGACCAAAATAAGAGACACCTTTTGGATGGTGAGGCATACGCACATTGTTCCAGTTTTCTGTTATGTTATGTACCAAAACAAACGTATTTCGTAAACTGTTTACTCCCATTCAGTACCCCATTACCACGGCATGTTATTCAAATACCAAATAAATGCAAGTCACAAGTGCACTGAATTAAAACTGTAATTATATTTTCCTCAAAACTCATAAGACAATCCATCCACTTTCCCTGACTATTTAAATATTTTCCTCCCTAGCTATGCTCATAATATATTATTTATAAATTCAATCGCGAATCTGGCTGATTCTAAACAGCTAAATGAAAACACACATCACTGAAATATCAGCAGCTAAAACGATTTTCAGGTTAGTTTTGAATCAGTGCAACCAAACTCTTCACAAAATGATTCACTCTTTTGAAGCATTCGAAACACTGCATGCTGGCGACGCCTGCTTTTCAAGAGTAAAATGTAAAGCACATTCAGAAAGTGTAGGCACCTTCAGTTTTTTTTTCTCACATTTGCGCCTTGTGCTAAAATGATTAAAGAAAAAAAAAAATCACATACCATACCCCTAATGACGCAGCAAAAAACAAAACAAAAAAACAAACAAAAAACAAAACTGTTAACGCAGTACTTATTTGAGGCGCCTTTGGTGGTGATCACAGACGGTTTGGCTATATAATGAGTATTAAATGTGTCTTTTTGGGTATAATATAACAAGATTACACATCTAGATTTTGGGAATTATTCTCTGCATCCTCTGAAGCTGTCAGGTTGGATTGTGTCTGTCGATGGTCAGCCGTTTTAAGGCCTTTGTATTTAATTGTATGAAAAGCCATCAAACATTTATTTATTTTCTTAAAAAAAATGATTTAATATTGTTCGATTTAAAATTTAAAATGACACAATAGTGAGAAAATCACAGAATTTTAATATTTCATAATTAATTAGAGTGCACAAAATGCCATCAACAGCAAATCAAATAATTAACAATTTAAGAAATCCATGCCACATCTACAAAATGAATAAATGTACATGTAAAAAATAACAGGAGCTCTTGGACTATAAAATACAAAGATGAGATACAAAGAGTCCATGGTGCCACTGATGCACCTTTTGGAGTATAATGGTATATTTTTGTTGATCCAGTGGAGTAGTGGGCAAAATTATTTTTCATCATCTGTTTCACCTAATCAATAACTTCTGTTCAATTACTGCAGTTCTTGCAAGGTGAACTAATATTTTCCCAGCTCCCAAGCCAAAGAAGTTCTCAGCAAAATAAATGTATAAACACTGGAAAGACAAACATTTCTAATCACATTACTTTTGTCTGCTAGTTTTAGCGACGTGCATAGAAAGAGTGAACTAATTGACTCTAACTGGCCTAATTAACCAAGCTCTCCCTAAAAATAGGTAGCCTACATAAAACCAGCACTAAATTAATAATTAAAAAAACACATTATGTACATATACTTTATATTTAATGGCTTTTAGTTAACAGAAATATGAATTAAAATGTGTCCTTATAAATTTTTAGACCCTGTCATGGTTGCATTTACACCTATTTGACCACCAGAGTGTGGTATTTACAGCAGTCGCCAGTGATATTTCCAGCGCTTAGAAATAGTGACTCGTTTTGAAAAGCACTTTGTTTAATTGTTTCTAAAAGCTGTTTCCCCCACCTACTACCTTGTTGATCGTTGCCAGATGGGGGAACGTACTTGCAGCCGAATGCGGCATCTTCGTATGACATGGACAGGCGGACAGGCCCAAATCAGAAACAACGTCCGCGCCGCTAAGCAACGCCCATTTCCGGGTATACCCGCAGTATGAGGAATGCTGACGTAACTGTCAGCTGTTTCACACAACATGCTCTCATGCCGGCAGGACGTACCTTCACAATAACATAGAATGTGATGAGAAGAGCTATGTCTTCCTATGCATGGATAACTCTATATATCGATTAAGCGTCGGATCAAGTGGAAGCTTTAACAGTTGGCAGTAAACGGTCTTGACTCCTGTGGTGGATTTCCACGCCCAGCTGTATTCGCCTTCAATCGGATGAAATCGTACAGGCGGCCGCTAAGATAAGGTGTGGGTTTCCTTCTGACTGTGCGATTTTAGCATTTTTCTGTTGTTCTTATTACGTTACGTTTATATAGGCTATGGTAATGTGGACTATAGTTTGCTCATAGTGATTTGATAATGTGAGGTTTGCCTTTGTTTACAATCCCGAGTCATTCTACACTTGCAATCGTAGATGCTGTCACTTTAATTATTATGGAAAAAACAACTCGCTTTTGACCACACAGACGTGTTTAACTTGATTTTACAATAATAATCTTGTTATTTTTTATTTAGTTTTCATTTAGTTAGGCTACTCAAAATCACTTATGAAGATATTGCAAATATACATTTTGAAATACATACATCTTATAATGTAGCAAAGCACACGTTTTGCAAATATAGTGTAAAAAGTGAAATGTGTAAAACATTTATATATATATATATATATATATATATATATATATATATATATATATATATATATATATATGTATGTATGAAATTTACTTTTGAAGTAATCATTTTGTATTTTCAGTTACTTACTCTGTTATATGTTATTTGGGCTGTTCTGTAAGAACACCAGATAAACCATTTACAAAATAATGTGACAGCTAATTTAATGATAAATTAAACAATTAAAAAACCCTACAATTATTTAGTTAGACATACAAAGGCTCTATTAATAGAACAGATTTGACTTATTGTTATTATTATTAGTCTATTAGAGTATTCATCCACTAGTCATCATGTCACATGCCTGGAATATGTGTTCCACTGTATGTCTTAGTGCATTTGAATGTAATTATCCATCCCTTTTTACGTTTGTTGCTGCAGTCTTTAGATTTGAGACATATAACTTTCTTTGCACAGTTATTTTTTATTAATCTTGTGGATGTGTTATTCTTTATTTGGGTTCATGAAATGTAAGGCGTCTTTTGAAGGATTTTCTATGATAGCTATGCCAATTGATTGTTCCAAGAAGAAGAACAACAACAATTTCTGTTATTTTTTGCATTTCTGCAATGCAATCTTCTTGTCTCTGTGATAAGAGCAATTCAAGCAGATGTTGTGAACACTTTTGTGGTGCTTTGAAAGCTTGAAGGTCAGACACAGGTAATGATGGCCTACAAAAAGACCAATACTGATGTGGCCAACAGTGATCTCGCATAATCTTTATAGATCCATGAACTCTTGCATAATGCAGGTTACTTATAGATGACTTTTAGTCTAGTCTGTATGATGCAAATTATGACCATGCTGATCTTTGCTTACTTTCTTACGTGGCTTTAGTGATAAGACAGGGATTAGATGCCTTTTTTTGTCTGAAATGATTGTCCAATCAGTTAAGCTTAACTGATACTAGTTAGTAAAGTCCTGCAGTTTTGTTTGCTGTGGTTCAGAACATGCTGGATAAAAAATATATTTACTATGGGTTTCCTCCCCCCAACATAAACTGTTCTCTGTGCTGTTCTTGGCTTTCTCCGATATCTGATCTTCATAGATAATTCATGCTTTGACCTCTCTGGCAGGGTTTGTGATGGTTGGGTGTGGCTTGTGCAGTCTGGGCAAACCAGAGGATGTCTGTGCATGGTGAAGAAATGTCCCAGTCGTGATATCAGTGCATACATGCATCTTATATCACAATAATGATAAATATCATGATATACTTTGGAATTTCACAGACTTAGTAGATAAATAATCCTCAAGAAACTTAATAATAATAAAAAAAAGCCATGTCATTACCCTAGTAAGCAGCACTGTTCAAGAAAGAAACGTAAAAACGTAATCAAATGTACAATAAAACACTGCATTGAGTAATTTTCTCTTTTTATTTTGTTTGATTATAATCAAGAATAAACATTAACACAATTCATAACAGTTACACATTTTTTTGACAAATTTGTATGAATTCGTACAATCCACATTTTCGTACAGTCGTAAAAATCCATACTAAATACCCAATTATTTAAAAAATACTTTTGGTTTTGGCATGGATCCAACAGATTGTCATTTATATTTTCCACAGCAGCTTATGCTTTCTAAGTAAAGTGTTTAATTGAATGCTTAAGAAGGGTCAAGTTTTCATCATCTTGCCAAGATTTTGACAATTTAGTATATATTCGACTGTTTAAAGGTATAGTTCACCCAAAAATGAAAATTGGCCCATGAGTTACTTACCCTCAAGGCATCCTAAGTGTATATGGCTTTTTTCTTTTAGACAAATCCAATCGGAGTTGCATTAAAAATGATCTTCCAAGCTTTATAATGGCAGTTTCTGTTTAACAGTCCAATTAAGTGCATCCATCCATAATAAAAAGTGCCACACACGGCTCCAGGGGGTGAATAAAGGCCTCCTGTAGTGAACTGATGCGTTTTTGTAAGAAAAATATCCATATTTAAAATGTAGTAATCACTACAGTGAGGTACACTGAAGCCGTTCCAGACGGGTGACGTTATGTAGGATTTATACAATGCACGTTTTACTGGTAAATATGGATAAAAAGTCATCTATTTGCTATAGGATGCCTTAATTCACCCCCCCCAGAGCCAAGTAGAGAACTTATTATTATTGATGGATGAACTTTATTGGACGACTTTTGGACTGTTAAACAAAAACACTCGCCCCCTGCCATTATAAAGCTTGGACGAGCCAGGATTATTTTTAATGTAACTCCGATTGGATTCATCTGAAAATCATGTACACCTAGGATGCCTTGAGGGTGAGTAAATCATGGGTTGATTTTAGGGCTGCAACGATTAATCGAACGATGTTGTGAGGCGCGTTTAGTCAATGAAGCCGGTACTTTGATTAGTAGTAAATCCCCATCACGTGCGTTCAGCTGGAGCGGCAGTTAATACACACAGCCTTAAATCACTGACAAGCCACGCCAAATCACGCTGAAAATCGAATTCTATTTTGAGCGCGATTTGGCGTGGCTTGTCAGTGATTTACGCTGGGGTGTTTGAATTGCCGCTCCAGCTGAACGCACGTGATGGGGATTTACTACTAATCAAAGTACCGGCTTCATTGACTAAACGCGCCTCACAACATCGTTCGATTAATCGTGCAGCCCTAGTTGATTTTCATTTTTAGGTGACCTAACCTTTTATGTCTAGAAAGCTGCGAAAGAGACCTATATCATCTGGTTCAGGTGTGCTTTGTGGCAGCTACAGAGCCAAACTCTGCTGGAAGGTGGCTGTTCAGGAACAGGATTTGACACCCTGTTTTAGGTAGAGGTATCAGCTGTTGATGACACACTCTAGTGGTCAGGCAAACTAAGGCCGCATTTACATCACATGGTTCAAGCCAAGTTCCAATTCAGATCAGATATGACCCACAAAAGGGTAAGCAGGAAAAAAAAAACATGGATATGAATATACTCATATCAGTTTCAAGCCTCATTTATATGTGGAAATAAATCAGATATGAATTTATTTGTGTCTGCCATGTAAGCAGACAGATAGGATATTCCCCTGCCAATGCAAGCCATACATCACTGAAAAAGCAACAGTGGCATGGTGGCAATGACGTCAAGTCACATGGCTCTTTTCAGTGGGGGACAAAGTATTAACCCATGCAGTGAAGTCTTTTGAGCTTTTGGGCAAGCAGAAGCATGTATTAGCATTTTTTTCTGTGTCAATTGCAAATCATGCCATTTTTACATTCTTTCCAACCTTGGGATGTTTCTCTAAGTGTGTATTGTAAATGCAGATATATTGGATATGGGTCACCTTTAAAAGAAGATGTGAGCAGGTTATCAAAAATATTGGATTTAGTCAACAAATTGGGCATCAAGACCAGTAAATGCTTGAACGCTTTAGTTTAAGAGGTGTTCCTGTTGAATAACTATAAGCGGCCAAACCAGCAAACGATATTGTCTGTTTATTCTAAGCACATGCTCGTCTGCCGCTTTAAATTTTCAAGCTTGTATTCTGATTGGGTGTCAATGTTTTCATCGTTCATCAGCTGGAAAAAAAAATCGTTCTGAAAGTGATTCCAACGCTATTGTTTCTCTGTGCTGTGGACTCTGCTATTCTTTAATATTGAGAATGTTTTTTTGGAACACTATCTTTATCGCTAATTTATCGCTATCTTTATAGTTATCATCCTTGATGTGCATGGGCCTTGAGAATTCCATGAGAAATCCAATCCAGTCATATATAGGGATCAGCGTGTGTGCTGTGTTTTTCTTGGTCGTTCGCGACTGTTTGCATGTATGTAAAAATCTCCCTTACTATTTAGGAGCCTTCCAAATCCAGATTACAAAAGAGTACTTATGAATTCAAAGATCTCAATGTACAGTACAGTTGCAAGAAAAAGTTTGTGAACACTTTGTAATTACCTGGATTTTCTCAATAACTGCTAATACACCGTTCTAACCAAACACAGTGTGGAAAAACAAATAACAAACAATTGTATTTCTTCAGTATTTTAGTGAAGACACTGAGTAATCTTTAACAGTGCATGCTGGGAAAGTTAACAGCTGAAAACTGAAACATAAGAGAAAAATATGTACAGAATATGTCTGTACAGGTTTATCGCTGACATTTTAAAAAGCTCTGGGATTTTTAATGCTTTATTTAACATTGCAATTCATTGAAATGGCATACTTGTGAGTCAGATAAACAGAATCTTATGTTTTAATGTCACTACCAGGTAATGACCTGCTTAAAAATAAAAATCGCACAGCTTTCTTGCATTGTCAGGTTATTGGTTTGCATTTCAGTAAGTTTATTTTTGGTAGTTATTAGCATATTAGTTTGTGTAAACAAAAAATACATTTTACCAGAGAATGTCAAGACAGCAGTTCTTGACCTCAAACTTAAGGTGGTGGTGTTAATCAACAAAACAATCCAATACACTGATGTACTGTAAATCAAATGAAGACGGCCAAGTCAGAGTCATGACCATAACCTAACAAGAAGTTTGCTCATTGTTGCAGTTAAAGCAAGATCTGTGAGTTATTATACTTTTTTCAACTTGCACTATGAATGATCACTTGACGTCATCAGTAAAATGAAAACATGTTTGTGCATTAATAGCATAGTTTGATTGTTTCAATCAGTGTTTTATAGTAAAAAATCCATGCAGGCAATTCCATATGGGTATACCATTTTTTTTGCAGCTGTATCTTCAGAAACGTTTACAGACTCATTCTTGTTGTGTGCATTATTTGCACAGTGACTTGGTTATTGTGAGTCATTTGTTTAGTTCAGACAAACTATGCAAACTTTGCTTGAAGTAGCTTTGTTGCCCCATTGTCTGAACTCTCAGGTGTATTGTTCAGATCAAGTGCTCTGAAATAGTCGAACCACAAAGGCAACAACAAAATAAGAAAAAAAGGTGTGTCTAGTGCCTGCAGGTGCTTTAAAGTGCTCTTTACATATTGAATGTGCTTTGTTTTCCCAGCATTTCATGGACCAGTCAAATACCTACAGCAAGGGCCTTAACCTTGTTAGATTCAGTCTTTTTATTAGACCTATCTCTGCATCGTGAAAGATGAGATTTTGGTGTGACTTCTCAAAACATTCACTACTGGTTATAGCCCTAAAACGGAAAAACTTTCATTTTGTCTTCGCAGTCTTTAACTTCTTCTTTTTTTTTTTAAATAGTTGTAACAGTGTGCACTTATTAGGCACCAAGCCCAAAGGGCTGTAGCTCTTATTGTATCTGTATGTTTTCTTATTATTTTCATCCAATGGGACTCTATGACAGCCCTATGAACAGAACATAGGAAAATTATGAAATTTGGGACACTTGTAGCTAGGGATGTTAACCGATGACCGTTTGACCGGTGGTTGACCGTATCAACGTTAACCGGTCAAAGTTGTCGGTAGTCGGTTAAAAAAAAAAGTGCCGGTGCGTCTTTTACGCATTCTGAAGGTGCCTGTTTTATCCATTGGTTTTATCATGTTGCAGTCTATTAGGCAACATTCCGCATAAAATGGGCTTAGATTTGGAAATACATTACATCTACATTTCAGTGGTAACCGATAAGGTGATGATGATCATCATCTTTCTTTATTATGGTTAGCACTACCTCAACTAAAGCGGCGTCTCTTCGGAGCTGTCATTTTCTTATATGAGCCGTGGCAATGTTTCAAATGAGCTTCTAACCAAAACAAACGTCTTTATTTTCAAAGCGATCACCTTGTACCCAAACCATTTGAAACTAAGGAGCCATTTGTCCTACGATTACATACAACAAGCTCTTCGGCGCCGCGTTTGCGGGACTCATGTTTCGCGCTGTAGTGGATTTTAAAAAAGTGACGTGAGTGGCAGTGTGTGTGTGTGTGTGTGTGTGTGTGCGGGAGGCAGAGCGGCAGAGAGATGCGACAGAGTTGCGAAATTGCAGGCGCGGCTCGAAATGGCTGTTATTTCAAATAGCGTACCATATTAAACTAATCGGTTAACCGGTTTCAACCGGCTAATGAGGCTCGGTGGTCGGTCAAGAAATTTTTTAGTTTTCGCCATCCCTACTTGTAGCCATGAATAGTTATCTGACCAAAATTTGGGGTCTCTAGAATCAACTCTATAGCACCACCACTGGTTCAAAAATTCAACATTTAAATGGTAATAACTCTTGAACCCCTAATTCTGAAAAAAAAAAAAACCTGATTCCTCTCCTCATGCTGATCACATGCAATAGCTTACATTAAGACTCCACCCATTACAGTAGCGCCCATTTTGAAAAGTACAATATTCAGTTGCTACTCTCTGCTGATGTATGCAAGTTAATCTAATTGCATGCAGATGTACGCCTCTAGTTTCGATACACAAAGCTCACATTTCACAATTAAATCAACAACAGACGGATAAAATCACATCCCGCCCTTTGTATTTTGTTGTTTGATATCACAACATAGTGGTTAAGTAAGTTGCAACTTCCATTTCATGTTAATGTTATTATCAAAATATATGTAAATCCCCTCTAACATTCTCTTTCTACCCCCAAAATTCTGGTTGGGTCGACCGATATGGGTTCAGCTACAGCTACAATGAACTAAACCATTTGATAAGGCCAGAGAGGTGTGTGATGAAAATGAAGCAGTACCGTTTATTGGTTGTAGGGTAAGTCAGCATAGATAGTGTTTGTTCAAATGCTTCTGTGGGCTTAGTAAGCTGAAAGAGAAAATGAGAGTGATATTTTTTCTTTGCCCCAATTTGATTAAAAATAGCCAGTGAATAGTTTTATGCTCCTTTTGCAGTGCCCTAATATAGTTCACCTAAAAATGAACATTGTGTCATAATTTGTGCATCCATCTATCCAATAAATACAGTGGTGGCCAAAATTATTAGAACACTAGTATTTTCCCAGCTAAAAATGGTTTTAAGTCAGTTATTTCTATCTTTTGCTGTAGGAAATATCGGTTTACATTGCCAAACATTCATTTTGCCATTAATTGTAATAATCCACTGAGATTTTTGTTTGCACAAGGAGTCTGACAACAGCCAGGGCTCCACACAGAGATCTGATCTCATCATCATCCAGTCTGTCTGGAATGACATGAAGAAACAGAACAAACTGAGACAGACTTAATCCAGAAGAACTGTGGCAACTTCTCCAAGATGCTTCAAGAGAACCTGCAAAGCTACCTGAAAAACTAAGTGCACCTAAGGCAAAAGCTGCTTAAAATGCAAAGGATGCTCACACCAAATGTTGATTTAATTTATTTAATAGAAGTTAACTGAATAACTGAAAATCTATTTATGACATTATTTTTGACAGCATTCTCATTTTACAGCATTTTTACACAAGTGCCTAAAACTTTTAACAGGTCTCTTGAAGCATCTTGGAGCTGCTGCCAGTCTCAGTCTTTAGTCCGTGTTCCATTCCAGACAGACTGGATGATGAGTATATTTCTGTAGCCATATTAATCAGCTGATTAATGACCTTCATTATAAAACATTTTGGAAGTGTATGTGAGGATCAGTCTCTGCAATGATGGGGATTTTATGTGTGATTGTGTTATATAATAATCTTGTGACTATGAGATGATATATACTTCCTCTTTTTTTTGGAGACTGGGGGTGCATTATGTCTGATCTGAATCAGATATGTTGACTTATACAGCGTATTTGCTGACAGTTCAGTGGGGACAGATAGCTAGGCTATATAAAGAGCTGTGTGGTAAGTAACACCTCAAATTAAGGCGACTTGGGTCTTTTTCCCTGTGTTTATCATGCAGACTAATGATTTGTCAGTGTTTGCATCTTTAGCAGGGCTAGGATTACATTTCTTGGTGTTCATGTTTTATGTAGTCAATATTTGAAAGTGTCACATTCACAATATATAGTTAATTTTATGTATGATTTTATGATACATAAAAACATGTATCAACATTTAAAAGATTGATCAGCATGAGTTCTAAAAACATCCTGGTCCTGGTTGGAAAAACAATTCCCATTATGTGTTCCCTGTGTGCCTTGTCTGTTCCTGCCCTGCCCAGTCCAGCTGCCAGTTTTCCGCCACAGGGTATTTTTGTTTGTTTTTGTTTTGTTTTCTTTTATCATTTAAATAATGCCCACTGAATTCTGTATTTAAAAGAGTAGTTCACTTTCAGAACAAGAATTACAAACAATGTACTCACCCCCTTGTCCTCAAAGATGTTCATGTCTTTAAGTCGTAAAGAAATTGTGTTTTTTGAGGAAAACATTTCAGGATTTCTCTCCATGTAATGAACTTCTATGGTGCACCCGAGTTTGAACTTCCAAAATGCAGTTTACATGCAGCTTCAAAGGGCTCTAAATGATCCCAGCCGAGGAAGAAGGGTCTTATCTAGCGAAATGATCAGTTATTTTCAAAAAACATTTACAACTTATATACTGTTTAATCTCAAACGCTCATCTTGTTGAGCCAGACAAGACGAGCATTTGAGGTTAAAAAGTATATAAATTGTAATCGTTTTTTTTTTTTTTTAGAAAATAACTGATCATTTCGCTAGATAAGACCCTTCTTCCTCGGCTGGGATCATTTAGAGCCCTTTGAAGCTGCATTTTGAAAGTTTAAACTCGGGGGCACCATAGACGTCCATTATATGGAGACAAATCCTGAAATGTTGTACTCAAAAAACATAATTTCCTTACAACTAAAGAAAGAAGAACATGTACATCTTGGATGACAAGGGGGTGAGTACATTATTTGTAATTTTTTGTTCTGAAAGTGAACTACTCCTTTATGTCCTCACCTCATCTCTTACCATAAAACATGGTCCTGAGAGAAAATGACCATTTTCTCACTTTTTTCTTTTAGTATGTTTTAATTATAAGTGTTTAATTCATCATCATCATGTCCAACTCAGGTTTATTGGGAGAAGATGCCTGTGACATTTTAGCAAAATTGAATTACATTGCTTCATGTATGTTCTGTGACACATTCAACTTACACTATATTGCCAAAAGTTTTGGGACACCCCCTTCTAATGACCAGGTTTGACTACTTTAGTCATTTCCATGAGTACAAATTATAATGTTTAAGCATATAATGATATTCTAGGGAATTGTGTGCTTCTAATTTTATAGCAACAGTTTGGACAGGACCCTTCTATCTATTCTAACATGACAGTGCTGTATAAGGCAAGGTTTAAAAAGAAATGTTTGATTTCACCAAACACCAACGACTTGTACGTATGGGTACAGTCATTTTAGACACTTCCAAAACTGTTGCAAAAGAGATGAAAATACAATTTTTAAATACATTAATCATATTTCCATATTTGTTGCCACAGTTTTGGAAATGCCTTTTTCTGTTCTAAAGAAGGGGGTGTCCCAATACTTTTGTCCATGTAGTGCATGTACAAGTCATTCGTATTTGCTGATGAGTTTTTTGGCTCAAGGTCTGCATTTAAAGTCACAGCAGAGGTGTTCAGCTGGGATTTGGACTTGGCTTTATGCAGACCAGTCAAGTTCTTCCACACTGACTGAATCAATCATTTCTGTTTGAACCTTGCCTTATACACAGAGGCATTGTCATGTTAGAATAGAAAAGGATTCTGTCCAAACTGTTGCTATAAAATTAGAAGCACACAATTCCCTAGAATATCATTATATGCTTGAACGTTGATTTGTACTCATGAAAATGACTACAGTAGTCAAACCTGTTCATTAATAGGGGGTGTTCCAATACTTTTGGCAATATAGTGTAAAAGTGACACTAATTATGTGTAAACAAAAGCAAATGTACAATAGCAATGCATTTGCTGAAGCAGCCATTTTATTTTAGCTTGTTGCTACAAGTCTTTACGTTTTTATTGTGACTCATATTAGGGCTGGGCGATATGGAGCAAAAAATATATCTCGATATATTTTGCTATATCTCGATATACGATATATATCTCGATATCTTTACAGGATAAATAACCCCCAAAAAACTACTGCAAAAACAAATATTCCAAATTTCAAAGTCTTTTTTTACTGAAACTCAGAGGTAGGCAGTTCAAAACAAAGTGCTTCTGCGAATTTTCTTTTAAAAATCCCTTTATACATATTAGAGCTGCACGATTCTGAATAAAATGAGAATCACGATTTTTTGGCTTAGAATAAAGATCACGATTCTGGAGAACTTTATTTTAAAGATTTACCCCTGAACATTAGGTTATCAAACAGCAGTAACATAGCAGTAAAATAAGACATAATAAACTTGGCTTTAAATTTAAAGAAATTTTATGAAAAATAATGTAATAATGTAATGAAAAAAACACCATTAAACATAAAAAAACAAACATACAAAGTTATTATGTCAGAGAAAAGCGATTTAAAGATTCTTAGCTAAAAACACTTGCCTGTCAACATTTTATGGCTATCACCGTCCTCTCTGTGGGATGCCCAAGTTTACTTCACCATTTTACAAATAAATCCTAATCTAATCATGACAAACCATATAACGTTGGAAAGGTCTAAGGCTCCTAAATAGATATTTGACATTTTGTGTTACAAATTGTAGAGTGCACCTTAAAAATCTACTTCATAACAGGAGTTCTGACCTTTTTCACAGACATCCTTGTTGCCTTTTTCCCTATTACACTTTAGAAATAATAAGAAATGATATATCAGATGAAAACTTAATTTCAAAATTCATCATTTGAAAGCCATTTTAAAATCAGACATTAACATGCATTAACATGGACAATGTACATCAAAATCATATTACAAAATGTTTTTGCCCATGAATTATAAAGATTTAAGTTTCAATTCTTAATTTTCACGTCTCTGTTCAAAAATGGGAGTAACAGTTTACAACAGGGGTAACAGGGTTAATGGATCGTCATGCTCATTTATGGTTCCATTGCTGTGCCGGTCCATAAATCTGTCACGATCAAAGTACTACTCTTTTAATTTTCAAAGTGCAAATAGAGACCGAATTTTTCAAGCATGATACAGAGCTATCTACACAGCTACACAAGTTATTATAGCCCAAATACTAATAACAGCCTAGATATTTTATGTAGCCTAATTTGCGTGCATTGGGGAGTTTCTCTCTAAACGCAGGGTATTAAAATTGTTTTTGAATGTGCGTGCGTGTTTTACTTTTGGTTTCGTTTTAACGATCGCGCAAAAATCTCGGTTCGTGGTGCTAGAAGCTCCATATAATGGAGCCAGTTGTCCTTTTTTTTTTGCGACGAGTTCTGTAGCCTCCAGGCTGGTTGCGGGCGCCGCCATGTTGAATGAGACGACAGGCGAGGGGAGGGGGAACAAAAGCAAGGAGGCGGGGGCGAGCACAGCACAGAGAAGGCAAACAAGTAAAGTGGCGAAAATTAAATATAAACATTATATCGATATATACGATATGTCAAAATTCATATCGAGTTTAAAAAAATATCTCGATATATTTTAAATATCGAGATATCGCCCACCCCTAACTCATATTTATGAGACTCATACTTGAGCAGTTCACATTCACAAGTGCAGTGTTGTACCAGGTGAGCCCCTGAGCATGTTTACTAAGTTAGAAAAGCCACACATGTCATATGCAGGGCTCGAAATTGCGACCATTTTAGTCGCATATGCGACCAAAAATTAATCTGTGCGACCTCAAATTATATTTGGAAGCATTTGTGCGAGTGAGAGAAATGAGTGTGGTGCGACTCGGTTTCGAAACTGTCGCTAGCCGAACTACTGCACAGACTGCTGTGAGCTGATACAGTGACGGTTTCTCCAACATTACATAACTATTTAAACTTCATCTTCACATTATTACCTTAAATGCAGATATTATGCAGGAAGGGCTCGCAAAATCGCTAGCCCGACGTCCCGGGGCTATTGTGTTTCCAGTCGGGCTACCAGAATGTTTCACCGGACTGTCCGACGGGCTATCGTAAAGTAGAGGACTTCTGCAGGTCCTTAAAACTCCTCAATTTATTTGTATCAAATGTAAGGCCATAAAAAGTTGTAAATATGTAAAATAGTATAAGAAAAGTCTTGATTATAAGTTTAAGAGACGGAAAGACGATCGCGTTTGGGTTGGATTAATCTTCAAAAAGGCAATGATGTCTTTGTATAAATATGTGCACTGCACATTTCAAAGTCAAAACGTGGCACAGATGTCTTTATATGAATGTATCTGAAGGGAACCGACTGTCCTCAGAAACGTGTCCTTGGCATTTTCATTTCATGTCTGATAAACAGCATTAATGCTGATTTGTGTACAGCCGTTACTCATACCTGTCAAGTTTTGGATTTGAAAATAAGGGAAATTTTCCGGCGCCTGCCGCGAACAGTCCCACCACCCCAACCAAGCTCCAGTATCCCTTACATTTTTAAATCAGGTGACAAGAAAACTAAAATCACCACTTGTCAGCCACTTATAAACTACAATTGGCTTTATGCACAGCTGAGCTTCAGGCATCTCCTTTGTTTCCTGTCTGCCATTATTGGACAAACTGATTAATCCAGGTGATCAGTTTGTCATGGCAGACAGGAAACAAAGGAGCTGGCTGAAGTTCAGGAAGTCGTGCAGCTGTGCATAGAGCCAATGATAGGCCTACCTTTGTTGACATTGACATGCTGTGAGCATTCATAGGCTAAATGAAAACACAAAAGGGTATATATGAAGAGCATTTATTTAAAGGCTTATTTGCATATTTTCTGTTCATTTAACATTGGTAGGCAGTTATCGCGAGGCTAGTGACAGAGCTCAGATTTTTTTTTTTTTTGGGGGGGGGGGGGACGTTTTTTTTTTTTTTAATAACGCAGGTTAAAATAGTAAATGGGAAGTTCGGCTCTTTTCAAAGATTCAGCTCTTTTGGCTCGGCTCCCTTAAAAGAGCCGGCTCTTACGGCTCCCAAATGGCTCTTTATTTAGTATCACTCAGAGCCTTCTATTTTAGCCCAATTTATCAATTGTGAATGTTTTGTGTATTGGTACGCAACTTTTTAATTCCTTATTTTTCATTTTAAAAAATACAGTTACTATTATTTAACATTTTAATAAAACTTTAATTGAACTCAACCACAGCATAACCTAAATAAAGGGAAAAGTCTTAACATATATAATAAACATATATAACAAAACACTTTTGTCTTTAGTGCAGGTTGGCATTGAGAAATATGAGATGCCTCAGCTTGGATGGGCTGATGCGATTTCTCCTCTCTGTAATTATTTGTCCTGTTTTTGAGAAGACTCTCTCTGAGGGCACCGGTGTTGCAACAATGCAAGGTCTTCCTACCATTACCTTAACCAGGCGTCTGCACTCAGCTTTGCAGTCTCCAACATCATTGAAATGCAGCCAGATGCTGCTGCTTTTTCGTTTTTCACTAATTTTTTCACTTTCTCCCAATGTACTTGCATTTAATGCCGTCTCCCCCGCTTCTCTCTGTCGCTCTGTGTACCTGGCCTGTACCACTACACTCGCTATCTTTAAAGCACGCGCCCCCTTTCCTTCTTTCACATAATGGTACGATCCCGCCCCTACTTACGGCGGAAGATTCGGCTCTCCCCGACGGGAGTCGGTTCTTTTCGTTCGCTACAAAGAATCGGCTCTTAGAGCCGACTCGTTCGCGAACGACACATCACTAGTTAAAATACGGGAGATTTACGGGAAAATACTATTACGGGAGGATGGCGGGAAAGAAGGGTAAAATACGGGACTTTCCCGGCCAAAACGGGATACTTGACAGGTATGCCGTTACTAGGGAAACCGTAATATTTCAGCGCTACTAAAGCGCCCCCTAGTGACAGAATGAATTTTTATTTCCAATACATTTTTTCAGCTGTTTATGGTCAAATTATTGCAATTATCGATCCATGTGTAAATGTGAAAGAAGTTAATGTGCCTTTTAAAAATCTAAACAATTAAGTAATGCTAATGTTATATATCTTATATAAATATAAGAAATGATATACTTGATTTATCCCTTTTAATGGTATAAAGGTTGAAATGCCCTTGTATTAGATATTTTGTGCCTGTATCTGAATTATAAATCATGTCATTTTATGGCTTAATATTCTACCGTACATTGTCCAACCCCACTCATACTGTTCATTTAACTTGTGCTGCTCTTAAAAAAAGGGTAATAAATTGCCTTAAATTGATATTAAAAAATTCTGCTACACTAAATGGTGAAATAAAATTCCTTCCTTGGTATTTGTTTATATTTGTGTATTGAAAACATTTTTGATTGACATTTAGACTCCTATCTGATTTTCTATATTTAAAAAAATTATATATTTTTTTATTTGGGCTAGTTAAATTAATTTTCGGGCTACCAAAAAAGTACCTGCCCAAAGGGCTACCAGAGATTTTGA
>NC_133382.1:13205437-13280437 GCF_049309525.1 Garra rufa | reverse complement strand
AGGGTTTAATTTTCATTTGATTAAAAATAAATAAATGTTTATTTATTGTCTTAATTTGATTATCAGAAAAATTTAAAAACACAAGAATTTATAAAAAAAAAAAAAAAAGAAAAAAGAAAAGAAAAAGATTGTAGGGCCCACTTTATTTTGTTCACTGAAAAAAAATGTTTTCGTTATTACACAGAAAGTAGGCTAAAGTAGCGAATAAAAGTATCGTTGGCTATCGGCTACCGGCACCCCCCCCCCCCCCAAAGCTGTAAGCCTAGGGAAAACACTGCCATGTGAAAAACAATGCAATATTAGGCATATTCATCATCAAAATGGAAGGCACAGGCCTGGTAACATCGGAAAAATAATAATATTTGGTGGTTTAAAATGGTGTTAAATGTTTAGAGTTAAATATGTTTAAAGATCAAAAGGTGTTATTTATGTCAAAGATAACTTTAAAATTGATGTTGTTGAAAAGGCAAGGCAATAATATCACGATCTTTACTGGGGGCACAAATGGCAATGAATCCCAGGAATGACCCATGCATTTGTAGGAGTTTCCCTCTCAGACACAAAATTTATGGGAGGAGAATATTAAAATGAATCACACAATGCGATTTACTAACATTTGCACTCGTTAAATTACTGGTATTTGCAACATTATTTAACACCCAAAAACAGCACATCTTAAAGCAGGTGGTAATTTGTACTGCTCTTGGTAGATTGGACTGGTCATTATGGATATTATCTGGCTCTGTCCATGTTCTTTAATGTGTGCATTGTCAGTAAACCACACACAGAATGTTCCCCTCCAATCTACTCTTTTATAGAAGTGCGCTCTAATGCTACTTTGCCCTGTTTAGTAAATCTGGCCCTTTATCTATTAACTACTTGATGAGAACTTTAGACAATGCAAAAAATGACCTGTATGACCAAAAGAGGCAGTCTGACCCAAAATGTTAATGAACTAAAATAGTTTTGTTGGGAGGAAAAGTTCCAAAATTTATCCTAAATCTTGTTTAAGTCCTATAAGCAGCTGTGGGAAAAATTTTGTGGAGTTTGTTGCTGGTTAGCTCTAAGTTAATAAACTCAATAGAGCTTTTTGGTTATTTGTGCATTGTTAGTTTAGTCAGATTGTGTCAAATCAAAAACTCATTTTAACTATAAACAAATACTTTAGAGGCTTGAATGTAACATGCTTCCAGTAATAATGATCTCAGTTAGTCACAGGGCATGTGGGTCTGTCTTTCTCCTGAATAGATACTTTGTATCCACCAACTCTTGGCAATACGGCAATATCGCCACTTGGTCATGCTTTATCCCTCCAGTGAATTCATTAACACGGACAAGGCTTTTAAACTTTTGTAACATAATAATTGTATAATGCTTTGTACCCCTGCATCAGGTTCATCTTCATCCAAGTCCACACGTGGCTTTCACCTCTCTGATCTTAATCAGAGTAGTGTCTAGAGGGGTGGACCTCTCATATGATGTCTCCTGGTTAAAAATATCAAGACATTTTTTAAAGTCCTTGTATATCACTTGGATGTAATTTTAAGGCCTCGAGGACTGCATTTAATAGTGTTATTGTTGAGATCCTCATGCCTGTCCCTTCAAACAAGGGGAAGTCTGAGGACAAGGAATAAGGTGGTTCTCAATTCTGGTCCTGGTGCCACAATGCTCTGCACATTTTGTATGTCTTGCTTTTCTAATATACCTGATTAAAATCAGAAGTCTTGTTAAAGGGGAGCTCTATGAACTAAACAGGGGTATGTTTCCTAAAAGCATTGTTAACCTAGTATGGTCACAAGTTCTGTCGTTACAACATAGTTCAATGATTTGGTGATTCCTGAAACCATAGTTCAACCCCTGGTTTCACAGACAAGGCTTAAGCCTAGTCCTAGACTAAAATGTAAGTCTGAGCTGTTTCGACTGGAAGAAACTTGCACTGACTAATCTTAAAATATACCAGTGCCTTTGTTTTGTCTCAAGATGCACACCAGTAATGTTTTTTTCTAAGCACTTTTATAAAAATTACTTAAATGTCCTAATTGAGCTATGGCTTAACCCTGGCTTAGTCTAAGCCCTGTCTGTGAAACCGGGCCCATGTACATTCACAAAAAGCCTTGCAAACCTGCATGGTAGGAACTACAGGTATGTGCCAAAAAATTTGAGGGAAATTTCAAGGGAAAGTCCATTTATTTCAATAATTTGTTTCAAATAGTGAAATTTGTATGTTATATTAGTTCACTACACACAAAGTGAAATATTTCAAGCCTTTATTTGTTTCAATTTTGATGATTATGGATTAAAGACAAAAAACAAAAAAACAAATCCAGTATTTCACAAAATTAGAATATTTCATGTGACCAATAAAAAAAGGATCTTAAACACATGTTGGCCTTCTGAAAAGTGTGTTAATGTACTGTATTATGTCCTCAGTACTTTGTTGGGCCTCCTTTTGCACTAATTACAGCATCAAGGCGGCATGGCATGGAGGCGATCAGCCTTTGACACAGCTGAGGTGTTATGGTTGCCCAAGTTGCTTTGATATTGGCCTTCAGCTCGTCTGCATTTCGGGGTCTCTGTTCCCTCATCTTCCTTTTGACAATACCCCATAGATTTTCACTGGGGTTTAAGTCAGGCGAGTTTGCCGGCCAATCAAGTACAGTTATTCCATGGCTATTAAACCAGGTACTGGTAGTTTTGGCTTTGTGGGCAGGTGCCAGATCCTGCTGGAAAATAAAATCATCATCTCCAAAAAGCTTGTCAGCAGCAGGAAGCATGAAGTGCTCTAAAATTTCCTGGTAGACAGCTGCGTTAACTGTGGACTTGATAAAAGACAATGGACTCACACCAGCAGATGACACGGCTCCCCAAACCATCACTGACTGTGGAAACTTCACACTGTGCCTCTCCGGTCTTCCTCCAGACTCTGGGACCTTGATTTCCAAATGAAATGCAAAATTTGCTTTCATCTGAAAACAGGACTTGGGACCACTGGGCAACAGACCAGTACTTTTTCTCCTTGGCCTAGCACAGACGCTTCTGACGTTGTTTTTGGTTCAGGAGTGGCTTGACGCTTGGAATTCTACAGCTGTAGCCCATGTCATGCAGACGTCTGTATGTGGTGGTTCTTGATGCACTGACACCAGCCTCAGTCCACTCCTTATGAAGCTCTCCCAGATTTCTGAACCGCCCTTGCTTGACAATCCTCTCAAGGCTACGGTCATCCCTTTCACTTGTGCACCTTTTCTGGACACATTTTCCCCTTCCTCTTTACACTCAAAACAAATTATTGAAATAAATGGACTTTCCCTCAATATTCAAATTTTTTGGCACATACCTGTACAATTCAACAATCAACACTGTTTTTGAAGAGTGTATGTGTGCATTTATGAGTGAGAGAACAAACATCAAATAAAGCAAAACAAGACATGGAAGAAAAAACTGCGAAATGGTCATCAGGTGCCATGTTCAATACAGAGATCTCAAATCAATTTGAATTTGTTCTTTGTTTTGAACTTGATTTTGATGTGAAATTTTTAAAAATAGGTCTTGTTTATAAAAACTTGCCGTTGAAGTTTTTTAATGAAATTGTATTTCCCTGCAACATTTATAAGTGGGATGTTGAGTACTAGCCCAGTTTTGTAGGGTCAATTTTTTAAATAATTTCAAAAATGCCTTCAAAGCTGTGAATTATCCTTAAATACATCTTTTAAGAAGTGATAAATGTTATCAATCTATCTATTCTATTATCCAATTCTCTCTGTCCTTATTAAGGTCGTAGGGAGCTGGATTTTAACCCAGCGTCTTGAGCCACAGGCAGGGAAACTCCCTGGATGGATGGCCAGTCTATCACACGGCTGACACAGATTTTAAGATGTCATTTTTATAGAATTTATCTTCCTTTGCTATAGCATGTGGTAAAAGTGTTCAGTTTTACTTCAGCATAATCAATGACACAGTTTAACTCGATGTGGCTCAACTTACCCTCTCCCTAGGATCAACTTACCCCTCACTGGGGCAAGCTGAGCCAAGAGACCACTTTTTTATGTTTTAAAAGCAGTTTATTTTAGATTCAAAGTGATTATTCCCGAAAATGATCTATACATCATCTGAAAGCTGAATAAATAGGCTTTCCATTGCACTGATGTATGGTTTGTTAGGATATGACAATATTTGGCCGAGATACAACTATTTGAATATTTTTTGATTGTGCAAAAAGTCAAAATATTGAGAAAATTGCCTTTAAAGTTGTCCAAATTAATTTCTTAGCAATACATATTACTAGTCAAAAATTAAGTTTTGATATATTTACAGTAGGAAATGAACATGATCTTAACTTAATATCCTAATGATTTTTGGCATAAAAGAAAAACCTATACTTTGGCTATAGTTTTTGGCTATTGCTACAAATATACCTCTGCTACTTAAGACTGGATTTGCGGTCCAAGGTCACAAATGTGAAAGTTTGTTGATTTTTATGGGTCAAAATGTGCATGTAAAATAATATGACAGGGCAAATCAATCGTCATTGTGATTTTACAATGTGTATACCCTGCATATCCATGATTGGTATAACAGAGGTGCCCAATCCTGTTCCTAGAGATCTACCTACTTGGAACCCTACCTGAGTTCCAACCCTGATTGAACACACCTGTCTGTAATTATAAAGTGCTTCTGAAGATCTAGCTGGTTTGGTTGTGTGTTGTCAGGGTTGGAGCTGAACTTGACGGGAAGGTAAATCTCCAAGAACAGGATTGGGCACATCTGGTGAACAACATGCAGGCAAATTACTTGGTTCATATTTCATCCTCTCTTTCTCTCTTTTTTGCAGTTCTGTCCTCACATCCATGGTGGTGAACCTAGCTTATGGAAAGGAAGGCTGTCAAACAGCTCAACATGGTCTCCAGGCTGCCCAAGTTTGGTTCCCGTCCCTCAGGCACCACCATGACCACCCTTCCCCAAGGCTCTTGCCTCCCGGTATCTTCTTCAGAGTCTAAAGGTGGACTTCTAGGCAGGCACAATAATTCGACACGTCTGCAATCCCTAAATTGGAGAAAGGGTGAAGAAGACATTGGAAATAAAGTGGATGATGAGACTAGTATAACTATCAATTCACCGCCCCCAGTGATGGTGACTAAAAAGCCTTCCCCTTCAGCTGCAGTAAAATGTAAAAGTGCAGTCGCCACTTTACAAAGTAGTTGTCCCAGGAGCATACCCCAGCCTAGCAAAACCCTTCCCCGCATGACTACTCCCAAACGCCTCTCAACAGGGAATTCCCTGTATAATGACATGGCTGCTCAGAATGGAGTAAGTGCTGGTAATGGGCGTTGTGGCTCACCAGGGTCCGGTGTTGGTCATGTTCCTCAACAAAGAACCCTGAAGAGCAAACTATCCCTGTCCAATGACAGCATTAAGTCTGCCTCTGAAGACAGCATAGTGCGCTCCCAGAGTTTCACCCACTCCAAGAGGGCAGCATGGTCCAACAACCCACCTATTACCCGTTCTTTCTCCTTTAACAAAGCTGCAGATCTTGCTAAAGAACTTCCCAGACCTTTGGCACAGTCTCCAGTGGCTAGATCACCCCTCATACAGCCAAATACAGTATTATCTAAAGAGAAAGTAAGTAAAAATGGAATTCCGAAGCCATCTGCAACGACTAGCAGTCATCTTTTGCAGACGAACACAATAAAGAAATCCCTTTTACCCAGCTTTTCAGGTAACAAACCTTCTGTGCTCAGTTATAGACTTACACGTCCAACACTAACCAAACATCCCCGTCCTGTCCCTGGAACTGTCCAAAAAGAAGCAGAATTGACTAAAAATGTCCCAGACACTACAAAGATAGCAGACACCCCTTCAGAATCAAGTAGCAACATTGAAAGTATTGAAACTACCCCAAATGAGACTTCTTTTGAAGCAAGGGAGGCGGGGGAGAGTCTGGGCCCCTCCTTGGAGGATATGTCGCTATCATCGTCCTCCTCTGTAGAGCACAATGACACTAGTGAAGAGTACATGGATGACTTTGATAATCTCGGGAATGGAGGTGAGACCCTGCTGCTGCCTGTCCTCAGTGATGGGTTAGACCATTTAGGACTATGTAAAGATGACAGCGCTCTAATTACAAAGTGCAATGAGGAATCATCGGTGACCAGCCTGCACACCTTCTTATCCGAAACTGTTGACTGGGCAGGGATGGGCCTCACAGGTGTGACTGAGAATTGATTCTTACACTTCATAACTACTTTTCCCTTTTTCTGCATGAATGTTCATAAATGCAATAATTGAGCTGTTCTTAAATATCTTAAATATGTTCTTAAGAACATTGTTTTACATAATAATAATCGGTTGATTGGTTGACAGTTCTTGCTAAAGACTCTCTGAATAACCTAGTTTATGCCTAGCTTAATGGGAGTTTAGCACCTTTTTTTATCATGTGTTTTTACATAATTATGGAGCGGATTGTTGCATTTGTGGTCCCTCTTTTTTGTGCTTTCTTTAGAGTGAATGCGTCTCATGCGTCTCACGTCTCATGTTTGGCCCTACAGTTGAGGTCAAGCATTTACATACACCTTGCATAATCTGCAAAATGTTAAACATTTGACCAAAATAAAAGGGATGATTTACACTGCACTGACCAGAATAAGATATTTCACGTAAAAGACTTTTACATATAGTCCACAAGAAAATAATAGTTGAATGACCCTGTTCAGTTTACATACGCTTGATTCTTAATACTGTGTTGTTACCTGAATGATCCACAGTTGTTGTTTTTTTGTCCCTTGTTTGTCCTGAATAGTTAAACTGCCCGCTGTTCTTAAGAAAAGTCCTTCAGGTCCCACAAATTCTTTGGTTTTTCAGTATTTTTGTGTATTTTGAACCCTTTCCAACAATAAGTGTATGGTTTTGAGATCCATCTTTTCACACTGAGGACAACTGAGGGATTCACATGTAACAATTACAGAAGT
This sequence comes from Garra rufa, assembly GCF_049309525.1. NCBI lineage: Eukaryota > Metazoa > Chordata > Actinopteri > Cypriniformes > Cyprinidae > Garra > Garra rufa. The sequence continues at coordinate 13,273,475 of NC_133382.1, read as the reverse complement.
TTTAAACACTCACTAATGCTTCAGAAGAAAAAACAATGCATTAAGAGCCAGGGGTGTAAACTTTTGAACAGAATGAAGATGTATACATTTTCCTTATGTTGCCTCAATATCATATTTTCTTCATTTAGTACTGCCCTACAGAAGCTACATATTACACTTACATATTTCCCAGAAGACAAAATAAGTTAAATTTACCCTGGTCTGCAAATTCAAAAAGTTTTCACCAACCCCTTCTGGAGCATCAATGAGAGTTTGAACCTCCTGTAATAGTTGCATATGAGTTCCTCAGTTATCCTCAGTGTGAAAGTGTGGATCTCAAAATCATACAATCATTGTTGGAAAGAGTTCAAATATACAGAAATGCCGAAAAACCAAAGAATTTGTTGGAAAAGAAAAGCCGCTGTTTAACTGTTCAGGACAAACAAGGGACTCATGAATAACTAATAACTATCACTAAACTACAAAAAAAAAAAAAAAAATCTGTGGATCATTCAGGTAACAACACAGTATTAAGAATCAAGTGTATGTAAACTTTTGAATGCCGTCATTTAAAAAAAAAAAATCAACTATTTTCTCATGTGGGTTTTTCTCTTTTATATGGAATATCTTATTCAGGTCAGTACTAGATAAAAAATAACATGCATTTTGTATGATCCCTCCTATTTTGGTAAAATAATTAACATTTTGCAGATTCTTCAATGTGTAAACTTTTGACCTCAACTATATATGTGCTGAATGCTGCTAAAAATTATGTTCTAAATATAAAACTAAAAGAAAGGTCCCTTGTTGGACTAATTTGAGTCATTTTTGTTGTTAATAAATTTCGACACATCATGCGTAATTACAAGCTATCATTGGTGTGTCTGAGTATTTGTGCACATCTCTAGTAATATTAATATTTAGCTAATGATGTAATGCTTAATATGTAAAATAAATACATTAAACATCTTACCTTGGATTCAACTGGACATTATCCTAACTTTAGAGATTCTTTATTAGAGCATTCTTTTCAGTAATTCATATTCTTCTTAAATTTGGTCTCATAAAAAATTCCATTAGGTAAAACCATTGACATTACATTATCTCGTAGACATTCATATTCTGTAAAATTATAGAATAATATAGTGTTAAGAGGTGAATCGTGTCATTTTTTCATTGTTAAAATAGTTTCTCTTATCTCAGTATGTACCAAACATACTGTATATACTATGTATATTTTTATTGGTACTTCTTAGCATTGCACGTAATGCTGTATTGCATATTCGCAAAGGATATATTTGACACTTCCTTAAATTTTTGCCAAAACAAGGTACCTTTAACAGTAATATTGTCACTAAGATTACTTATCCAATTTATTGTCTTTCTTTCAGCTGGTAAAGATGGCTTTGAGCACGAGACGTTGTCACCTGAAGGTGATTTTCCTCACGGATCGTCTTTGGACCTGTCACCCTCAGACAGCTCTGGAGGGACTTACATGTGGGACGAAGAGGGAATGGAGGCACTGGCAGACTCTGGACACCCCTGCGGAAGCTTTGACTCTGATCTCAATAGTATGGTGAGTCCAAAGTCTTTGACAAAAACACGAACATTTTTTTTCCATAAATGTTTTTAATTAGTTTTAGTAATAGTTCTTTAAGTTCCCCTTTGGCCCTGGCCTGCAGTGAACAATCTCTCCTCTAGACAACTCTTGACAATCTTGTTTACAAGCTCCTGAAATGCACTGCCAAATTTTTGGTTGACATTTAAAATCTCAGCTGATTGTGCTGTTGACAGCACTGCAGATTTTTTTTTTTCAGTGGTTAAAGTGAAGTCTGTCTTGTGTTCATAGCCCAAAGACTGACTGGAAAAGGCTGTCAGCTTGATTTATTGAAGGTGCATCTGTGATTATGGATCATAATACTGAGAGTACTCCAAATTGGCTCCTGCTGATGTTCATTTGTCTTTTTTTCTGGAAGCAAGCGATCAGATTGTCAGCTTTATGGCAGTCGGTAAATAGTGAGGTGAAATCAAAGTCGGAAGAGAGAATGACTCTGCATTTCTGCTTACAGCGCTAGCGGTTATCCTCCTTTGCATCTATGATAGCTTGTTAATTGCCTCTTCCTACAAATATAAGTATCTTTCAGTATTTAAGCCAGATTCTAAATCAATCAGTCCATGGCTGTTTTGTAAAATAGTGGATAAATTAGATGAGATAAATGACACTGGCATATTCCTGTCACTACTTTAGTGTATTATAGTAACACCTTTGGCTAAATAATATTTGATAATGTTTGTTATTTATATGTGGTTCTCATAACTGCAACATAAGTGACTGGTCTGACAGAGACATCTTGTGGATATGTAATGCCATAGTTTGATGATATGTAGGCCTACTTTTGAGCTTAGTTTACATTTCTATTTGTGTCATAGCCAATACTACTGTGTACTGTGTATGACATTACATACAGGGCTATTCAGCATTTTTAAATTTCTTTTTTCTTTAATCGAAAACTACTCTATATGAGTTGTTTTTTTTAACATATTCTTTTCACAAATTGCCACATTGAATTGTCCACATTAGACCTGGCAATTGGATAGTTTCCATGTGGCAACACTATATATATGATCAGCCAGTTAAGATTTGCTGTATGTAGAATATTTCGCTGTGTGTATAATGTTCAATATACATAGAGTAGTTGTCAAGTTAGTCATTCTTTTTGATATAAGGATTATGAAATCTGTAAGACTTTGTTTTCACATTCTGGTGCAGTGACTTCAGACAATACCGAATTCCAGTTCTCTTTCATGGCTTATTGCTTAACAGTCAAATACTCACAAGATTAGGTCACAGTCATTATGTCAATTTTGGTATTGTAACAGCCCTATTTCTTTGTAGTAAAATATTTTTTTATCATATTGGGCACACTTAGTGGTAATTAGTGGCAGCTTGTGATTATGAGAACAAAAGTAAATAACTATTTTTAATGTCTTTGATGCAGTACCAGTTTGAGTTTTCCTGAGTTCTCTTATACAGTGGTATATGGGCCATTCTACAGAATTGGTCCAAAATCAGAGTTGGAGACTCTTAATTTTATAATATCCAAGGTACACATTTCTAGTAATTGTGCATTAGTTTTCATATTGTATTTTCAGAAAGTTTTTGAATATTTGTGCTCTCCCCAAATTATCACTAGCAAAACACAGCAACAATAATTTAACAATAATTTAATTGGAAGGGTTATATTAACATGTTAAGATTTTTCTTACATCTACAGGTCCTTCTCAAAAAATTAGCATATTGTGATAAAGTTCATTATTTTCTGTAATGTACTGATAAACATTAGACTTTCATATATTTTAGATTCATTACACACAACTGAAGTAGTTCAAGCCTTTTATTGTTTTAATATTGATGATTTTGGCATACAGCTCATGAAAACCCAAAATTCCTATCTCAAAAAATTAGCATATTTCATCCGACCAATAAAAGAAAAGTGTTTTTAATACAAAAAAAGTCAACCTTCAAATAATTATGTTCAGTTATGCACTCAATACTTGGTCGGGAATCCTTTTGCAGAAATGACTGCTTCAATGCGGCGTGGCATGGAGGCAATCAGCCTGTGGCACTGCTGAGGTGTTATGGAGGCCCAGGATGCTTTGATAGCGGCCTTAAGCTCATCCAGAGTGTTGGGTCTTGCGTCTCTCAACTTTCTCTTCACAATATCCCACAGATTCTCTATGGGGTTCAGGTCAGGAGAGTTGGCAGGCCAATTGAGCACAGTAATACCATGGTCAGTAAACCATTTACCAGTGGTTTTGGCACTGTGAGCAGGTGCCAGGTCGTGCTGAAAAATGAAATCTTCATCTCCATAAAGCTTTTCAGCAGATGGAGGCATGAAGTGCTCCAAAATCTCCTGATAGCTAGCTGCATTGACCCTGCCCTTGATAAAACACAGTGGACCAACACCAGCAGCTGACATGGCACCCCAGACCATCACTGACTGTGGGTACTTGACACTGGACTTCAGGCATTTTGGCATTTCCCTCTCCCCAGTCTTCCTCCAGACTCTGGCACCTTGATTTCCGAATGACATGCAAAATTTGCTTTCATCCGAAAAAAGTACTTTGGACCACTGAGCAACAGTCCAGTGCTGCTTCTCTGTAGCCCAGGTCCGGCGCTTCTGCCGCTGTTTCTGGTTCAAAAGTGGCTTGACCTGGGGAATGCGGCACCTGTAGCCCATTTCCTGCACACGCCTGTACACGGTGGCTCTGGATGTTTCTACTCCAGACTGTTTTGTTTTATTGTTTTATTTATTTATTTGATCAGGGACAGTGCACAAACAACATTAGTCTAAAATAAGAAAAGATGTCATGTGCCAGGTTATAGCAAAAATGCTAATTTCCACCTGCAGTCCCTGGACAGGTTGTTGTTATGCTTACAAAAGTTTATCAAATATATACAGAAAAATGCATAGAAAATTCACATCATAAAAGTACATTCTATCATTCATTCACTCACTCACAATTTAAAACGTTCATATCACAGTCATTTGCTTTGATAATAACCACTGTTTGGTCAAGCATGTAAAAGTGCAATAGTTTGTACATGAAATAATTTCATTTGGAAGAGTGTTCCAAAGGCTCGCTGCTTTATAAAAGAAAGATTGTTGACCAAATGCCGTTTTACATCTTGCAACGCTGCACTCTCCTCTGACTGTCGACCGTGTAGTTCTGGAAATTCTCTCCGAATTGAGTGTGAAAATTTTTTTCAAAGGGGGAGCAGCGATGTTATGGATTATTTTAAACAGGACAGAAATTTGATTATATTTAATAAGATTTTCGAAACTCAAAAAGTTATATTTACTTTGTACTTTACAATGATGGTACAGTCGAGGTTTTTTATCATGAATTTTTATGGCCCTTTTATATAATGATTCAAGTGGTTTTAACGATGTTTTGCATGCCTGAGACCAACTAGACATGCAATACAGAAAATGTGATACAATCATAGTATTGAGGTAAGTATTTGAAGCCTCTGTATTTAATGAGTTTCTAATATGTTTATAGTTCATCAAATTAAATTTCACTTTGTTACCAAGTTTTTTTATATGACTTTTAAAACCAAGGTTCGAATCAAGTATTAGACCTAAATATTTTATTTCATTTACATTTTTAATTTTTTGTCCATTTACTTGAATTTCTAGAATTTGTTGTAATTTATGTTTACTTGAAAAAAACATTGAGACTGTTTTATCAATATTTAAGGTCAGACATGACGCCTGCAACCATTCTGCAACTTTTTTCATCTCTTTTGATAATTTGTCAGCAACCTCCAGCTCATTTTTCCCAGAAGTAAAAATGACCGTATCATCAGCGTACATGATTACGTCAATGTCAGAGCACACTGTAGGGAGGTCATTTATATAGATGCTAAAGAGCAGGGGTCCCAAAATAGACCCTTGCGGCACTCCCATTGAGGTGGCTCTGAACGCAGATTTAATATTATTTACTCGTACACACTGTTGTCGGTCACTCAAATAAGATCTTATCCATTTTTGGGTGTGCTCAGAGAGACTATATTGATCTAATTTACTATAAAGTATCTGATGGTTGACAACGTCAAAAGCTTTACACAGATCAAGGAAGACCGCTCCCACCACCCTTCCCCGATCCACATATGCCCTGACAGTTTCCAGGAAGTAGCAACAGGCAGAGTCTGTTGAATATTTCCGTCTAAAACCAAATTGCATCGGATTTAAGAGCTCTTGTGAGTCAAAGTGGGAGATAAGTTGCTCCGCCACCGTCTTCTCAAGCACTTTTGATACTGCTGGAAGGATGCTTATTGGACGATAATTGTTCATTTCTTGTTTGTCACCAGACTTAAATATAGGGGTGACAATCGCAGGTTTTAGGGCTGCTGGAAAAATTCCCTGATTAATTGATTGATTTATTATTGTTGTCAACGGATCAAAGAAAATGTCCCTATATTGTTTAAGAAAATAAGTATCAAGTCCATACATATCTTTTGCTTTGCTACCGTTTAGCGCAGCAATAATTTTTTTGACTTTAGTTTTAGTTATTGGACTAAGGTTAAAACCTGATTTGCCACTGATTATGAGAGGTGGATGAACATTTTGAAAATTCTGAGCCAGTTTTTGGACAATGTTTAAAAAATGTTCATTAAAATTTGTTGCTATTGCAAAAGAGTCATCAATGATTTTTCCATTAATTTTGAGATGAATATTCTCACACTTTGACTTTTCCTTTCCAATCAATTTATCAATAGTTTTCCATATTATTCTACTATTTCCTTGAGCATTTGTAATGATTTCTAAGAAAAAACTAGCTTTAGCCTTTCTAAGCTCAGCTGTAACTTTATTTCTTTGACTTGTAAAGGCGAATCGATCCGCTGTTAGTCCAGATTTTAGGAATGTTTTTAACACCTCATCTCGCTTTTTCATCATATCCCAAATAGTTTTATTAAACCATGGTAAATTTCGCTTTGCATGTTGCTTTCTTTGCTTATTTTTTGTATATTTATTTAAGATGTCATTTACAGTCAACATAAGATCTTGACAGCCCTGTTCACAAGATTTATTTTCCAGGATATCTGCCCACTTTGTTTGTTTTAAATCTTTTTCAACCAGTTGTAAATCATTCTTTGGAATAAAAGTAATACACATTTTACTATTTACTGGATTTTCATTCTTGCACCTTGCTTTTGTCAATTTTCTAGCTACTAGGATTAAATTATGGTCAGACATGCCTGTGATTAAATTATAAGTTTTAACTATTCTCTCAGGTTTATTTGTCAATATTAAATCTATTAAGGTTTGAGAAGATCTTGTTATACGAGTCGGTTTACTTAATAGTTGTGTCATTTGGAAAGGTTTTGTTATTTCTTTAAATTTTTTTCTGCATGATTTATCACACCAATTTAAATTAAAGTCACCTAAAAGAATGACTTCCTTTCCATCATATTTTTTCAGTACATTACCAAGAGAAACAAAAAAATCATTAGTAGCTTTAGGTGGTCGATAAATTGCTAATACACAGAAAGTCATTTGAGGAGATAAAGTAATAGTAATCCCCACACACTCCAAGTTACAGTTACCAATGTCCAATTGTTTACTTTGAATGTGATCTTTTACGTAAATCAGCACACCGCCGCCTTTGCCCTTGTTTCTGTCACGTCTATACAAAGTATATCCTGGCACTTTCACTATAGATGAGGGGGTAGTTGGAGTTAGCCAAGTTTCCGTTAAGCAAAGATAATCAAGATTTGAATCCGTTAACAAATGTTCGATCTGCTCAGTCTTTGACACAATGCTGCGGATGTTTAAATGTCCTCCGAAAATGCCTTTAGGCTTTGTTTTCAAGTTCCAAAGCACGCTCGCGTGATTCACAGTCTGAAACAGTTTTATTTGCTGCTGTTTAAGTAAAACAGCAGTATTTGCAGTTGATGCGGGCTTAGCATGGATCACAGATGTTAATATTTTGTCAGAAATGGAGTTCGGAGCAAAGTTTGTCAGGGTGTTACCTCGTTTTCCCACGCTGGAGCCTTGAGTGTGGGTCTGCGGCGTTTTCACCCCATAAATGGGAACAGCTGATTGTAGAGCGTCCACACGATCTTGACAATCCACAGGCCCGGGGTTTTGATGAATATCCCCACATAGAAGCAGAACCGTGCAGAGAAGGAAAGAATATCCTCGCGTCCGACTTGCTGGCGTTGTTGCTCGGGAGCAGCGCCGCTCACGCAGCGCGCTACGAATACATGCTCGCCCGTCATCTAAAATGTTTGAATATATGGTGTATTGGCACCAAGAAGCAAGTGGCATTGGCATGGTTGTGTCTGCAGACATCGTGGCCTGCAACAGAGTGTGGCGTTCTCGTTCACGAGTGGCAGACCGATTTCCCCACAGTTGTATCAGTAGGAGAAACAACACAGTTACCCAGAAACGTAATGAGTTTTCTGTATTTGTGTGTTTGATTATGCGTGAGTTCCAAGATGCAGAAAATCCATTTGCGAATAAATCATTTGGCGGTCTCCCAGTTTGTTTTGGGAAAGGTACAGCAGCACCTGTCCAGCCACTCCCTTCCTCCGCCATCTTTTATTAAAATTACTGATATTTTTACTGAACTGACTCAGTCCACTGCTTCCGCAGGTCCCCCAAGGTCTGGAATCGGTCCTTCTCCACAATTTTCCTCAGGGTCCGGTCACCTCTTCTCGTTGTGCAGCGTTTTCTGCCACACTTTTTCCTTCCCACAGACTTCCCACTGAGGTGCCTTGATACAGCACTCTGGGAACAGCCTATTCGTTCAGAAATTTCTTTCTGTGTCTTACCCTCTTGCTTGAGGGTGTCAATGATGGCCTTCTGGACAGCAGTCAGGTCGGCAGTCTTACCCATGATTGTGGTTTTGAGTAATGAACCAGGCTGGGAGTTTTTAAAAGCCTCAGGAATCTTTTGCAGGTGTTTAGAGTTAATTAGTTGATTCAGATGATTAGGTTAATAGCTTGTTTAGAGAACCTTTTCATGATATGCTAATTTTTTGAGATAGGAATTTTGGGTTTTCATGAGCTGTATGCCAAAATCATCAATATTAAAACAATAAAAGGCTTGAACAACTTCAGTTGTGTGTAATGAATCTAAAATATATGAATGTGTAATGTTTATCAGTACATTACAGAAAATAATGAACTTTATCACAATATGCAGATTTTTTTGAGAAGGACCTGTAGATTGTAAATATATTTTTATAGAGGTAAATCAATAACAATTACATTTTTTAACAATATTTCAAGTGTAAATCATAAGATTTGTTGTATTTTTAATCCAATTTTCTTACATACCATGTTTCGGTAGTGATAGTAATGCTTTGGTAGTGATCACATCACATTACAGAATTTTAAAGGTCCCATATTGTACACATTTCTGGAGGTTTATTTTAGCTGTTGATGTCCTTAAGAATATATATTTGCGGTATAAGTGCCAAAATCCATCTCAATATATTTTTACAGCTCCTTTTTTAGGAGCTCTGTCAAAAACAGGTCGATTTTGGCCCATCTAATTAATATTCATGAGCCTCTCTTCTGATTGGCCTGTTGTTTTCTGAGCCATAGAGAGAGCCTAGCCTGCTGATATTCAACAGGAGAATGATCATTAATGTTTTTTCTTTTTCAAACACCGAATGCAGTAAGCTACATAACTGTTGCTTTAGTAAAGCCCCTTTCACAATGCGCGCTGATTCTGGAGAATTACGGGAACGAGCGCTGTGTGAACAAAAGCCAGAACCATAAAGGCAGTGTTGTAGTGATGATGCACGTTATCATGCGACTCTTCACAACGAAAAAATACGTGCAAAGTGGAATGAAGCGGCGATCGGGCAGAGCCAGCTCCTCACTATCAGCGCTGAAGCACAGTTTGTTCAGGTTAGTTTCAGTTTAGTGAAACGTACGCGTCGCATTACATCTCACATCCAAACGTCACATGTCTTTATGGGTTGTGTGTAAAGCACGCACAGATTCCGGAAAACAACTGTGAATGAACCAAATCAAACAACTCCGGAACAAATCATGGGACACATTATCCGTGTATTTACCGGAATGGCTGTGTGAAAGAGGCTGAAGTTGACGTGCCAGTGGTCTCTTATATTCACGTTGTTCTGAAGCCTGTGCAATGATGTAGTTTCGACATCTATCGACTGAACAGGGTTTTCTCGACTTGTTTTCGTGTTGTTGTTGCTTAGCAATGTTATGGACACGATATTGTCTGGGTTTGAAAAAAGGAGGGTGGGACGTGATTGGTGCTGGGGGTGGTGACTGAAGGCGGTGACTGAGTAGATCGGACGTCACATCTTTGCGGAAGTCACAGTGGCTCGTGAAAATGAACAGCTACTTTAAGCAGGCTGTGTGCAGTTTACTGTGGATTGACTGTTTTGAAACTCATATGGTAGTTACATATCCCCTAGACCTCAGTTATCATGAAAAAAGCAGGAAATTTAGATTTTGACAATATGGGACCTTTAACTTGCATACTTAAAACATATTAAAACATACTAAAAGCACAGTTCTGAACAGTGGTACACATATAAAAACTAATTGCAGAAAATAGGTGGTCTGTAGTGACGTTCGGTAGGAAAAATCTGCCAATGTGCTAAACTAAATCTTACACTATTTCAACAGTGACATGAAAAATACGGGACACATTTTTTACATAATGTTTTATAATTTACAAAGAAAATATAAAATAAATATTTTTTGAACTTCACTTTTTAAAAGAATCTAAAAGGTAACATGAAAAAAATGAAAAAAATATTAATTATATAATTATTAATTACAACAATTATTTCAGTATAATTTTCATAAGACAGTCACCTCCTAAATTAAAGTACCCAATAAATTATTTTATATATACACTGTAAAAAGATTCACCAGATTCAGCATAAAACCTAAGTTCAGCAGCTGCCTTTGTTTTTAAGTTAAATCAGCTTAAAACTACAAGTCATTTGAACTTATTACAATAAAAATGAGTTGATATAACTTGTAAGCTGTAGTGGAATGAGCATTCCAGGGCCCCAGTTTATGGCAAGGGCCCCTCCCTGGCCACAATAGTGGACAAAGGTTTGCTACATTTTGATTGGATCTTGGTGGACTAACATAAGCAAACTGTCCAACGCCATCAGATAAGGATGCCAGGACAACTGCCAGACACCTCTTAGAGGGCAAGAAGAGACCTTTGGGACAAAAACCCGGGAAGGACAGAACTTCCTATTGGTCAAGACGCAGTTTCTGCCCTTCACCCACCTTGAGACTGTTTTCTAAGGTTTGGTCCTGTGACGGTCATAAAAATTCCTTAGGATCTCCAGACACAGCAGCAGTGGGTGAAACAAAGAGAGATCACAAAGATCCATCCAAATCCATTCATAACTATGTTTTCAAACCTTGAACTGATGCGAACCATAACACACACATCTTATACTTATTCAGAGAAATAAGTATTCTCACTGACAGCGATGTGTAGTGCAACATCTTACACAAACTCAGCTGTTAATGGACAAATGAATGCATGCATGACAGTTCAATCTTTTCCCATCATGTTTGGACTTAATGTGTTCATTACATGACCAAATGTTTTCTGATTGTGTTTTGGAAAATGAGAAATGCACCAGTAAAACATTATTGACACTTTTCTAACTTTGTGTTTGGACTATGCAAATGAATTCTACAAGAGGAAAGAAGGGTGGGCTACCCCATGTCCCCCGCTCTCATGGAACTAGCCAATCACAGCATGGAAATGGAGAAGTGCCAAATTCTAATCTCCTCCTCATCAGAAAGGTATAAAGGTACCTCTCCAAAAGACACTCCTTGTTCTGAGTCTGTGGCCCGGCAGGGTGAGACACTAACAGAGCAACAAAGTTCTGAGTCTGCTGCCCATTACAGGGAAGGCAGCAACAGATAATCGTTCTGAGTCTGCTGCCCATTACAGGGAAGGCAGCAACAGATAATCGTTCTGAGTTTGCGGCCCATTACAGGGAAGGCAGCAACAGATAATCGTTCTGAGTCTGCTGCCCATTACAGGGAAGGCAGCAACAGATAATCGTTCTGAGTTTGCGGCCCGTTACAGGGAAGGCAGCAACAGATAACCGTTCGTTCTGAGTCTAAGGCCGCAAGGGTGAGACAGTAACAGATCAAACTTCTTTCTGAGTCTGCAGCCCGTTACTGGGAAAGCAGCTACAGATACCTCCATTCTGAGTCTCTAGCTCCACAAGAGAGAGACACTAACAGACACAACCATTCTGAGTCTACTGTCCAGAGAGACAGAAACAGACGCTCCACGCTTCGAGTCTCCAGCTTTGAGGCAGCAGCAGATACGGCCACGTTCTGTCTGTGAAGAAAGAGATATTTTCCACGTTCAGAGTCTTCGTCCAGCGAGGGAACCACAGATGCAGCACATCCTAAGTCTCCATCCGAGAGAGACAAAGCGGATTGACCAAGTTCTGAGTCTCTAGCCGAGAGAGGCAGAAGACCAACAGACATTTGTAACAAGGTTAAGCTCCAGCAAGCAAACCTTCACTTCAGGTACCTTTGCTTGCGTGTTCCAAGCTAAGGGCCTTCAGCACCTACACCAGGGCCACATCTGCGTGTTCCAGATCTTAGGACCCTTTGGTGCTCCAGGAGATCAGCATCCTACAGCGCTTAATGCTCAAGGCTGTCGAAATGGATTCCTGCTCCTTTTCCCACTGACTGCTCCCAGCACAACCAGTGGAAGAATTCACCGCCACCGGACTGCTCAATCAACCACAGAGAACGTAAATATCACTTCCAATCCTCTTCCAGAGACCTTGCCATTGTTGTGTACTATCAGTATATGATTTTTCTAATTTACATTAGATATTGTATAGCTGATTGCAGTTGATAACAAATAATAGCTAATTTATTTGTTTGATGCATAATAAGGTTCTTTACCTTATTTGTTTCAGAGTAGCAACAGTTTATCTTTCCATAAGATAACATAGCTATGACATAGTAACACCCAACTGAATCACATTTTATGCATCTTATGCACTTTATTCCTTTTGCATTTATTGTATTCATTTAATAGTTGATTACTCTTGTCTATCATTCGTTAATAAATTTATTTTATTACACTTGTGTCTTCCTTGTGTTGATAATACAGTGAGAGGTTCTACAAGTTAGATATCCCACCAATCTTTCTTATGTGATGTACTCATAACCGCACATTAAGTGACATGTGATACAAGAATCATAACGTCATCTGTGACACGAGTACCCATCACTACACTATTTCGCCTTCCTAGTGGGCGAAAGCAGAACTCACTACATAATTGGCATCCCTATGTGGGCCAAGTTAAAATGAGATGAGTCTCCTGTAAAATTCACTACAGAGCTTAAATGACTTAAGTTGATTTAACTTAAAATCTTAAGGCAGCTGCTAAACTTAAATTTTTAAGTTGAAACTGTTGAAAACTTTCTACAGTGTACTGTTTTAAGCTTAGTTGATATTTTAAAAATTATTGTGGGTTTCGATAGATAATAGAAATATTTTAGTAAACATTTAAGATTTGAAAACTTAAATGCTTTTTAAATGTGTTTTCTGGTTGTGGGACAACAGTTTGCACCAATTCTGTACAATGAGCCATACTGTTGGATCTGTGCATTACCTCTTAAAGTGACAACAGCTTATATACCTGCTGCTGTCTTCGTGTGTAATCAAACAGCAAAATAAATCTCTTTCATGGAAGGTGACTTTGTGAACCACTCTGGTTGGTTTTTTATGGAAACAGGGTCTTCAAGGTGAATAGTTTTCATCCACTATTGTTCTTTGCTGATGAAGTCTTGCTATGCTTTGTGTACGGAGTCATAATCGTTAGGATAGTTGTTCTTAAAACACCAAACAATTGGGCTGTTAAAGTTACAGACATAACTTAAATATCACATTGACATAAGACCCTTTTGCCTTAACATTTGAAATTTAACACAGGTATGTAACCCATTTTTTTTCTTGATCATCTTTGGCCCACCTGCGGCAAATTCTGACATGATTTGGAAAGGTACATACATGTCTATATAAGATCTAACAGCTGAAAATACATATCAAACTGCATTGGAGCTTTCAAGAACACAGTGGCCTCCATTATTCTTAATGGAATGAAGTTTGAAACAAGCAGAATTCTTCCTAGATCTGGTCGTTTGGCCAAAGTGAGCAATCAGTGGAAAAAGGCCGTGGTAAGAGAGATGACAAAGAACCAGAGATCGTCAGGAGATGGGAGAAACTTACAGAAGGCCTGCTATCACTGCAACACTTTGCCGATCTGGGCTTTGAGGCAGAGTGGCCAGACTGGAGCCTCTCCTCATGAAAGCCTACTCGGAATTTGCAAAAAAGCACCTGAAAGACTCAGACTGTGGTTAAAAAAAAGTCTCTGGTCTGATGAACCTCAAATTCATTTCTGAAGAAAACCAGCAGAACACAGCAGCTGAAGTTGTGCTTCTGTAGTACCTTCAAAAATCGCAGGGGGGCAATAGAAACTCACAAATAGAAACTCTCAAGAAAGCATCATCCATTTCAATAAGCTTATTTTACAGAACATCCTACAGGAATAACTTATTTATTCACCATTGTGTTGTTCCAAACCCTTATGGCTTTCTTTTTTTTTCAGTGAAGCACACAAGGAGCTGTTTTGAAAAATGTTTTCCTAAAGATCTTTTTCATAAAACACAATGGGAAATGGGGGTTTGCGGATTAATGTATCATAAAGGAGCTCATATGACTCATGCACTATTGTGTATAAGTCTTAAGAATTCATACGATAGCTTTGTTGGAGAAATAGGCCCACATTAAATTTCTTATTCACTGGTACTCCTCCACAACAGGACTCAAATATTTGTTTGCAATATTTGCCAGGTTTGATGTCGATGTGTTGTCATTGATTCTTAGACCTCGCGTAACACATGGGGGTGAATAAAAAGTGACAGAATTTTCATTTTTGCCTGAACTTCTTTTCCCAAAACAGCCACTGTGCTTTGTGTATTACAGAATAATGGGATGTCACCTATTTTACACCACTCTGCCATGTGGTTTCATCAGATGTGTGATAAAATACAGGCAAAATCATGACAACTCAATGTTGTGGCCACTGTAAAGGTGTAAATTAGGATGAAAAATCCCAAGGTGTTGTAAGTAGCTGACAGTATCTGCCTCTCTCATGTATGGCTGACAAAAAACCCATACAAAAACCCATTTACTTCAGGACAATAGCAGTGGAAGTGCTAAAATGCTAACTTGTTTCTGTACAAAAATATGTTAGTCCTGCAGAACTCTGCACTACCAGTCAAAAGTTTTTGAACCGTAAGATTATTTTTTAAAGTCTTTTCTGCTCACCAAACCTGCATTTATTTGATCCAAAATACAGCAAAACCAGTCAAATTTTGAAATATTTTTGCTATTTAAAATAACTGTTTTCTATTTGAATATGTAATTTATTCTTGTGATTTCAGCTGAATTTTTAGCATAATTACTCCAGTCACATGAAAAATTTCAGAAATCGTTCTGATATTCTAATTTTCTGCTCAAGAAATATTTTTTTCAGGTTTCTTTGATGAATTGAAAGTTCAGAAGAACAGCATTTATCTGAAATAGAAATCTTTTGTAACATTATACGTGTTTTTCTCATATCTTTTGATCAATTTAAAGCATCCTTGCTAAATAAAAGTATTAATTTCTATTTAAAAAACAAACAAACAAACAAACATATATATACTGTCTCCAAGCTTTTGAATGCTATTGTGTATAATGTTGCAAAAGCTTTTTTATTTCAGATAAATGCTGATCTTTGGATCTTTCTATTCACCAAAGAATCCTGAAAAAAATGTACTCAAGTGTTTTAAATATTGATATTAATAATAATAACAGCAAATCATGACTTCTCAAGGATCGTGTGACACTGAAAACTGGAGTATTGATGCTAAAAATTTAGCTTTGATCTCAGGAATAAATAACATTTTTAAAAATATTCAAATAAGAAATAATTTTACAGGTTTTTTTTGCTGTGCGTTGGATCAATTAAATGCAGGCTTGGTGAGCAGAAGAGACATTAAAACATAAAAAATCTTACTGTTCAAAAACTTTTGACCGGTAGTGTTTAAGCAAATCATGTGAGCTACTGTAACAAGTATTTAACCAAATATACAATTTCAACAGAATAGGCTGTTAATTTATCTGCTATAACAATCGTTTTTGGAAAAATATTGGTCAAAAAATTTGCCAATACAGTAAATAGCATGCACACACTGTGACTTGTCAAATGTTAAACCAAGGCACAGAAGTGACTCAGGATGCAACTAAGCGAGAAAAATCTGAGCGACGATGTTCTGCTCCCTCTCTCTGCCAGAACGTCTGTCACGCTCAGATATCAGCATTCCTCCTCTGATTGGCTGAGTCAGAAAGGATGATTTCCTCTCCACTGCTTATGTGTATTTCCTCAGACAGTTCAGCTGACCCAGTGTGCTGTGTGTCTGCACTTGCTCATTGACCTGGGGTTTGAATGCTGGGTGCAGGATGTTAAAGTCATGCAAGTGTGTTTGAAAGTGGTGATTATAGGAATTGTATAGAAATTATAGGAAGCTATGTGAAGTGTAAATGTTGACAAAAAATTTTAGGTAGAGGATGTATTTTAATTTAAATTTACAGTCTTTATATTCTGGGAAAATAAACTAGACTTTGATCAAACTGATTTTCATACGAGACATGTAAAAACATTGCTGTTGTAATTATTTAACGTTAAAAAAGGGGGGAAAAAAGGTCAGTGAACCTAAACAGGTCAGATGAGGCAGTGCTCCACTAGAGGGCAGAATGCTTCCAACATGGTGAATTGCTACAAGATTGTTGTTTGCAAGAGAGACACTTACATTATACATGACTTTATTCTTTCTCATTTTCTTATTCTCTCTTTTGGTCTCTTCTCACTTTCACTCTCGTCTCAGGGCTACTTTCTCAACATTGCCTAGTCATTTGGTCTGTTTAGAAGTTTGATGCATCTCCCTAGTTCTCCAGGACCGTCTGTTGTTGTTTCCTGCCAAGCATCACTTGAGGGCCCTCACAGTGGCGCTGAATCCATTAAGATAACACATGTTTCTCACTTTTTTTCTTTCCTGAAGGCAAAACCTAATCTATAACTATTCCCAATAGAAACTGCAAGTTTGCCACAGCATTAAATTTTAATTGTGAACAGCAGTACCAAAACTTGTAACTAAGTAACTTTTTGTCCCACTGTATAAACGTACAATTAGGTTAAAAGCACATCTTAAAGGAGTTGTTCACTTTTAGAACAAAAATGTACAGATTATTTACTCACTCCCTGGGTCATCCAAGATGTTCATGTCTTTCTTTCTTCAGCTGTAGAGAAATTGTTTTTTGAGGAAGACATTTCAGTATTTCTGAACAAAAAGTGTCCAAAATTATTCATACCCTTCTCAATAATCAATAGAAAAGCCTTTGTTGGCTATTACAGCAATAAAACACTTCCTATAATTGCTGAGCAGCTTTTTGCATGTCTCCACTGGTATTTTTGCCCATTCATCTTTAGCGATGAGCTCCAGCTCTTTTTTAGGTTGGAGGGTCTCCTTGTCATCACCCTGATCTTTAGCTTCCTCCACAGATTTTCAATTGGATTTAGGTCAGGACTCTGGCTGGGCCACTGCAAAACGTTAATGTTTTTGTCTGCTAACCATTTCTTCACCACTTTTGGTGTGTGTTTTGAGTCGTCGTGCTGAAATGTCCACTGGTGCCCAAGGCCAAGTTTCTCTGCAGACTGCCTGATGTTGTTGTTGAGAATTTTGATGTATTGCTCCTTTTTCATGGTGCCGTTTACTGTGATTAGGTTCCCTGGTCCACCAGCTGAAAAAAAAACCCTAAAGCAATAGGTTCCCACCACCATGTTTGACAGTGGGGATTAGGGCTGGGCGATATGGCAAAAATGTAATCTCGATAATTTTTTTCCCATATTGAACGATAACGATATATATTTCGATATAAGCTGTTGATGTTGCCAGCTTTAAAATAGTATCCCAACAATGACTAAAGCCACAAAAATGAAAGGGTTCATTAAATTACATTTAAAGTATAGTTTATTAACAAAAACAGATTACAGATTTGGCCTTAAAAATTAAAACAACTTACTAAAATAAATTAAAAAAATAAAAGTTGTGACAGAGTATGGTAAATGAGAGTAAATGTACAAAATGTAAACATAAAATTATTGTAAAAACATAATTTGTAACACAATTATTTATTTATTTATTATTATTATTAACACAATTGTTTATTTTCTCTATTATAGGTTGAGCTATTTAAATTAGAGGCAACCACTGCATTTTGAAACAATCTACAGTATAAATAACAAAAAATTACGACACGGTTCTTTCTTAATCGTATTAAGTGCAGACAATTCAGCCATAATCTAAGTAGGCTACTCTCTAAATATTCAAAGTGCAAAAGCATGATACAGAGCTATAGACATACACAACCTATCATAGCCTACATACTAATAACAGCCTAGATATGTCATGTAGCCTAATTTGCGTGCATTGGGGGGATTAAAATTGCTTTTGAATGCGCGTGCGTTTTTTGCTTTCGGTTTCAGTTTTAATAATCGCGCCAAACTCTCAGCTGAGCTAAGAGTCACTTTTCAGGTAGCCAAACCACTTATATAACGGAATTCGTGCTACCTTTTTTGTCGACAATTTCAACATCTTTGGATAATATTAGTTTCACTTTCGTCGCTGCTTCCTCTCTCTTTTTTTTGTCGTCCTGGTGTTAAGTTTGCTTCGCAAAGTGCGGTAGGAAATGAACTTTGTACTTTGACGTGCACACGCACGCTGTACGTTGATTGGCTGTTGTCGCATATTTCTACTGTGTGATTGGCTCTTAGATTAATCCATATCGAGCAAAAAATGTCTAGAGCCTATCATCGTTATTAACATAAATTTTATCGCGATTCGATATGATATCGTTTATCGGCCCAGCCCTAGTGGGGATGGTGTTCTTAGGGTTGAAGGCTTCTCCTTTTTTATGCCAAATGAAGACTACATCATTGTGGCCAAACCATCTGACCATAAAACAGAAGACCAGAAGTATTCTTCTTTGTCCAGATGAGCATTTGCAATGTCCAAGCAGGCTTTTGTGTACCTTATCTGGAGAAGTGGTGTCCTCCTTGGCCTGCGTCCGTGGAACCCAGCGGTGTGCAGTGTCCGTTGGACTGTCTGCCTTGAGATGTTGCCACCAGCAGAGCCCAGATTATTCAGGATGGCCTCTGAGATTTTTCACAGTGTGGAACGTCTTGTATTTTTTAATAATACTTTGCACTGTAGCCACTGGAACTTCAAAACATTTAGATATGGTCTTATAGCCCTTTCCTGACTTGTGAGCAGCCATAATGCGCAGCCGCGGGTTCTCAGTGAGCTCCTTTGTCTTAGCCATGACTGTCCACAAACCAACAGCAGAGAGCTTCTGTTTTTCACCTGTTGAGTTGATTAAAACAGCTGTTCCCAATGAATCAGGGTAATTAGGATGTTTTAGAACAGCTTGGACTATTTGGAATGGTATAGAACTTTAGATTTTCCCATAGACTGTGACAGTTTGCAAAGGGTATGAATAATTTTGGACATGCCACTTTTTGTTCAAATGTAAATAAAAGCTGAGAAATTTTTTTTTCTCACAATGATGCCTCTTGTACATTGTCTTATTATCTTTTGGGAGAAGCCTGTCTCATTTCCGGTCAAAAAAAAACAAAAAAAACAAAAAAACTTGCTGGTTGAATAAAAGTAATTTTAAGTCAGAATTTGCCAGGAGTATGAATAATTTTGGGCTTGACTGTATATACTTTTTAACTTTAAAATTGCCCTACATCGCGGCATAAGTACAAACACAGTATTTACAAAGTGAACGTGCAAAGATCACACAGCCTTTACAAAGTTAAAACAGTAATGTAGGTTTGAACGATTTTGAAGTTGGAGGAGAAAATGAGATGAGACTTCAATGTACCCTAATGTCTTGAACCAGAATACACAGAGTACACACAGAGCTAGACAAGATGAGCATTTGAGGTTTAAAAAGTATGCAAATTGTAATCTTTTTTTAGAAAGTAACCGATCATTTCGCTATATAAGACCCTTTTTCCTCTGCTGGGATCGTTTAGAGCCCTTTGAAGCTGAATTTAAACTGCATTTTGCAAGTTCGGGCACCATAGAAGTCTACTATATGGAGAGAAATCCTGAAATGTTTTCCTCAAAAAAAACATAATTTCTTTACGACTGAAGAAAGAATGACATGAATATCTTGGATAAGTAAATTATCTGTAAATTTTTGTTCTGGAAGTGAACTTCTCCTTTTAGGAAAATGTGCTTTTCATTGCTTCTGTAGTGCATGATTGAACAATGACAGAGTAACACATTTTGTGAGAAAATAATACATCATATAAGTAATTTGTTTTGTTTTAAAAATCATTTACATGTATGAGGTGGCGAGGGGGGCCGTTTACCCCACACTCGGAGCAAAAGGCTCGTCAGCATGGGGCCAGTAACTGAAAACTAAAGATCATTAACTAAAGCTTTGTCTCAGAATATATTTGGAAACATTAATGATTCTCATTTGCTACTTAAATCTACATAAATAAAAACATATGTAATGTTAAATCAACTTAGACCTACTTGACTCACTTTTACAATTGAGTTGCAAAGTAGGCAGAAAGTATGAGTGAAGTCTGTTTGCAGGTGTAAAAGTCATAAGTTTTAAGCCATCTACTATGTTTAAGACTTATTTCTTTAGGGCTGGACTGTTTGTTCCATTATGAGGTCTTTCTGGATTGTTCATTTGCTAGTAAAATAAGGTCAACTTTTTTGTTGCTTTGGTTGAGTTGCTTAAAGAATACCAGCCTCTGGAACAGTGCTAGATTATCAATATTTACGGGGCATTAGGGACCTGACAGAGCTGAGCAAATGGCACTGTGCACAGTACAGTAGTTGCACAAGTTTCGATAAGCAACTATTTACTTAGGGCTCATCCTCACAAAGCCAGAGCTTTCATTATCCAATCTTTTTTTTTTTTTCCTAATTTTTCAAGAAATATATGCGTACACATGAAACCACTGAAACTGACTCAAAACGATGTAGTATAAATTCCAGACCAGTATGTGGTGCTGTAATTCTGCCACAGAAGACGAAACATGGAGCGATACATTTATCACACTATTTATTAATCTGCGTTAATGTTAGTTAATAAAAATTCAGTTGTTCATTGTATGTTCATGTTATTGTTCCTGTTACATGATGTAGCACTGTCTGAATAGTGTCGTGGGGTTATGACATCATAGTTTCACAAAATACAAACGGAAGAATGTTGTTTTCAGATTTTCCACTTTAGGACCCGGTTTCAAAAAATAGTGGTTTCAGGCTCCCAAAACGCTGGATCTGCCTAAACGAAACACCAATATGATTTTTTTTTTTTTACGTATACAGCTAAACACTTCTTTGTGTGAAATGGTAATTTTTAGAGCTTGACAGGCTTAGTCCCAGTGTACATCTATTTTATAGAAAAGAGCAGCGTGAATGACCTCCATGATATCTGTCTTTGTGTTGCATGGAAAAACAAGGCAAAGCCATAGGCAACATAGGCAGCTGCCTAGGGCGTCACAACAGGGTGCCGCTCCAGCACAGAGCTGTCAAGGTGTGCACTGAACTAGTGATCAGTTTCATAGGATTTCTCCAATCCTGCTGTTTTCCACATTGTGTCCACCTTGATTGTCATCATCATCATCTAAAAAAAAAAAAAAAACAGTCACTGTAATCACAGATTGAAATGCCACTCCATTGTACAGCAGAAACACAAAAAAGGCAGCATTGCCTTTGAAAAGCAGATTGATGTTGGTCATTCAGGATGATACAAGACCTCATTCACCATGTCTTTGCAATAATGACTAGCTGATGTACATTATACCTTATTTAAAGGATTACTTTACTTCCAGAATTAAAATGTCCTGATAATTTTCTCACCCCTGTATCATCCAAGATATTCATATATTTCTTTCTTCAGTCGCAAAGACATTTTTTTGAGATAAACATTCCTGGATTTTTCTCCATATAGTGGACTTTAATGGTGCTCAATGAATTTAAGGTTAAAAATGCAGTTTCAATGCAGCTTCAAAGGGCTCGACACAATCCCAGCCGAGGAATAAGGGTCTTATTTACCAAAACGATCAGCCATTTTCTAAAAAAAATGGAAATACTTTTAAATCTCAAATGCTCGTCTTGTCTTTCTCTGCGATGCAAATGCATAATCTGTGTGCTTCAGTTCAATACAGTTAGATTAGGTTGAAAAACTCCTATCTTATTTTTTCCTCCAACTAAATTGTCCTACACTGTTGTTTCACTAGATAAGACCCTTATTTCTCAGCTGGGGTCGTGTAAAGCCCTCAAAAAGTACAGGTCTTTCAAAATAAGAAATAAAAAAGCTAAGTAAGTACAGTAAGTTATTTTCAGATGAGCTAATGTTTTAATCAAGACTTATTTGCTGTTTTATCAATCCCTTGGAATTATAGACCAATAGACCTTGTCACGAGCAAGGCTTTCAAGTCACCTTTATTTATATAACACTTTATACAATACATATTGTGTCAAAGCAGCTTTACAGTAATAAACAGGAAAATATGTGTGTCGATAATGCAAAAGGACAATAGTAACCACTAAATTTTCAGTTAAAGTCATTTCATCATTGAATTCAGTGATGTCATTGTCCAGATCAGGTTAGTACATATAGTATCTGTGCAATCAAGTTGATGATATTGTCAGAAATTAAGTTTCCCCAGGTTCAAGTAGTTGGGGTTCTGTCCTTCAGTAATTTGCTCACTGTTTGTCTGGTGGAACATTCTAACAAAAACAGATGAACTAAATACAACAGAAATTAAGTCAATTTTTTAAACCCCTTAATAAACTTTTTTGTCTCCCTCATAACCACTTCCTAGAGTGCTACAGAATTTCGATATAGTGTGTTCAGACGGTCACAAGCCACTGACACAAGAACCCCTCTGAAATATTGATTAGTGACTTTCTCTTTTACTCCCTCTGCTTTTAAAAGCTACTGCTTGAAACCCCTTTCTCCCCCTTCTCTGTGGTAGTCTGTCAGCTGTGTAATATTTTCGCTTTGCTGCTGGGACTTTAAAGTATACTACTTTAGAAAATGTTCAAAAGCACGTCAACGTCAAAAAATCCAACATTAAGATTTAGGAGATGTGTTTCTCATATAAACCTTAAGGGGGTGTTGTGAAGACTCTTAGGGTGTCATCCAGTTCACTAAAGGAGTTATGCAAATAGGATGTTTGAATGACCATGTTCATTTTCCAAAAAACAACTCTACCACATTGCACTAGCTCACAGTCTTCCAAAACACAGCAATCATTTTCAGTTGTGATTTTTACTATACAAAAATGTATCAATCCTTGATAGTAATGCAGATTTCACAGAAAAAAACTAATATGCTTTTGAACACACTCCTTTCTTGAAGCATTTTGAGAACGGCTTGGATTATGAAAATAAAATGTAAAGGAAAAAGAAATGCATGTCAGAAATTAATGTACAAATTGAATTTAACTGAACAAATTAAAAAAGGCAATCAAATGCAAAATAACACTTAATTGATTTATATCGTCTTCATCGCTTGATTACTAGATTAAAAATCTTAATTACATAATTAATTTGTTTCTTTTTTATTTAATTTTTTTTTTTTTAGTTGGAAGCATACAGTATTTCTTGAAACATAAATATATGATTTATTTATCAAAAAGCAGGCACTGAAAAGCAAGCTTCCTTGGTGTAAACAGTGAGCAAGGTAATTATATGTATGTTTGAATAGAGCCGGTCACATCTGGGGCATGTCTGAAAGGCTGTAGCTCCATTGTGTGAAGGCTTGGAGGCTGTATGAGAAATGGCCTTTTGTTGTCTTAATGAAAAAAAGTACCATGAAATAGCAAATCACTCTCTGATGGGAGAGAATGGCCAAAAATGGAGCAGACAGTAAAGCTCATTCAAGAGCAGTTCCTGTGTCTTGGGCAGAGGAAAAAGAGGATTTTGCGAGAGCTAGAGAAAAGAGAGACTGCAAATAATTTTATTATGTAGTTTCTACTGTCAAGGTCAGATTTTCTTTTCTTGCCTCTGTTCTTATTGATGAGTAAGACGGGCACTTGCTATACTTTCTGTAAAACTGTATCTGCCTCTCCCACTTTTTCTTTTCATGGCTAAATCATAAAACCTTGCCCCTGTCAATAGCCTGTGATATGTATCTCGACTTAGTTGTTACTGTTAAGGCTATCTATGTACAGATTCAAAAATTACACTGGCTGGCATCACTTATCAGTTTCAGCAAACAAACTCTTGAAAATTCTGCAGGAGTCTCTGCTGCTAACTCACCTAAACATTTTCCTCAAAATTGTTATGTTATAAAAAAAATGACAATAAAAAATAAATTACTCATGTATTATGCCAGTTGCTGTCACGTGTTGTGGGGGTAAGGAGTACGAAGAAGCACGATGGAGTCAGAAAGTCAAAACAAACCAAACAACCACTGGAACAACGTTTAAGACGGGACAAAGAAACTGAGAAAATGCAGTGCTATAAATAAACAGACAAGGACTAATGAGGAGAACAAACAAGAACCAGGTGCAAGGATTTATTAATTAACTAAACAAGGAAAGGAACATGACCAAATAAGAAAACAGGAAGCAAACAGAAACAAAGACAGGGGAAACACAAGGCAAAACCAGTCCATATACGTGACATAACTCCCCCCTCCCAGGAAGCGTGTCTCGTGGCGTACCATATCAACCAGGGAGGGGGGGGGGGGTGGGTGCTCTGGAGGCCGGTAACTGGGGAGACATGGAAGGCCTCCAGTGCGAATCAAGGAGCTCTGAGAGCCATGGTGGATCAGGGAGCTCTGGGGGCCATGGCGGAATTCGGAGGCCATGGCGGATCAGGCAGCTCAGGGAGCCATGGCGGAGCAGACAGTTCAGGGTTCTACTCGCCCGGAAGAGTTCAGGAGGAGTGGGCTCTGGAGGGTGCTCTGGAGGCACAGACACTGGAGGCCGCTCTGGAGGGTGCTCAGGAGGAGCGGGCTCTGGAGGCATGGACACTGGAGGAGCGGGCACTGGAGGGCTGGACGGGAGCAGCGTAGACGTAGGGGACTCAGGAGAGCTGGATGGGAGCAGCGAAGATGAAGGAGACTCAGGACAGCTGGACTGGAGCAGCGGAAATGAAGAAGACTCAGGAGGGCTGGACGGGACCAGCAGAGATGTAGGAGAAAGGATCGGTGGCGAAAATTCCAGAGGGAGCGCTATGTCCAGTAGGTCCACAAACTCAATCTTGGCCGGGGACCCAGGCAAGGCGGTCATCTTGGCCAGGGACTAGGCGAGGTGGCCATCGTGCTTGGACTGAGGACTGGAGGCAGGAAAAGGGACGTTGAAGTGATGGCGGTTCTACCCAACTTGGTTGTGGGGTCTGCCTGGTTAGACCTCCGCCGACGGGCCTGGGGGTGCCTCGGGTTGGCAGGTGGCCGGAACCTGAGGTATGTGGGGGGTCCTGGCGAGGGGTGTGCTGGTGAGACGTGATGAGTTTCGCAGGGGGCTGGATGATGAGACTTACAATCTCTCTTTATTTCTTCAACCTCGAAATTAGAGCCATTTAAATAAAGGATGAGATTAATTAGCTTGATCAAGGAGAAATCACAAGTAGTGAAAGCAAAGCAGATTGTCTCCTCATCCAGCCCCAACCGAAACACGACACCAATAGAGATGCCGGGCCAGGTCACCCGATGGGAGAGCTCAAGAAACTCCTCCACATACCTCTCCAACGTCTGCCCACTCTGCTGTAGCCCCTACAGCCTGTCCTCAGCCTCTGTCATTTTAAAGGTCCTGTCTTGTGTCATGTGTTGTGGGGGTGGGAAGTATGAAGGAGCACGATGGGGTCAAAAAGTCAAAACAAACGAGCATTTAATAAATCTACATGGAGCAAACCAAACAACCACTGGAACGACATTTAAGACAGGAACTTTTTTTGTTAGCTGAATTCCTTTCACATGAAATATTCACATTTCTCAAATGCTGGTTTATGTTCATTTGACATGCAGGAATACAAAATATTAATATAAAGTATATATATTTTTAGTATGTTATTTATTTTGACAATACAATATAGGTCACAAAAATACATTAAGATTATTTTGTTATATATTGTGATGATCATATGTGAACCTAGACCACAAAACCAGTCATAAGTAGCACAGGTATATTTGTAGCAAAAGCCAACAATACATTGTATAGGTCAAAATGATAGATTTTCTTTTATGTCAGAAATCATTAGGATATTAAGGAAATATCATGTTCCATAAAGACATTTTGTAAATTTCCTACCGTAAATATATCTAAACTTAATTTTTGTTTAGTAATATGCATTGCTAAGAACTTCATTTAAAGGCGATTTTCTCAGTATTTAGATTTTTTTGCACCCTTAGATTTCAGATTTTCAAATAGCTGTGTCTTGGCCTATCCTAACAAACAATGGAAAGCTTATTTTTTAAATTTTTAGATGTTGTATAAATCTCAAAAAAAAAAAAAAAAAAACACTTATGACTGTTTTTGTGGCCCAGGGTCACATATGATGAACATTTCATCTCATAAGAAAATGTCTTATGCTGCTGCTGAAACATCCTAGCAAACAGAACAAAGAGAGCAAAATGTGATGGCAATTGAACTTAGGTTGCTTTTTAGGGGTGTTCAGTTATTACGAGAGCTAAGGCCTCTTTTACTACTACTACTACCACTACTAAAAATAAAATTAAAATCACTTCTAATTACAATTTTTTAAAATGATGAAAATGTATGTCTACACAAATATAGGAAATTGTGCTAATATAAAAAATAAAGTGATCCGGTGTGTGTTGTGTTCCCAAATACACATTGTAAGTGACATGCAGAGATGGTGTTCGTGTGAAGCAGCTGAGAAACCCAAAACACAGGAACACGTGAACACAAATGCTCTGGAACATGCAGCACACATCTAAATCACAATTTTGATAATTGCTTCAAGCCAAATCATGTTTTTAATTTTAATCCACTTGCAGCCCTATTGCTTAAATTTTAATTTTACATTTTATGATTTAATTTGTTTTTCGTCAACTTACAACCCCCCTGCTGGTTCCTCATGAACCCCAAGGGATTCACAGATCCTCATTTGAGAAACCTGTTTTTTAAAGTGCACTGATCATGGAAATAGTAAAATAGTGGAAAAAGTGACTGATTTCAGATGCAGCTTTAGAGAATGTAGGTGGTATTTATTATTAAGGGAGGATAGCCAAGCTGTTTTATTCTCAACCAACTTAAGGTTAGGGTTAGAACTGCCAAATGACATGTCTCAATCAGCTCCCAAGCTTGTGAAACTATAATGTGTAAACCTTGGCTAACTACACATTGGGATAGTGATTATCACTGCTGGTATTAATTAACAACAGGCAGGACTTTTTTTTAAATATTACTTTTAACTCTTTAAACACATTGTTTTGTTACATATCCTTACAGCATTTCAGATAGAATATTAATTAAAGGCTAAACATTAGTAGATGTGTTAACTACCTGTCTTGGGATGAATTTATGCCGACATGTCATTATATCTAACGAGTTGCCTTGTGCGTTTTATGTTTTGCTCTTCAGAAATGTGACATTTTCTGGTAAGAGAGCATAATGAGCATTGATGCTCCCTGATTTTTACAGTGCATTGTGAGATTTTTTTTAGGAAGTGAATTTTCCGGTGCACTTGAAGAAGTTTGCGATCGAGACAGATGTTAAAATGGCCAACTCCCTGAACAGTTCCCTGACTATTGAATTAGGGAGCTGATCGAGATGCACCGATTAACACATTATTGCTGACTTTGGCAGGGTGATTTTCTAATGTAGTGAAAATTTCTAATGAGACTTTCAGAATGAGTTATACATTTTTTTATCCGTGCTGCCTGAAAGAGATAAGGTATAAGGTATAAGATCTATGAAAAATCTGTGCATAACCATTTGTGCATAACTACAAGTCCATAACAATTTGACATTTATACAATCTGATAATTCATGTTATCCCAGCATGATCAATCGCAATCTTGCTTATTTGATTAGTAACATAGTGCATAATCTTACATATTTCTGAAACTGTTGAAAAAATGTCTGTTAAACTTTCAAAATCCTAAAGGTTTGTTTATTTTCATGATTAAATAATTTAAACAGATCTCCAGTGTAATTCTATTGAAGCCCACTGTATATACAGTACTGTGCACCAACAAAAAATGGTTTAAAGTCAATTATTTCTATATTTTGCTGTAGTATGACATGAACAAACAGCAAAAAAACTGAGACAGAAAGAACTGTGGCAATGTCTCCAAGATGTTTCAAGAGACCTACCTGCAAAGCTACCTGAAAAACTATGCACAAGTGTACCTAAGGCAAAAGCCGCTTTAAACGCTACAGATGGTCACACCAAATGTGGATTTAATTTAGTTAATAGAAGTTCATTGATAAATCAAATCTATTTATGCCATTATTTTTTAAGCATCCTCATTTTACAGCATTATTACACAAGTGCCTAAAACTTTTTACAGTACTGTTGCTTTGTAGGAGGGTCTCCTGAAGCATCTTGGAGACGTTGCCACAGTTCTTCTGGATTTAGTCTGTCATTCCAGATAGACTGGAAGATGATGATGAGATCAGATCTCTGTGGATCTCTGGCTGTTGTCAGACTCTGCGTGCAAACAGAAATCTCACTGGGTTATTACAATTAATGGCAAAATGAATGTGTGGAAATGTAAACTGGTATTTCCTACTGACACACTAGCAAAAGATAGAATTTGCTGACTTTAATCAAAATGATCCGCATGCAGGTAAATGAAATACACCACTGATGGTGCCAGTGATTAGCCTAGTGATAAACAGTACTTAGAATTATATCCTGGCCATCAGATAGAGCAGTGATAGAGCTGTATTTCACTGGCCAGGACTATAAAACAAAGAATAATAGTCGAGCTCTTTGTTGATTTTAGGCCTTGGTGGCATTTGTTGCTTTGTCAACATTTTTCAATGAACCAAAAAATAGTCAGCCTACTCCAAGAACTCTCATTTTATCCTGCACCGTTTTCGAAATCGCCTGTTCCCTTCTGAGTATGCCTCTATTGTCATGCCGCGAGTAGATAGCCGGTCATGGGGAAAAGTCATTTAACGGAGGTCCTCAGTTGGCACTAAATCTTCTCTGAGAGAGTTGTGGAGAGGGGAGGTGGCTTCCATCATGTATGAGAACTGCTCCTTGCTTGAATACGCATCAGTTGTCTTCCTTCCTCATTCAGAGAAGTCTACTCTGCCCATTGCTTTCTCATCCTGAAATTACCCATCCTTATCTTTTAAATTTGTTTGCTCTTCTCCTTTTGGCTAAAGGGCATCTTCTATACCCCTATTCCTGAAAGCGGTTGTTTTTGTTTCTAGTTTTATGGATGGCTTAGGGATGCAGAAAGTGCAAACTGCCACATATGCATTTCTTTCTTTCTTTCTTTCTTTCTTTCTTTCTTTCTTTCTTTCTTTCTTTCTTTCTTTCTTTCTTTCTTTCTTTCTTTCTTTCTTTCTTTCTTTTTCATAGAAGTAGAAGTATAATGAGACTAAAACATAGGCCATTTGTCTTAAAGACTTTAACCTGCCTCTTTACAAAAACTTGTTTGAAATTGTTGGACTGAGGCTTACTGTCATATAGGATAATTTGCAAAGATCCGGGATTGATTCTCTTTTTATTACATTTAAGGACATTCTCAACAACCTGGAGAATGTGGAGTCATGTGACCTGGAGGAAGATGACCTCATGTTGGATTTGGACTTGTCTGAAGATGCATCTTTACACAGTGGTGAGTGATGATATAAAGTCAAAGCAAAAATTAGAAATATGCAAGTTTTTGATATGTTAGCCCATTTTTCTACCAACAAAGGGTTAAATGTGTACAAGGATAATCAGCTGTCCTTCCTGTCTCCCTGTAACACAGTCTTAACCATTTTACATTAGGGACATTGCAGTTTAAATTGCTCTGGCCACATCCTCACTCTTTATGCCTTCCTGCAGCAGGCCTATGGTGTGTTTACGCAGGCGAGCAGGAATCCTGGGCATCTTTCCTCTGGTGTTTTTTTCAGTGTCAGTAGAAAGGTCCTAAGTTATTACTACTGTGACCTTCATTGCCTGTGGCCTGTAAACTTTTGTGAGCAATAATTGTTTATGTTCATTGAACTATGTCAACAAAATTTTGATTTAAATACAGTGAGGGAAAAGTTATTTGATTCCCTGCTGATTTTGTATGTTTGACCACTGACAAAGAAATGATAAGTCTATCATTTTAATGGTAGGTTTATTTGAACAGTGGGAAACAGAACAATAACAAAAAATAAATCCGGAAAAATGCATTTAAAAAAAGTTATAAATTGCATAAAATTAGCATTTTAATGAGTGAAATAAGTATTTGACCCCTTCACAAAACATGACTTAGTACTAGGTTGCAACACCCTTGTTGGCAATCAAACATTTCTTGTAGTTGGCCACCAGGTTTGCACACATCTTAGGAGGGATTTTGTCCCACTCCTCTTTGCAGATCCTCTTCAAGTTATTAAAGTTTCGAGGCTGATGTTTGGCAACTCGAACCTTCAGCTCCCTCCACAGATTTTCTATGGGATTAAGGTCTGGAGACTGGCTAGACCACTCCAGGACCTTAATGTGTTTCTTCTTGAGCCACTCCGTTGTTGCCTTGGCCGTGTGTTTTGGGTCATTGTCATGCTGAAATACCCATGCACGACCCATTTTCAATGCCCTGGCTGAGGGAAAGAGATTCTCGCCCAAGATTTGACAATACATGGCCCGTCCATCGTCCCTTTGATGTGGTGCAGTTGTCTTGTCCCCTTAGAACAAAACACCCCCAAAGCATAATGTTTCTACCTTCATGTTTGACAGTGGGGATGTTGTTCTTGGGGTCAGAGGTAGCATTCCTCCTTCTACAAACTCAGCAAGTTGAGTTGATGCCAAAGAACTCGATTTTGGTCTCATCTGACCACAATACTTTCACCCAGTTCTCCTCTAAATCATTCAGATGTTCATTGGTAAAGTTTAGACAGGCCTGTACATGTGCTTTCTTGAGCTAGGAGGACCTTGCTGGCGTTGCACGTCCTATACGGCATAGTGTGTTACCAATTGTTTTTTTGGTGAATATGGTCCCAGCTGCCTTGAGATCATAGACAAGATCCTCCTGTGTAGTTCTGCATTTTTTGTTGTTGTTATTCTGTCTCTCACTGTTAAAATAAACCTACCATTAAAATTATAGACTGATCATTTCTTTGTTAGTGGGTAAACATACAAAATCAGCAGAGGATCAAATCATTTTTTCGTCAACCTCACTATACAGTACATACAAAATCTTTATTTTTTTTACTACTAATAATTCCCCACTGTATGCAAGTTCAGGGTTTTATATTGTTAAATTGAGTACATTTAAATATAGGAAAACTGACTCAATACTGGCTTTTTATTTATTAACTTCAAAATAAATGTAAAGGGACAGTTGAGCCAAAAATTAAAATTCTGTCATCATTTAGTCACCCTCAAGTTTTCCAAAGAAGATATTTCAAAGAATATGTTTAACCAAACAGTTAATAGACCATATTGACTTTCCCTTGTAATTAGCAGAAAATGAAATCCATACAGATCTGGAACAACTTGAGGGGGAGTAAAAGATGACAGAGTTTGCATTTTTGCCTGAACTGTCCCTTTTGTGGTTATTTTTAAGTTAATAAATTCTGTTTATATCAAACAATGTCTGTACTGTTGATAGTTTGACCTGGTGTACCATAGTATTCCTTAACAGTGTGTCTTGTTTATCCTGCTGTTTATCAATATTAATGTTGTCTTAGACTTACATGGTGAATTATAAAACAGACAAATAAATCCCATAGACTTTTATTACAGGAGGGACACAAGCTTTATCTAGAGGCCCACATATCATAGAGAGGAGAGTTTGACTTGGGCCAGTAAGCAAACTTACAAAACTTTAAAACGACAAATGTTCTGAAAGTCACTTACAAAACTAGTTCTTAATATACTTATCTGTTGTAGACACTGATGGGACGTCACTTTATGAATTCTCTGAAAAAGACAGCTGGCCAATTCAGATGAGGAGACGTCAGCAACACTGGGGCAGGCGTGATCAGTTCCGGTATGAAAATATGTTTTTATTCATGCATTTTGACGTTTAGTTAAATTGTACATTTTGTCAGTCACTTATCTACATTGTAAAACTCTGAAAACATGCCTACAGTATCTATACAATTCACTGCGGTTTCCAGTTGAAATGTACACTAGTGGTAGTAAAACACTAACAACTAACACAGACATTTTATTGATTAATAATATCTTATTTGTGCGTAGTTGTCATGACCTCAAAACACTTTTAAAATAGTGTATAACTACATTTTGATGCATAATCAACAGCAATAATCAATGTAATGTCATTTTGCAGAATTAAAGGCATTTTTGAGTCCAATATGCGGCAGACAGCTGTAAACAGACTGGCGTTAAGCCATCTGGTGTTAAAGCTTACCTAAAAAAGATAAGCAAGTATTTTTTATAATGAATACCCACAATCTGAAGGCAGTGTTCAACTGTCTTTGTTTTGACATTTTGTCATTTACAGTTCCAGTTTTAAGCCTTTAGTCTCCACAAGTGCATCTGTGTCTGTTTTATATGATTTAAAAGGCAAATTTGTCTCTTTGCTGCATGTCTAAATTCACATATTGTATCAAATCTGAACATGAATAATCATAGACACTAAGACACTGAAAAGTCACTGCACAAGATAACTTTAAACTTCACTTCACTGAACACAACTATCCTTTGTCTCTATCACTTCATTCTTAAATCCTCAAAGCCACATTCTCGACAGAGCTTCTGGTTGCCCTATATATCCAGACTCAGGAGGATTCTGAATTACATGACTGTCATTGTATAACTCAGGGTTATTGACCTGTCTAAAGTTTTTTTTAATGATTGCTTTCTTTCTGTCTGACCTACAGAAGTGGCATTTTTCAGTCGTTTGATGGGCGCAAGGAGCAAGGGCTGGAGAGGTCGAGGTCTGACCATGTGACGTTGGATGACTTGACTCTGAAACTCATGGCTCAAGACTGCTCTTCTGTCAAAGAACAGCTGCTTCAACTGAAGACACTGCTTCAGGTCAGGCACAAATTAATGCTTTGCATATAAAGCCTTTATCAACTTTTCTAAGTGGTACTCAAATACTATTACAGCTGCACAGAGAATGCCCTAGCAACCTCTTGTTTTATTTACATTTTTAAAACACTCAAAAATATGAATTAACATTAATAAAGTTACCTGATTATGTTATATAAACAAAAGTCATTTTAAAGGAATAGTTCACCCAAAGTGAAGATTCCTCGTCACTTCACGACATTCGTTCATCTTCGGAATACAAATTAAGAAATTTTTGATGAAATCTGAGAGCTTTCTGACTATCAATATCACGTTCAAGGCCCAGAAAGGTAGTAAGAACATTGTAAAAATAGTCCGTGTGACATCAGTGGTTCAACCATAATATTATGAAGCTACAAGAGTACTTTTGTGCTCAAAGAACACAAAAACTATGACTTTTGTTCAACAATTTCTTCTCTTGCATATCAGTCTCCGCCACACGTTCATGAGAGTACCAAAAATCGTTAAACATAATGCATCTTCAGTTGATAATATTACAAAAATTGCTCATATCAACCGGGTTAAACTGTTTTCTTGCTCTTACTTGTTGCAAAACATAGTTAACACAATGTCAATTAACACAACTAACATTGTGGAGGCTGGAAGCAGTAAAATCTGATTTCAGCAGTGTTAGCGGTTAAGTTCAGATCAAAACAAGGTGAAAATCAAACAGTGTTTTTAACAAGATTTCTCCTTTTCATGAAAGTTTGAGAAGCAAGGGGCACAAGGGTCTGATTAAAACTTCCATTAGTACAGTCATGATTTTACACCTCACTTTAAACCAGGCAAGCTAATTGTTTTGTCTAAGAAAACACTATAATGCAAATATCCTTTTGTCTACTTAAGTACAACAGCGCAAAAGAACAGAAGTACAAACACGTATTATGCGTTTTCATTATAAATCTTGTCAGTTCAGCTCATATTTCCTTAATGTAAAGAAAAAGTTAAGATGATTTAAACTTTCCCAATTAAATTGTAATTAAATCTATTCATTTAGCAGCTGTGATTGACTTCACCAGAGCCGTCAACAGGATATAATTACACAGTCAAATCATGCTGTCTCAGTGTAATGCGACCCTTATGATTTATGAGGCTCCAATGAGGTATATGTTTTTTCCCACTGAGCTCAGGCCCTCATGATTTTCAGGAATTCAGATATTCAAATAATATTTGACTTGATGGCCTGAATGAATGCTGCAATATATGCTGTGTTCAGATATGTAATTTCCATGCAGTAAAAAATACTTTTTGAGACAACAACAATAAAACAAATCAAAACCAACAAAACATCATTCCCCGCCACAATTACTTTCCTTTGCAGACAAAATATCAATATCAGCGTCTACAGCAAAAGATCTTTATATGATCAAGATAGAAAACTACGTCAAGATAGAAAAAACACAAGATCTTTTTCTTTTTTTTCAATAGGTGGTAATTGGTTTGATGCTAGACAAGATAATGGTGGCCTGTTGTTATAGAAAAATGTATTGGTTTGCTGCTGCTTTATTTTATTTTTTTGAGCGATTAAAGGTGTTATGACAGGAACTAAAGTCAATAAACAATGAAAATATATCCTCTTTTGTATTCTCCATTAGAAACTGTATGAACAAAGGTTGAATTCAGTGGATGACTTGTAGTCCAACCAATGTTTGAACAAAAGTAAACCAAGGCCCAGGAGTTCCAGTCATAGTCCCTCTTGTTATCTCTAAAAATCAGGATGAGGAGGTGCTAGCTAATCATGCCTAGCTAGGCATTTAAAGTGCAAATAGCAAGAAGAAAACAAGAAAAAAACATTCAATCCGTTTAACTAGTCCGTTTAACTTAAAAACATGACTACAATGATTCCAGTAACATTCTCTTAATTAAAAACTTGCTAAACCATCTGTTTAATGTGTTATTCCAAGTGCACCACACATGCTCAACATGGTGTAAATATAAAACAAATTCACTTTGTGGAAAAGATACTGTTTTTTCAGTGTATCGCCACATGAAATCTGCAGTTTTAAGATGATGTGTTGAGGTTTGTGTCTTGAGACCCCTATGTTCTTTTCCATTCTGTTGCATTCCATTTAACTTTTACGATTTTAAGTCCAACTTTTCTCAGAGCCTGATCTCTCTTTTTTAAGAGTGACAGTGGATAGAGACACAAATCAATGGGAGAGAAGAGAAGAAAAGGGATCTCAAGCTGGGTCTTGAACTCGGGTCATCCGAGGCACATCAGTGCTGTACTGTATGTTGGAGCGCTGCCCACAAAGCTATGGCTTTAACTCTGAGCCTGTTCTGAGCCATGTGAGCTCAAGCGGTCTCTGTTTAGAGCTGATTGTAGATCATTCTTGATAAGTGGGACATGTTCTAGAGCTTCTTAGAGGAGTGTTACAACTCCTCCAGTCACACTAAAGGCTTTAAAGGCTTTTGAAGGGATAAAATGATGAATAAGATGTTATGGGAGTATAGAGAAATCACACATAAAGAAAGAAGGATGTTCCTCTTTTTTATTATATGTATGCAAATCTACTTTTATGAGTTCTTCAAGTGAGTTTGTTAAAGAGAGGGTGAAACAAAGATTTTCTTCTAAAATATTTTTATGAATACCATTAGTCTCCTGTTAACTCCCAACGCAAGTACATTTTTAATTGTTGGATAAAAATACAGCAGTCCAGTGTATGAAAAAGACGTTCAATTACATGAACTTTCTCTCAAGAGATGCATTACAATGTAAACTGAGTAATAATGGACGGTTACACTTTATTTTGATGGTCCTCTTAATAGACATTCTAATAACTGTAAGTAACTTTCAAATTACATGTCAACTAATTCTCATTAATTTGCAAATAAATGTCTACTAACTCTCAGAATAGAGCCTGTTAGGCTAGGTTGCGAGTTAGTAGAGTAAGTTGACATACAAATAAAATGTTAGAAGATATTAAGCAGACAGTCTACTAATACTCTAATGACTGCTAGTTGACATGTAGTTGCAAAGTTAATTACTGTTAGTAGAATGTCAAAATAAAGTGTTATCTAATGGACCGTTCGTATCTCATTTATTTGTACATATGTATGTATTTTTTGACCTTATGATTTCATGTTGACTTGAAATGAGTGAATAGTTGAGAGAAGAATTTAAATAATTGGTGTGGAGATCTTAGGGTAATGGCACTGAAAAATGATACAGGCACCACAGTATGCCAGAGCATGCATGCTAATTGCTAGGGCATGGATTTGCATAGCCCAGCATGCTATCTAAAGGGAATTTACTCTGATTGGTGGAGTTGGAGATTTGAGGTGACAGTGACCATTGGCAAAACTTCAAAGTTAGACAGAGACTTCCAACTAGTAAGGTCAAAAGCTAAAGTCTACTAAAAGGAGTTTAAAACGACTAAAAGCGGCCAGCAGTGCAATGACATTGTGATCCCCAGTGATATAAAGCAACTTTACAGTATTAAATAGGACAATAGCGTCAATAGTGCAAAACATCAAAGTCAGATTCGCAAAGGACTCATCTTGTTCCCGTGGTCTTGCGCCATCGGCCGTCTAGGTGAGGAGTTCTTTACTGATGATCCGTTTCTGGGGCTCATCTATTTGATGTGGTCTCTGCTGACATTCAGGGCTGTAGAGGTCGTCTTTAGGTGTTGATCCACCATCTGGGCTGGGTACAGATCGGATCCGGGGGACTGCAGTGACCATCTGATCTGGATACAGACTGGATCTGGCGGCTATGGTGACCTCGGAATAAGAACAAAACAGACTAATATTAGCATAGATGCCATTCTTCTTATGATGCAATAAGTATGTCAAGTGTAATGGGAAGTGTTCCCAGTTCCGGTTGACTTAATTAATGCAGTCTAACAACCCTTTAATGGATTTGGATTATAAAAATGTGTTAATGTGTTAATGTGTTAAGTGTAGGCCAGGTTAAAGAGATGTGTCTTTAGTCTCGATTTAAACTGACACAGTGTGTCTGCCCCCCAAACAATGTTAGGTAGATTGTTCTAGAGTTTAGGTGCTAAATAAGAAAATGACCTGTCGCCCGCAGTTGATTTTGATATTCTAGGTGTTATCGAATTGCCAGAGATTTGAGAACACAGCGGATGTGAGAGACTATAATGTGGTAAGAGCTCGCTCAAGTACTCAAGAGCTAAACCATTGAGGGCTTTATAAGTAATTAGCAAGATTTTAAAATCTATACAATGTTTAATAGGGAGCCAGTGCAGCAGAACCGGGCTAATATGGTCATACCTTCTGGTTCTAGTAAGTGACAGAACCGGGCTAATATGGTCATACCTTCTGGTTCTAGTAAGAACCCTAGCTGCTGCATTTTGGCCCAGCTGGAGCTTGTTTATTAACCATGCAGAAGAACCACCCAATAAAGCATTACAATAATCTATCCTTGAGGTCATGAATGCATAAATTAACGTTTCTGCATTTGACATCGAGAGCATAGGTCGTAATTTCGATATATTTTTGAGATGAAAAAAATCCGGTTTTGCAAATGCTAGAAATGTGCCTTTCGAACAAAAGATTGCTATCGAATAGCACACCTAGGTTTCTAACTGATGACGAAGAGTTGACAGAGCAGCCATCGAGTATTAGACAGTGTTTTAGGTTACATGAACTTTTCAAACTTTTGTGTTAGCTTGTATTTCTGGTCTGCAGCATTCACATACAAATGAGTAGCAGTCAGTGGAGGGACACAAGTCTAGTATAACCACCTCCAAACACTGAGCAACTTTAAGAATATAACAAGTGACTCAACTGCAGAACTATAAGATTGATTTTGTATGGTGTTTGTTTTAGATTGAGACAGATGGTTCAGTTGAAGATACTTCAGAGGCTCATACTCCACCATCCACTGACCAATCTTTACTTGATGATAAGGTAAGATTTTGTGTTATAGTCCTTTTCAAAGTTCTTGTTCTTCTTTAAATTTTATAAAAGGGTTTAGAAA
This sequence comes from Garra rufa, assembly GCF_049309525.1. Taxonomy (NCBI): domain Eukaryota; kingdom Metazoa; phylum Chordata; class Actinopteri; order Cypriniformes; family Cyprinidae; genus Garra; species Garra rufa. The sequence goes on along the minus strand of NC_133382.1, from coordinate 13,235,679 downwards.
AGGGAAACCATGCTTGAAGCCATCATATTTCATATTTCTTTTTTATTATAATGCATTGCCAAGGTCCTTCTAGTTTTACCAATTTCTTTTCTTCTGTAAATAAAAAAAAGTTTTTCAGCGACCGCCACATTAAAAAGCATCAAAACCACATGTATTGTTTATATTTCATGATAAAATTGACAGAATTGTACAATTTCTTTCATATTAAAAGTAACAGCACAAAGCTTATTGCAATTAATAAATGGCAGATTTAAAGACGTGTTTATATTTCTCTACGGTTGCTCTTGATGATTGCTATTTATTGCTTATCCTCCCCGAAGAGACCATAAACATTACTGTTCACATCTGCAGTAATAATTAATTCACAGACATGAACCTTAAAAATGAATGTTTACAGTCCACTGCACCACAGCTCTGGCAGAAGAGAGAATTTTATCTAAATGAGCTGACATATGTATGTTATCTGGCGTTGTAATGTGTAATAAAATGTGACATTAGAAACCTGAATAGTTTAATACACCAATAGCAGAGCCGACTCACCTAAGAAAAACAAAACTTATGTGTGTATTGTGTCAACTGATTAGGCTAATAACTGATCGCATGTGACTAAGCTTGTAAATTTTACATATTCCCATTTAAGCACTGATACAAATCAACCCCTGTTCTAATTGGGCAAAAAAGATGCAGGTTTATCTTGTCTTCTGTTCTTTTCTAGGTGGCGCTGCTCCTGAAAGAGGTTCAAGAATTGAGAGATGAGCTTAGAAGCAAAGACAGGATGATTGCTGAACTTTCCCAGCAGCTGGTATGTATTATAGTATAAATATTTACTGAAGAGAAACTGACTTCAAACCAAAAATCACAAAGACACCAGCCTGAAAGTCACTGTAGAAATCTCTCAGAAAAGTGCAGAAAAAAAGTTCTGAGAAAAACTAGATTTCTGAAATGTGCTATTGTAAGTAAAGAACTCATCAATAAGATTGTGAATGAAGTAACAATAAAATCATGTTGCTACTGAATAAACCATGAAACAGGTAGTGTTTAACTGTTTATTATTTACAAAATCAAACTCAGTTTTTGCATGCAAAAACTATTTATACAGTCTCTTATCAAGGAGCTAGAGTGAATATATTATAGTTTATATTATAGTTTTCTGTGTAAAAGTTTGTCTTTTTATACTGTGTTATATGAAAAATTTAAGCTAACTTTAGGCAAATAATATATGTTTTTAAATTTAAGTTATAATAGTAACATAATTATTGTTATTTAGTTTTTTTATTGCACTGTGACATTTTTGTAATTCCTATTATTGGCAGAGATGATTCTCATTAGATTTGACCATATATTGTATACTTCACAAATAATATATTAATAGTATTTAAATAACATATCATTTTTAACTTAAATGTCTTTTAATGTATGTTGTAATCTGCTTTGAAAGCACCTGAAAAAAAAAAAAAACAGATGTGATGAGACCATTGAGTCATTTGTATGCTGTTAATTATAATGTTTTATGCGGCAGTACATGACCACTTAATTTAAATTTTTTTTATAGTCTTCTCCAGTAGAAGATGTGCAGTGCCGCTGCTTGCAGGGGTCAGAGGCTAAGTCACCAGAGCACCAGGACAAGGATACTCAAACCTTGTGGAAGGCACATAATGTGAGTATAAATGCAAGATAGAAAACAGGACCAGGGAAGCTTTATCACTATAGTGTTGGTTACATTAGATAAATAGTTAGGGATAGTACTGACTGACAGAGGCACAGCCCAGTCTTTCACCTGTAGGTAATAAGGATGTGCATGCACCTGAAATCATATGGCATACGTGTTTCTGATTCTTCCAGCACAGGCTTGTTAGGAAAACATTTTTTTTTTCAATAATAACTTCAATAATGTACTGTACCAATACATACAATTTGCTCTAGTTACCAGCTGAAATAAATACTATTGGCAGTAAAACACCAAGAACTTTTATTCTATTTTACACAAGTTATGATTCCAGGGGCAGATTATTAATAGCCACGTATTTTGCATGGTTCCTTGCACAATGATACATTTACCCTTCAAAACACTTCTACCAGTGTGTAATTTGTAAACTAATACACTGTGATGTTTGTAGCATGTAACCGACTTCATATGTATGGATTTTCTGACACAGTAAATTTATTTATTTTGAATTACCTGATACATAAACCTGCGATGCAGAGCAGTCGGGTATGGCTCCCGTGAAAAAAAAAAAAGTCATGAAAAGCTCAAAGACTTGCATAAGCAGACTAGAGTAGTATGGTTATTTCAGCAAATGCACATTTGCTTTTGTTAACACTATTGGTTAGGATTAGAGTAGGGTTTCATGTAGGTGGTACGTTATTTTCAACGATCTGACTCCTATGTTACACTGCATCACATAGGAACAGTTGCATTGTGTTTTGCAAATGGAAGACTGTTTATCATATAAGATGCACACTTTGTTGTGTATGTTTATGGCAGGGTTCCATTGTAGTTTTATATATAACTTGCATAAAAGATTATTCTATGGTCATAGTTTATTCAAAAGTAAGAATTCCGTCATCATTTATTCCCTCTCATGTTGTTTTAAACCTGAATGAATCTCTTTCTTCTGTGGTATTTAAAAGAAGATATATTGGGTGAACTATCCCTGTAAAGCTGCGGTGCGTGATTTCTAGTGGCCGCTGCACCATGTTGCTTTTTTTCAGCAATTTTATTGAAAATGAATGACTGTTTCTCATCATCACTGTAAATCACTGTCAGTGTGAACACCCCATTGGAAGTTCCTTATCATGGTAAGTCAGTTGGATTCAGGGTGTTTTATTGGGTGATATCAGGTATACTTCTATCGAGAATGGAAATTTCCCTTTGGTTGTCCGGTTTGAAGTGGTTCACTTATTCCAACCCTCATACAGACCTCAATGAACAGTGTGATGCCAATTGAACACAAAAATGACAAAATGCTACTCTGTGCACTTTTCAAGATCTTATTTTGAATTTATCGGAGTCTGCCAGATATGTAATCGAACAGTCAAAGAGGAGAGTAGTGTGGATCCAATTACAGCTTATGTTTAATGATAATCAAATATGCAGGAGTTAACAAGAATCCGAAGAATGGGAAGACATCAGATAGAAGTACAAAAACCACTGCATTGCAGTTTATTATATTGAATGATGATGCATAAAACTTCAACAAAACTGAAAGCAGCAGAAGACTATATATAATATACAGTGCCCTCCACTAATATTGGCACCCTTGGTAAATATGAGCAAAGGTAGATGTGAAAATAAATCTGCATCATTTATCCTTTTGATCTTTGATTTAAAAAAAATCACACAATTCTAACTTGTCATTGAAGTAAAACAAAGGAAACTGGGGGGTGGGGGATTATGAAACAAATGTTTTTTCTCTTGTTCACGTTGGCCACAATTATTGGCACCCAATTATTGCAATGTCCTTTTCCCAAGATAACAGCTCTGAGTTTTCTCTAACAATGTCTAATGAGTATGGAGAACACCTGACAAAAGATCAGAGACCATTCCTTCATACAGAATCTCTCTAGATTCTCCAGAATCTCTCTCTTCCCAGCTTCATGTTGGTGCTGCTTCTCTTCAGTTTCTACAGGGTTCAGGTCAGGGAACTGGGACGGTAGAAGCTTCATTCTGTGCTCAGTGACACATTTTTGTGTTGATTTTGATGTTTGTTTTGGATCATCATCCTGCTGAAAGATGCAACCACGGCTCATTATAAGATTTCCAACAGAGGCAGTCAGGTTTTGATTTTATATCTGCTGGTATTTGATAGAATCCATGAAGCCATGTATCTGAACAAGATTTCCAGGACCTCCGGCAGAAAAATAGGTCCACAACATTAAAGACCCAGCAGTGTTTTTAACCGTGGGCATGGGGTACTTTTTTATCCCTGTCTACACCAAAACCATCTGGAGGGTTAGCTGCCAAAAAGCTCATTTTTAGATTCATCTGACTATAGAAGCCAGTCCTGTTTGAAGTTCCAATCATGTCTGACAAGTGAATATGCTGGAGTTTGTTTTTGAATGAGCCAGGAGGATTTTTCTTGAAACCCTCTGGAACAACATGTGGTGATGTTTGATAATTTTATTTTAGGCTTTCCGACCCCAAGACTCAACTAATCTCTGCAATTCTCTAGCTGTGATCCTTAGCGAGTCTTTGGCCCCTCAAACTCTTTTCGTTATCGTGCGTACGGATGATATAGACACACATCCTCTTCCAGGCAGATTTGTAACATCTTTAGTTAATTGGAATGTCTTTATTATTGCCCTAATGGTGAAAATGGGGATTTTCCAATTTAGCTCTTTTCTTACAGCAAATTTCTATTTTGTGGAGGTCAACAAACTTGTTCTGCACATCAGAACTATGTTCTTTGTTTTCACTCCTTGTGTTGGATGATTAAGGGAATTTGGCCTTTGTTTTCCTCATATTTATAATCCTGTGGAACAGGAAGTCATGGCTTCACAATTTCATGCTCCAAGTAATAAAAAATATAAATATGAATAGAGATATTTTATTCATAGGAATTCCTAGGGGGTGCCAATAATTGTGGTCAACATGCATTAGAGAAAAACATTTATTTCATAATGTGAGTTTGCCCCACTTTCAATTGTTTTACCTCAATGAAAGGTTAGAATTTTGTAAATTTTATGAATGAAAGTTTAAAAAGATAAACAATGCAGATTTATTTTCACAGCCACCTTTGCTCATTTTTACCAAGGGTGCCAGTATTAGTGGAGGGCACTGTATATATATATATATATATATATATATATATATATATATATATATATATATATATATATATTTATATATTTATACACTAGTATAAAGTTTGGACACACTTCCTCATCAAATGGGTTTAGAATGTATATATGTTGTATATTTATATATTTATATATATTATAGGAAGGAAAAAAAAAACTGATACGTGACAAGGTATCATTGATTTCCAACAACCCTGCACCTGAACATTGCATAAAAAACAAATTTAGTTGTGATTGGTGGCCTTAAATGTCACCATTTGAAAAGTGGACCTTGTTTGGATGCTAAAATGAAAAGTTTGGCCCTGTGACGCTAGTATTCCTATACGTTGACAGAACAAATTATCCATAAATGTACCCAGCTGAGTAATTGTGGCTTTAACTTTTGAAAGTTTTTTTTTTTCCTGTTCTGGCACTAAGTCGATAAACAAAAAACGACCGTCTAGCTTTATGTAACGTATGTGTGTCTGAGTGTGTATGGTGCTGGGATCAGTCTTTCTCTTTCTCTTCCTCCGTACAGGGCATTTTGCTTGCCCCTATCCTCTCCTCTTGGCAACACTCAAAGCGGGGGAGTGTGCGGCCATGCGCGCCACGTCATCACAGACAGAGTGAGTCCTTAACCAAGCGAACCAGTCTGCGCACTAGCCCCAGTGCTTGCTGCATGCCCGCCTGCCTCTCCCCTGTGCCCCTTGCGTCATGCACACAAACCCACCGTCCAATCACATTCCAGTGCAGAACCAGTCCATCATTTCCACTCCTTTTAATTTCATTGTCCTTATGTCCCCTGTCTGTCTACTTGGTTTAGACTCTGCAGACATCTAGGTTTTTTTTTTCTGTATAGTACTTATAATGACTGTCTGCAAAGCCAGACAATCACCATACTCACATTAAATTTCCTAGATGGTCTGAGCTGTTTAATTGTTTTCATGCTTATGAGATATCTGGATTCATAATCTTTTTTCATTTGAAAATATGCATTTGTGAGGGTGAAAGGAATGAATCGTTGACCCAAAAAATTAAAAACTCACCATTTACTCTCTCTTATGTCGTTCCAGATTTTCCATCAGTCAAGCAATAGCTTTTTTGAGGAACAGGCCAAAAAAAAGTGTTTATTCATTGAAAGCAGCTCTCAAATCTTGTTCATGCTTGCATTCATGAGACACAATATGTTTGATCATGAGACATGAAAACCGTATGATGTAACTTCACCTTGAGATGTCAAGTTGGAATGTACGTAAAATACAATTGCGATTTGAGAGCTACAGCAGATTTTCAATGAACTTTCAGTAAGCAATCCTTCAATCTCTGTTCCTTATAAAACATTGCATGGCTTCAGAAGAATAAAGTTATGTAGGCTACTTTTGTAGCACATCTTTTTTGCTTTTTGGTCTTTTGACAAGTACTCCATTTAATTTTGTATAGAAAGGAAAAGCTTGGACATTCTGCTAAACATTTTTTAGTCCTAATGGAAAAAAAAAGGTTTAAAAAGCATTTTTTGGAACAACATTAAGATGAGTAAAGGATGAGCTGTATAGTAACCCACAATTCAGTAGCTGCCATCATGTTTATGGAAACAAATCATCAAATAAACTAAATTTGACTAAAAAAAGTCGTTCCCTACAAAGCTTTTTGGTAAAAGTGCATGTGACATGTGGTCAAGCCAGAATGATTGCAAATGCTGTCAGGACTGTCAGACTAGGAAAGAGACAGCTTTCGATTTTCTCAATGTAGGATCCTTCAAAAAAAGGGGACAATCCTCAGACTTTAAGTTGTCTTAATGAGCATGGACCTGAATGCATTTTTCTTTTCTTTTTTTTTGGCTTTTATTCATGTCTTGTGATGCACAAAGCCTTGATCACTGTCATGGCTGTGAATGGCTGTTCAGGTTTTGCCATTTGTTTTTGTTTTTTTATAATGATATAGTAAAATAGTTTGCCTTCATGCTATTTGTCTTGTGTGCTTTGGTCGCTTCCTGTTCTACTCCTGCCATCTGTGTTTAAAACTTTCATTGACTGAATTTTCCTTATTGTTTCTCTCCCTCTGCCTCTCCCAAACTCTGGCAAAAGGAGTGGAGCATCTAGTACATTACTTCAGAGACACTGCGTGGTATAGTACTGCCTGTCTTTTCTCTAAAGCATCCTCTCAAGTCCTTCCTCTTTTCTTTCTGTTTGCATGGTCTCTTATTCTATACAGCGAGGACAGTCCATCTGGATCATACAGGTTCACACTACTTTCTTTGTTTGTTTCATTGTTTCTTTCTCTGTCTTTCCTGATTTTTATTCTCTTTTAAGTTGTCTTTGTTTTTATTCTCTCTCATCTGTTTGACCAACCCTTATAATTTCGTAAAATCTGTGTATTGGACGTGTTTACATTGATACTTCCAGAGCTGGAGTTAAGTCCAGTACCAGACCCCCAAGATCCAGACCAATATTCATATATTTATAATGACTTTTTTTGTAATTTTGTTGGCTACATACTGAAATATACAATATGGACTTAAAACTGGACAAATCTTACTAATAGACCAATCTTTTAGATCATAAATATATTTGTATAGTTCCATTTTTATATAGATATATTTTAGATTCTAAACCCTAGCCCCAAACCTAATCATAACCACTTTCATAGACACTATAAAAAGAAAATGTAAGCAAAAAATGTACCATTAAATATGTGTCTATTTAGTTTTTTTTTGTTGTTGTTTGTTTGTTTGATTATATATATATATATATATATATATATGAAAAAATATATATTTTTCATCCCATGGATTGCCAAAATCACAACAGCGTTTTAGTGACATTTAAAAAAAGAAAATAATAATAATAATAAAAAAATATATATATGAGATTATAGTTGTAGTCTAAATTTTTTAAGAATAAAGTCTAAATTACGAGAATGAAGTCAAAATATTTTGAGAATAAAGTTAAAATTATGAGAATTAAGACATAGCAATTACGAGTTATAATCGAGCAAAAGTTATAGTCGAAGCAATCTGAAAATAAAAGTCGAAATATTTTGAGAATAAATTGGAATTTGCGAAAATAGTTCAAATAATTAGAGAATACAGTCAAAATTACAAGAATTAAGTCGTAGGAATTCCTACATAAAAGTTATAATATTTTGAGAAGAAAGAGAATAAAGTAAAAATGATGAGAATAAAGTCGAAATAATGAGAATAAAGTCGAAATATTTTGAGAAGAAAGTTTAAATTACGAGAATTAAGTAATTGTAATTACAAGATAAAAGTTATAATTTGAGAATAAAGAGAATAAAGTTACGAGAATAAACACTAAATATTTTGTCAAAATTATAAGAATAAAGTCAAAATATTTAGAGAATAAAGTCAAAATAAAAGTTATAATATTTTAGGAATAAAGAGAACAAAGTCGAAATTAGAAAATAAAGTTGAAATATTTTAAGAATAAAGTAAATATTTTAAGAATAAAGTTAAGATTATGAGAACAAAGTCACAATATTTTTAAGAATAAAGTCCAAATTACAAGAATTAAGTAATAGTAATTACAAGATTAAAGTTATATTTTGAGAATAAAGAAAATAAAGTTACGAGAATAAACAAAATATTTTGTGAATAGAGAATAAAGAATAAATATGAGAATAAAGTCAAAATTAATAATAAAGTAAACGAGTAAACTGCCTTAAATAAATGTGCTTTATACCAGGGATGGGCAACTCTACCCTGTACATTGTGTCCTGCAGAGTTTAGCTTCATCCTTAATAAAACACACCTGAAACATCTAACATCTTCTGGATTATTTGAAAGCACAGGCAGGTGTATTTGATAAAGGATGGAGCTAAACTCTGCAGGACAGTGGCCCTTCTGGACCAGTGTTGCCCATCTCTGATTTACTGTATACTCTTTCAAACTTTTTTCGAAGTTGAACAAATAATGAACAAATATGCTTCTGACCTCCTCGCATATCCATTTTTGTTGTTTGCTAACTTCATCTCCTGTTGTTTTTATTGATTTATTCCTGTCTTCTTTTTCGGGTAGTTTTAAAGCAACAGCCCAGCTTTTTGCTATAGAGATTCACAGCATGCACAATGAGCGCGAGATGTAGTACCTTATGAACAACTAAAGCAAATATTGAGCTTAACTCCTGAGGCCTAGATTCAGATCAGGATCTGTATGCGTTAAAAAGAACCAGACTGTCCATTTTAAATAGAGAAATGGAAAAATGCTGAATTATTACCAACAGTTATTTCAATGATTTTACCTCAGACTGTAAGACCAAGACAGTAATGACACAAAGATCCAATCCAAAGCTGTATTTATGTGGTCCTGAGAGGTCTCAAGCTCAAGACCATAAGACCAAGATGTTTTAACACAATTAGCCATTTTTGATGGGCTTTTTAAACTAGGAAATGCAGGGTATATCGATACTAAAAAATGCAGTACGAAAAATGTAAAATGCAAAACGTATAATACCGTCATTGTGAAAATGTTGGACATTTAGTCAGTGACATTCAGTGAGCCAGCTGAGTGATTAGAAATGGTAGACAAAACAAAAGATGTTGATTTCAATATATTTTCCCTCAACTCACTAAAAAAGCAGCACTGTGGCAAAAGCAATGCTGAAGCAAAATATAAAATTACTTGGCATTCTGAGAAAACATAATGTTAACTTGCAAACCTATCAATCTGCAAACAATGCCTCAAGACATGCAGTGCAAACCAACTGTCCTGTGCTGACAAGTGTGCAAAATTAAACTAAATTTATTAACAAAATTATTAATGTTTTTGTATCATTTTTACTTACTGTATATTCACTACAGTTGAAGTCAAAACTTTACATACAGGTTGCCGAATCTGCAAAATGTTAACTATTCTACCAAAATAGGAGGAATCATACAAAATGCATGTTATTTTTTTATTTAGTACTGACCTGAATAAGCTATTTCACATAAAAAAAGACATTTACATATAGTCCACAAGAGAAAATAATAGTTGAATTTTTAAAAATGACACTGTTCAAAAGTTGACATACACTTGATTCTTAATACTGTGTTATTGCCTGAATGATCCACAGCTGTGTTTTTTTTTTTATTAAGTAACATTTGTTCATGAGTCCCTTGTTTGTCTTTAGAACAGTTTCAGTATTCAGGTCCAACAAATTCTTTGGTTTTTCATTTTTGTGTATTTGAACCTTTTACAACAATGTCTGTATGCTTTTGAGATCCGTCTTTTCATCAGGACAACTGAGGGACTCATATGCAATTACAAAAGGTACAAATGCTCACTGATACTTCAGAAGGAAAAACAATGCATTAAACTGGGGGTGAAAACTTTTTGAATTTGAAGATCAGGTAAATGTAACTTATTTTTCCTTCTGTGAAGCATGTAAATATATTATGTAGCTTCTGAAGGGCAGTACTAAATGGAAAAAAATATGATATTTAGGCAAATCAGGAAAAATTTACACATCTTCATTGTGTTCAAAAGTTTACACCCCTGGCTCTTAATGCATCGTTTTTTCTTCTGGAGCATCAGTGAGCATTTGAAACTTTTGTAATAGTTGTGTATGAGTCCCTCAGTTGTCCTCAGTGTGAAAAGATGGATCTCAAAATCATACAGTCATTGTTGGAAAGGGTTCAAATACACAAAAATGCTGAAAAACCAAACAATTTGTGGGACCTGAAGGATTTTTTTCTGAAGCACCTGGACAGTTTAACTGTTAAGGACAAACAAGGGACCTATGAACAATCACTAAACAAAACCAAAAAAAAAAAAAAAAAAAAAAAAAAGGTGGATCGTTCAGGTAACAACACAGTATTAAGAGTCAAGTGTATGTAAACTTTTGATTGGGGCCATTTTTGAAATTTAACTACCATTTTCTCCTGTGGACTATATGTAAAAGCCTTTTATGTGAAATATCTAATTCAGGTCAGTACTAAATTAAAAATAACAAGCATTTTGTGTGATAACTCTTACTTTGGTAAAATAATTAACATTTTGCAGATTCTGCAAGGTGTATGTAAACTTTTGACTTCAACTGTATATGTTTCTTTCTTTCTTTCTTTCTTTCTTTCTTTCTTTCTTTCTTTCTTTCTTTCTTTCTTTCTTTCTTTCTTTCTTTCTTTCTTTCTTTCTTTCTTTCTTTCTTTCTTTCTTTCTTTCTTTCTTTCTTTCTTTCTTTCTTTCTTTGTCTATTAAACCAGAGCAACCAACATAAGCAACAGTAAGAAAAACTTTCCAAAAAAAAAAAAAAATGAAAGTCTAAATGAATCCTTATTGAATACATTTCAGTTTTTACTTTCACATTTCGCAGTATGCTTGTTTTTTGTCTAATGATAACTTCATTACTTTTATCAAAGCCCTTCTGTCTTCATGTAGTACTTAGTTCTTCATTTTTCAGGTAGTGGTTATCTATGGTTATTGTAGTAATACTGTATACCTGATTATACAACATCTTCCCTCACATCCGTCATCCTTTTTGTTTTGTATGAGTAGGGAACATAGAGAACATGGGCCTTGAGGCATAATTATGTGATGTGCTTTCATGTTCTGCAGTTTGTTCTTCACACCTCATTGCCGTGTAAACAGCTCTTTCAGACCAAACTGTCTGAAAAAAAAAACTGAAGCTTCCCTTAACTCCCTGCCTTTAGAAAGAGACATTATTGTAATTCAGATAATGATTTGAAATGCTGGATGTAGCTAGAGGTGGTAGGTTATCATTATTAAAATTCATATTTGGAGTCAATGTAGATGTGAGTACATAGAAATTAAACGAAACATCAGCATCCTGCATCAGCTATCATTTCGAGTCATGCGTTTCATGGAAAAAAAAATTCCAACTGGGACAAAGTCATTTGTAGAGAACTGAGGGCTTTTTTCACATTGGGGAAATCTTTCGACAGTTCTCTTCATTTCACTCACCAATTTGTCTGCTTACATTTTTCTCCGCTCTCTCTTCTTTCTTTACTTTTTTTTTCAACATGTCTGTCTACCTTTTTCCCTCCCTCCATATCTTCTTTCTGCTCCAGAACTCTGTCACCTTTTCTCAGCTGCCTTATTTTAATTCATGGTGAGCTGTCATAAATTATGTACGAACAGCTGAGCACCCCACACACCTCTGCTAAGACTTTCTGTGAAGTTTTGACGGGGTTGTAGGTGTTCTCAGGTTAGCCCAATTGAGACTTCCCCTCTCTAGACAAAACCCTTACTGCCCTGTCTTGTCCATTCTAAACCACAGACTGTGGAAAAATCTTCAAAGGATTATATTTTTGAGAAGAGGTCTGGGGTCTGAAATTGGCACAAAACAGAGAGATAGGCTCAGTCAATAAAACAAGCACACGCACTGCATTGTATGGAGGATGGTATCCATTAGAGGGTGCTATGGACCAGGAAATGAAGAAGCATTTGTGAAGTAGAGTGTATTTTTGAAGTTAACCAAGGTATGGGAACCCTGTCTATTGCATGCTATTGTCTTTTAATCCTGGTAACTTTTGCATGTAGCAATAAGGGTCATTCTATGGAAATGTCCATTTATCTAGCCTTTACAGAAATATTACACTTGAACATTTTTCTTTATATTTTAAAATGAAACAATGTGTTATTTAAACAACGACACCTTCTTAAGCCATTAATGTGGCAATATTTGTTTTTAAATGAATTATATAGAATTACAAGACCACAAAACCGCTCATCCCCACAGCCAGGTACAGAGGGAAAGTGCTTTATTTTGGGGTCAAAAACAGGTTCTTCTACCATTTAAAATACAATAATGTTTTCATAACTATCAAATATATGATGGAAATGGCATTAAAAAAATGCTAAATAAATATTATAAAATATATAATAAAAGTAGTGGTCCCTTGGAGTTGTGTCACTGGTGTTACAGTTTAACAAAAATTGTTTGTTTTGAAATAAAAATCACACTGTTGACATGACTTACTTCCTTACTATATCCTAAAGATCTATGAAAAAAGGCCCATGTTAAGTCCACTGTCTCATTTCTGATATTCTCATGATTTCATACGAAGCTTTTAGTTTGTCACTTGTGACCAACAGTACTTTATTGTTAGGAATTGTGAAAAACTACAATACAAATGGATTAAACTACTTAATTTAGTGAGTGTACCACATGATTGACAACATGTGGTTTGATAAGCAGCCATTTTGTAAAATGCATTTTTCATGAAAATTTCAATGGTTTTACCTTCCTTATAGGTAACAACAATGAGAATCAGTATATCAGGTCTTATGTATGTCACTGGTGATTCATTGTGTCACTGGTGTTACTGTGTTTTTTTTTTCTAATAATCTCCTTATTTCTTGCATTTTAATTATTTTTTTGTAACTTTTTGACGACATATGCTGAAAAAATGAGAAATAATATTTTGTTAATCCTTTAATATTGCCAAACAAGATAACACCAGTGACAAAAAATGGTACATGTGGTGTTTAAATAATTTGTGCAAGAAAGATAAAAAAAAAAATCATTATTAAAATCAATAAGCTGTCACATGTTAAACATTTAAGAAATACATTTTAAGACATCTTGCCATACCAAAAGTGGAGATTTCTGTACAATGAACCATAAAGGGACATGGGTGACTATTCCTAAAACTCTGTTTACATGGATTAAATGCCACCCACCAGCGCCAATGAAACAGTGGAGCAGACATCAAAGATGCAGCTAACAGTATTACTGTACTCCAGCAGCTCAGTGTCCTGCATACCACAGAGCCTTGCATCACTGGAATAATTCATTTTGAGATGGATAGGTTGGCTTCTGTCAATATCATGTGTAATTCTTGTGATCGTGAATTTGAAATATTAAAAGCAGGCAGAAATTTGTCTTTGCACATCCTTAGAAAAACTTGTCCTTCTTCAGATGTTTCACTTTGTGACAATACTAGCTTCTCTATTCTACATGCTTTTGGTGCCAGTCGTAAGATGTTAACTTGAATTGCGTACTTGTTTATCAGTCTGAGAGTGCGCTTGAGTGCATGTTCTGCTTTGACAGTGACCTCACCACCTCACGTGTAAGTCTGCATCATTGCTAATGAGTGTGGAGAGGCTGAGCTCCACTTCGCCAAGAACTGTAAGGATCAAAGCCCTCTCAGACAGCTTGTCATGTGTGGATGCTTCACTCTGTCTCACTTTAGTCTGAGTTAACATCCAGAGCAGGTTTGTCTGAAGTTTTATGGCTGCTATTGAAGATGTCGTTTAAAGCACAACGATCGGTTTATCACTTATAGTTGCTTTTCTTACTATTATTATGTGGGAAAATCAATGTTTATAGTTTTTCTCTATAATCCTTTATTTACCTCTTTATATCCTCTGTGCATTAGCACTGGAGGGTTCAACCTGTGGGTAAAATAAACTAAATACAGACTCTTTGTTGAGTTGAGATGCATGACTATGGTTTGTACACAAAGAAATTGGATTTAAAACATTAACAGAGAAAAGCCAAGGTACACTATATTGCCAAAAGTATTGGGACACCCCTTGTAATGAATAGGTTTGACTACTTTAGTAATTTCTGTGAGTACAAATCTTAATGTTAAGCATATAATGTTATTCTAGGCTATTTTATGATTTTAATTTTGTAGCAACAGTTTGGACAGGACTCTTTTCTATTCTAACATGACAGTGCATCTGTGTATAAAGCAAGGTTCAAAAAGAAATGATTGATTCAGTCAATGTGGAAGAACTTGACTGGTCTGCATAAAGCCAAGTCTTAATCACAGCTGAACACCTCTGGTGTGACTGTAAATGCAGACCTTAAGCCAAAAACTCATCACTAATTACCAATGACTTGTACATATGGGTACAGTCATTTTAGACACTTCCAAAACAACAACAGAGATGAAAATGCAATTTTAAATACATTAATTATGTTGCCTTCTTTGTTGCCACAGTTTTGGAAGTGCCTTTTTCTGTTCTAAAGAAGGTGGTGTGTCCATATAGTGTATGTACAAGTCATTGGTGTTTGGTGATGAGTTTTTGGCTCAAGGTCTGCATTTAAAGTCACACCAGAGGTTTTCAGATGGGATTATGACTTGGTTTTACCAGATAACGTCTAGGTTACGAAGGTAACCCTCGTTCCCTGAAGGAGGGAACGGAGACGTTACATTGGGAATCGCCTGAGAGACCAATCATCTCTGAGCCTTATTCAAAGGGCCAATGAACATTGGCGAGTGGTATTTGCATGCCGAACCACTCCCCCGTACATACGGGTATAAAGAGGGCGGCATTACAACCACTCAATCAGGTTTTCGTTGAGGAGCCGGATCGAGCCCGGCGTCAGCGCGACGCCAGGGGCGTGGCAGGGGAATGTAACGTCTCCGTTCCCTCCTTCAGGGAACGAGGGTTACCTTCGTAACCTAGACGTTCCCCTTCAGTCGAATCACTTCGACGATACATTGGGAACTTAGACCCATGGAAAAAGCCACGACCCTGACGCCGCATTACGCACAACGCCACGTGTCGGCAGGTCTTCCCAGACGTGTCCGCAGGCGGTCATTGTAACGTAACCTTCCCAACGCCCTGAGGGCCAATAAAGGGGGCCCCACAGGGATGCCAGTTGTACTGAAGCATGGGTTGGGGGGGCGGAGCACATGAGATCTTTACATGTGGAATGAAAATTAATTCAATATATCCATAAGTCTTTAGGGATATACGAGGAAAACAGCGGCCTTCTGGCTGACCACTGGAAAAATACTGAGAATATTGCCACAACCTGCGGGGCGAAGGAGACCCTGGCAGGAGCACAGTCAGGAACTACTCCGCATCTAGCCCTGACTGCGGGGCATGGAGGACCCAGGGTTCACCAAGGGGGCTACATCCTGGGAAAATAGCACACGGATCCTCGTGGGAATGGTGCAGCAAGCCGACACCAGCCGGCCTCCCGCTCACCTGAAGTCCTTATGTTAGGACACGGGAGGAAACGGCCTCTATGCGAAGGTTATAAAACCTGGCGAAGGTATTCGGTGTCGCCCAGCCCGCAGCTCTACAGATATCTGCTAGTGAGGCACCATGAGCCAACGCATAGGATGAGGAGTGGAGTGGAGTGGGCACGAACACCTAAAGGCATGGCTGTCCCTGATACAAATATGACAGGGAGATGGCATCTACCACCCTGTGAGCCAACCTTTGTTTGGAGACAGCATTTCCTTTCTGCTGACCTCCGAAGCAAATAAGAGCTGCTTGGTGCGTCTGAAGTGCCGAGTGCGGTCTACATATATGCGTAAAGCACGGACTGGACACAACATCGCAGAAGCTGGGTCTACCTCCTCCAGGGACAGAGCTTGCAGGTTCACCACCTGATCGCGGAAAGGCGTGGTGGGAACCTTGGGCACATAGTCGGGCCGGGGTCTCAGGATGTACGTGAGAATCGCCGGGCCCGAATTCTAGGCATGCTTTGCTGACAGAGAAAGCTTGTAGGTCCCCTACCCTCTGGAAGCCAGGGCCGTCAGGAGCGTTGTCTTAATCGACAGAAATCTCTGGCTCGGCTGAGGCGAGTGGCTCGAATGGGGCGTCCCGCAGGCCCTGAAGGGCGACGGAGAGGTCCCCTGAGGGTATGAGGTGCGGTCTGGGAGGATTCATCCTCCTGGCACCTGAGGAACCTCACGGCCAGTAGGTGCTTACCTGGGGATTTTCCCTCTACTGCATCGTGATATACTGCGATAGCGGCAATACACACTTTGAGAGTCGAAGGGGACAGCCAGCGCTCCAACATCTCTTGCAGGAAGGTAAGCACTACCGCAATCGTACATCTCTGTGGGTCCTCTGTTCGAGAGGAACACCGGTCAGCAAACAGACCCCATCTCAGTGCGTAAGCCTGCCTGGTAGAGGGAGCTCGGGACTGAGTGATAGTACTATCACGGCCTGAGGAAGGCCGGAGAGGTTTGCGGTGCCAACCCGTGCCCTTGCAGGGAGGGACTGCCGTGAGGGAATGGTTACTAAGACCTAAGTCCGGGTGGGCCACTCCGTGGTGCAACCAACAAGACTTACTCCTTGTCCCCCTGGACTTGCACGGTGTCTGTGCAAGGAGGCTCTCAGGGGAAAAGGCGTACTTGGGCCCCGGAGGTCAGCTGTGTGTCAGTGTCACTCTGAGAAGAGGCAACTGGCAATGGGAGGAATCGGGAAGGGTGAGCGGAAGTGGCTGGGCCTTGCCGATATAGCTCCGAACTAGCTGCAACGTCACGGGGTGGAGTCGCCATTCTGCATGGCGGATGGACTGCTGTGGGAGCCGATAGGCTGCACGGTTGAATTTCCCCGGCTTCATGAGAATGGCAAGTAGCAAAATCTGCCACGTTAGACTCCGTGGGAGCAGATGGTGGACGAGCTGTAAGCGCCCGTTGCACACGGCATCTCAACCCGTGGTAGGCCAGACTAGTCGGCAATACTGTGGGAAAACGCCAGTCCGGAGTGAGCCGAGATGCCATGCCCATCATGGGACTCGATCGTGCTGAAGCGGTCTCACATGAACAAGCCTAGCGGCGAAGCGGCTAGAGCTGTCATGTGCCCTGGGAGCCTCTGAGTTTTGAGAGGGACCGCTGAGTTGTGCCTGAAAAAACTCAGGCACTACAGCACTGACTGCGCGCTCTTGGTAGTAAGGCGGGCTGTCTTGTGGACCGAGTCGGGCTCCCGACCGAGGAAAGAGATCCTCTGGACTAGGCAGAGTTTGCTCTTCCCTCGGTTGGCCTGAAGAACCAGATGGCAGGGGTGCCGAAGCACCAGGTCCCCGGATTCGCACAACGGAACTCGCAAGTGGGCTGGAAAGCACCAGTCGCTGAGACGGTTGGAGACGTGAATCCCTGTCTGCCGAAGAGGGGACAAGGGAGCTCCCATAGCCTAAAGAAGGCGGGGAGAAGGGGACTGGCCAAATGGAAGCACCTCGCACTGAAGCGCTCGACCCCCGGGACAGACCGCAGAAGGGGTGTGTGCCGGGGAAAAATCGAGACGCGGCAATGGGTGCCCTTCAGGTAGATGGCTGCAACCCACTCCTGAAGACGGAAGCATACTCGTATGCACTTCGTCGTGAGCGTCTGTGCCGACAGCCTGAGAAGGGACCGGGACAGAGCTCCATCCAGGAAGGGTGTTAACCCACCACTCTTTTTGGGCACGTTGAAGTAGGGACTGTAAGACCCTGACCTCATCCCGGCTGGAGGGACAGGCTGGATCGCGTCCTTCGCCAGTAGGATCGCACACATGCCCGAATGAGGAAAAATATAAAGGGTACCTCTGAGCCTGGGCGGACGCCTGGAGAGCTGAAGCGCAAAGCCGGGCCGTACCGTCCGTATCAACCACCGTAGTGGTATCAAGGGAACGTTGACCGACGTGCCCGTGGTGGGGCAGCCTAGGGGGAGACAGGGAAGGAGACTGAACCCAGAAGGATGTACGTCCTGGAGAAGAGTCTAACTGCACTAAGCAGTGCTTACCTTCTTCCCTGGTTCCCGTGCTGGCGACAGAGGGCTCCGAGTCCAGTTCCGAGGAGTGTAAGTGCTGCTCAGCAAGGGAACTCGAAGCCGAGGTCCCAGAGGTGAGAAACTAGCTCTTTTTTGTTGAAGTATACAGTGGCTCCCGGCCCTCCACCGGGAGCGGGACGTTGATGTCATCGTCCCCTGAAGAGCCGTCTCTATCCCCTTTGGGTTGCCCGCGTCAGGGACGTTTCGCAGCTTTCCTGCGGGAGTTTCGGGCCAGTCCCTGAGCCGCGGGCGGCACAGATTTCCCGTGGCTAGCTCTGCTTGGGGGCCCTCTCCGCCAGCCTGGCGTCGTGGGCCTCCGTGGGTCAGAGTTATCAATGTTGAAGCCTCAGGGGGCGCCTTCGGCGACGGCAGACGGAGGCTGAGCCACCGGCGGCGGGATGGAAACTTCGCAGCGGGACAGGCTGTGTTTGATCACCTCCGTCTGCCTTTGTACTGCCGAGAACTGCTGGGCAAAAGTCCTCGGCAGTGTCGCCGAATAGGCCACTCTGGGAGATGGGAGCTACGAGAAAGCGTACCCTTGTCGCCGTCTGCCATCTGGCCAGAGTGAGCCATAGGTGTCGCTCCTGGACCACAGCCGTGGACATCACCTAACCAAGGGCTGTTTAAATGCCTGGGCTTGATAGACCTTGATAGACGCCACAGCATGCACGGCCGAGGCAGCCTGGCCAGCGGCGTGAAAAACGCGGCCCGCATATATATTTATATATTTTTTTTTTTTTGAAAATGGTGCCCGCCACATTTTAACCAGCTCCTCGTGCACCTCCGGGAAGAATGGCACCGGGGGAGGGTGTGGCGGTGCCGCCAGTGCTGACCCCAGGAACCAGTCGTCCAGCCACGAGGGATCGACCGGAGGTCCAGCAGGGACCCCAAGGCCGACCCCCCTGGCGGCTCGGAGGAGCATAGTCGAGAGTTCGGAGTCAATCTCCGATGGAGCAGCGACCACGGGGGGGGCGCCGTGCCGCCGGGATGCCATCCTCACTCTCAGACTCTCCCTCTGATGCTGCTACAGACATCTCTTCCTCCTGTGGAGCGCCAAAGGAGACGCCCAGCCCGTTTTTGTGCGGGGAGGCGTACTGCTCTGGGAACTCGACGGGGCTGTGCTGATGGGCAGAAGTCCGCAGGGCTTTGAAGCCGGCGATAAGTTCTGCACCGTGACTTTTAAACCTCTTCGTGTCTCGCCACGGCGGCTGAAAAACATTGACAGTCTAACAGCCTGCCGCGGGACGATGAGAGGAGCAGTCTCTCGAACGAGCGGCGAGTCTTCAACGCAGCCATGGTCATGCATCACAATGAATGCACGAACCATCCATGAACGCCGCCCCAGCATGTTCATCGGCCCAGACATGTGAAGCAGCGTTCATGTCCGTACAGTGAGGTGAGGCAACTGTCACACCCAGAAACGCACGGCCGAAAAGCCATTCTGAAAAGAACGTCTAACGGCCGTGAGAAATTGCTCTTTTAGTCCCGGTCTGCCCAGGGAGGAAACCGCAGCACCACTGTGCACTCAATGGGGCTTGCTCGCTGGAGAGCAGAAGGCTTTGTTGAGGCCGTGAAAACGGCCGTCCGCAGGATCCCGCTGGCGGCTGCCGAGAATTATTCTTTTAGATGTTGCACACCAGCGGGGAAGAGCAGTAGGAACTCTTGAAAAAGGCTTTCTTTCTCAGCGACGGTGAGGGCTCGAGCATGACGGCTCTGGAAGCGAAAATCCGATTGAGTGGTTGTAATGCTGCCCTCTTTATACCTGTATGTACGGGGGAGTGGTTCGGCATGCAAATACCACTCGCCAATGTTCATTGGCCCTTTGAATAAGGCTCAGAGATGATTGGTCTCTCAGGCGATTCCCAATGTAACGTCAAAGTGATTCGACTGAAGGGGAAGTCAAGTTCTTCCACACTGACTAAATTAATAGTTTCTTTTTGAACCTTGCTTTATACACAGATGCATTGTCATGTTAGAAAAGGGTCCTGGCCAAACTGTTGCTATAAAATTGGAAGCACTCAATACTTTGTATTATATGCTTAAACATTAAGATTTGTACTCATGGAAATTACTAAATTAGTTAAATATGTTCAGTAGAAAGAATACTTTTGGCAATACTTTTGGCAATATAGTGTATGTATACAGTAAGGATTACAATTACATTTAGTCATGGATCAATAAATTAATAATTTAACAGAATTAAAAAGATAGTTGACTCATAAATGAAAATTCTGTCATCATTTACTGTTATGTAATTTTCTTTTTTTTTATGTGGCACACGCACACACAAAGAAAAAAAATACCAAAAAAAAAAAAAAAATTTACCAAAAACTCTTTAAAAATTACATTTAAAAAGACAAGTCTTGAGTTGATTTTATTTTAAATCTTTTTTTCTCTCTCTCCTCTCTCTGTAATGCCTCATATATTTATTTTGAATGACAATAAAATTAAAAATGTGTCAGTAGTGATGAAGCATAGCTTTTTATTTATGTCATTTAGTTAATAATAACTAAACATTCTCATGGTTAAGGCATTATTTTTTTATTTTCTAATAAAGTTCAGCACTATTTTTCATTAAGTGGAAAGATTTGAATTATTGATTTAAAAAGTTTTCAGCTGAATAATTTTGCTGTCTTCGTTATCAGTTTTGGGCAAAATAATTTGACCTCTGGTGTCTTGTGTACCCAGACTTTTGTAGTTTTTTTTAAACCAATGATTTTTTTAAAAAACTTTTTTAAAACTCAAACAGATCAATTGATCCTTCACAAACAGCTTGATTGACAGGCGATGTGACCAATCATAGTGCAGAATCCAACATTTTGTCTGACAAACAAACCAAGCAGGAGAGTAGATTAACTTCAGTGGACTTAAATTTGAAAGATGTGTATATTGACATTTCACAGTTGAAATAAAATAAGTTCTGATGTTCATTCATGTTTTTTCATGCTTTAAGTAAATAATAAAATACCATCGGCTCACATGTTGATTGATCTAACAAGGCAATAAAGTGATCTGTCACAACACATTAAAGAGCCACAAAACGGTATTTATTGTTTGAACTTCTTTAAAAATTGCATTTCAAAGCTGAAACCTTGTTTCATACCAGAAGTTTCATCTTTGCTCTCAATGTATTTTTCACAGCATGAAAACAAGATGTGTAGCGTGAAAGCGACAATGTTTGTCGAACATAGCAACAGTATTTAATTTTTGCGAAGGGTCAATTCCAGTAATTGAAAAATTGCCCTAATATGATAATTCTGAAATTAGATCAAACAAATGTTCAATAATGGCTTCTTATTTTTTTCTCTCCAATAGCTTCAAATACTACAGACTTCCAGATTCTTACCCAACCAGTTCCATAACCATGAAGGACTGTCAAGTTCAACCTCTTCAGAGGCCCCTTGTGACGGTTTGGATGCCAAGCCTGGTCACCACCCACTGACACCCCAGTCCTGCTTCCCAAACCTACAAAGTCCCATCACTGTTGAGTCTACCCCAAACTGTGCTGTACCAACGGTAACTATATCTGCTGATAGCTCTGCTGCCTCCTCTTCCAGAACATTTCAGAGCTCCGATCCTGCTGAGCTTGGCCTCATGAGCAGCCGGCTTAAAATCAATGAGCCAGCAAGCCCACCAGCTTCTGCCAGCCTTTGCTCTAAGCTAGAGACAGGTATACAAAAACTTCCTTTGAAAAGAAACAGTTTTTCAGCCGTACAGCCACCCACTTATATTAAGAGAGTTTCAACACTCATCAAGCCCCAGGAAGTACAGCGGGTCGGTGTGTTCACCGGAGCCCTGGGTAGGTTTGGAGCCACAGGTCTATCCAGAACAAGACATCAACCTTTATCAGCTCCGGGACTACCTTGCATCAACCCAGTCCGACAAACAACCATGTACGGCACTACTGCACCAATATTTAACCAACAAAATCAGGGGTGCAGACAGTCCTTATTGTTTAGAAAGATAGAGAGCAGTTTGCCCAGACCAAGTGCCCCCCTCCAGCCCAAATATTCCCGCCTTCCTACGCCAAAGACCATTTCTTCTCTCCCAAACCCTGCTGCTCAACAAGGTCAAACAATAACCTCCTCCGCTCTGCATTCTCGTATGCTTCAGCAGTTCTAGATTATCTAAGCAGGGCTTCGGACATCCCACCAGAGTGTAGAAAAGCTGCTTCCTACGACCCTGCTTATAAGGCACCAGTCAAGTATCTTGCTAGTTATGCTTACCATGTACAAAACATGACATAAGTTGTAAGAGACACTTTTGTCCAACTTGTACCTATGCACCTTGCATAAGATATTGCTCCTTTGATAGATTAGCAAGGCGCCACTTCTCTAGGACAACCACAACCAAGCAGAGTATTGTTATTGCTCCCACTTAATTTTTTTGTATCACTCTTATTGATCCTTTTGAGAGACTTGCATTATCTTGTCTTAACTAACTCTATGTTATGTGCGCTGCGTGGGCCATGATGAGGGGTGCCCACTGAGATTTTGAGAGGAGCCGTCTCTTCCAATTGCTTCTCTACCCATCTCTCTTTGTACCTTTGTTCTTTGCCGCTAGCATGAAGATTGTGTCCTGCTGGAATTGGCCTCCCACTACCGTACCTAATGAGAGCAAGTTCTGGAAGCCAAGTCAATCTTAACAGCAGAATGAGTTGTAAGGCTGTGAACGTAATGCAAAATGAAAAAATCTGGCTGAGAGGAATATTAACCTACACAGTGAGGGAGTCTGACGTGATTGCCATGGCTACTTTACAATTAGAATGATTTCGCCAAGAAGGACATGTTTTTTGATTGTTGGTCCTGGACCACATTCTTCAGATTTAAGGTTAGAAACAGAGACCTATAAGGGATGGGAATATAGTTGGGACTATGATTGTTTAAAGGAATGGTATACCAGTAAGACATATAAAGACATCATATTTGTTATAGTAAAGGTGGACTGTGCTTGATTGTGACTCGCAGGAATCAAGAATGGTTTGTGCAAGTTTGCATTTTGGCAAAATGAAACACAAACACAGTGATTCAAGAGCAGTGCCTGATTGCAAATCGTAGAACAAGGATTTTTTTCTTACTAGGCCCCAGTAAACTTAACTCCCATCCAGGTCACGGCACCAATGCAGTCAGTACCACATAATCTGCTCTGAATGGAGCTTGGACCAGCATACGAGGTGTGCGCGCTAACAAGAACGCTAATGCATCTCTTGAGGCCAGGGAGGTCAGATTTACTTGTGCAGGCCTCTTGTTACATCTAGACCAGTGTTTCCCAACCTTTTTTCTGCCGCGGCACAGTTTTGATAAGTAAAACATCCTACAGCACACCACTAAGCACTAAAAAACAAACAACAACAACAAAAAGATAGAAAGAGGGATTTTTTTTCACCCCCAAATTTAAACAATGCATTGTCAGAGTTGGTTTTTTTAAATTAGATGATTTGACACTTGCTGTTAACATTTTCTAAAAATCAAAATCGCCTCTCCAAGGGCGCGCAATCTCCCTATAAAAAGTACATTATTGCGAAATATGTCTTAGCAAGATTCACACAAACATAATCTGTTATGTCTTACATGAACGATTAGTTAATGGTTGGGGGAAAATCTGATGTGTAACGTTATATCAGATCCATGCATTACAGTAGGTCTTAAGATAGGTCTGTCTCAATGTTAATCAAACATTAAAAGAAAAGACGGAGTCACTCGCTGCTCTTGAATTAACAGCTGTTTATTTGCATCTTTGTTCTTATTTTAAATAACAAAGATAAAATAAAAATAGCTATATTGTGATTAATAATATTGTAGTTATTATTAAGAAAATAATTGGAGGAAAATATGCAACGTTGCTTGATGATTTTGCTTTGGAATCTTCAGAAAACTTGAACTCGATTTTTCTCAAAATCAACTCTGCTGACTCTGTCGCCTTCAAACGACGGTAGCTCAGTAATTTTTTGTCGGATTCCAACAAGTCATATATTATTTTGAAGGTATTTTATTGGAAAATGCCAAAATAAAAGTAAAAATACTAATTTTCAAATTTTTACTTTTTTTACTTTATGGCAAATGCTAAGACTCTTCTCCGCTCTTCAAACACAAAAGCATTAGCCTTTATAGACAGTGTTTCTTAAGTAAAGAAAATGCTGTGTCTTCAAACTGTGTGTCACGGCTCTTCATTTTGAATGGAGGCAGGGGGGAGTTATGAGGATTGACTGGCAGTTTCAGGACCCAATGGCGTTACGAGGTTTACTCACTAGCTCTTTTGAATGCTTTTCATTGGTTAAGTATTTGTAAAACCCACAAACAGAGATAATGAAGACCAAAAACACTGGTTTAAAATAGTAATAATGAAATATAATTGAGATAGGAAGTTTCTGATAACCTGTCACAGCACACTAGTGTGCCATGGCACAGTGGTTGGGAAACTCTGGGATCTAGACCACACCTGATTATAATTCAATACCACGCTCATTCTTTTTTTCAGCTTTTTTCGTTTTTGTTATAAAACTAAAATAAAATAAAAGTTATTTTTTTTAGGTAGGTTTGACAACCTAGCAATTCATCTTTTCTTACAGTCTCTACTTCCAAACAGTTTAGAAATGGGAAACATCTCCCACTTTCTTTACTCTTGTAGTTTAATCTTATGAAAAATAAAATGTCCAAGCTTTGCAGCAGTACCAGCAGCAGCCCCATTCCACATCTATTCACAACAAGATTCAGGTTGTCTGATCGCCTTAGTAAACATTGTAGGAAATGGTTAGCGCAGACACCGACTTATCTGTTGCGAATCTGTCAGGCCCTTCAGTCAGTGCGACAGCTTTCTACATAAGTCAAACGGTTTATCCCTGCATCTCGGTTCATCTTATTTCATTCATCTCATCCTTCCTTTGCCACTTCAACAATGAAGCTCTTGAGATGGCATCCACATTGCAATAGACACTATAGATGTTAAAAGGGTTTTAATGATACAGATCCTTAATACGGTGAAGAGGAACCTGACGCAATTGCTAGATCAACACCAAACCCTCACCCTAATCCCTAAATCCTCTTTAACGTACACTCACCTCACAAAATTCTCCCATCGCTACTTCTACTCTCTGCCTCAGCTATTACTGGAGAGAGTACATATTGGAGTGAGTAGACAATATCACTTCTGACGAGCTGTAGATGAAATGAGGTGTACTTTTGCTAAAGTGCTTCAGAGCAAAGATGTTCGGAATGTCTGTTGATGGAGGAGAATAGAGCCCTTACTGAAAGCTCAAGCAAACACTCTAGCATCTTTCATATACTACTGACATAAAACAGCTAGCAATATACACAGCTGTTTTTTGCTACTTAAACATGAAGCAAGTATCTGCAAAGCTTTTTTAATTAAAATGTATCATTAAAGTATAATGGATAAATGTTATCGAAACAAAAATGACAAACTGGTATACTTGGCTGTGTTGTGCTCTCAGATACCCTTTGTTCACTATTAACGTTCACACAAGTGTCTTAGCGAAGTGTGTAGTGCAAGTGTAGTAAATTTTTCCAACGTTTTGCCAGCCTTTTTTTATTTTGAACACTATAGTGTAAACCTGTCTATTGCGTTGTCATTTAAAACATAACTTATATTGTGAAAGTTTTACTTGGAATGAATACTTGTGCTATCTATTTTGTACTACCTCATGTCTTGACAAAAACATACCTGTGGGAACTTTTGTGCAAGACGCGAAATGCATACAAATAAGTACATATCTCTGCAGTTTCTAACAGAAATGAACACTACACTCATGGATCTACAAACTACAAATGGATCTTTGTGGTGAAAGGTTCTTCAGATTATAAAAAAGTAGGAAAGAGATGGTTCTTTAACCCTCTGGGATCTGAGGGTGTTTTGGAGCCATGAAGAAGTTTTGACATGCCCTGACATTTGTGCTTATTTCAGTATCTTAAAAACATGTTAATGGCTAAATCTAATTACATTGTTATCAGCACAATTTGGGCTACAATAATATGTAAACAACATAAATGTACATGTTTGTGTTTTTGAGAAAACAACGTTTATGCGTGGTTAGTGAAAAACTAAAATTTTGAAGTCACTGAAATAAGGCCATGAAACACATACAGAACATTTGTTCACAAGACTTTTGAGAATTGGATGGGGTAAGCTGGAATTTTTTCAACCAAATAATGTGAAAATCATCTCGTTCACTCGTTCAGAGAAAACTATAAATTGATGTAAATTTTCTAAAACATGTTTTCTGATGGAAAGGGAATATGCGTAGGAGTGGCAATGACCCATGAATATTTAGCAATTCACACCTGAGAGACAAAGACTGACCCATCAATGACTGAATGTGACTATTAGGTAAGGAACAGTGTGAGAAGATTCAAAGAATGGAGTTTTTGATTATTTTATTTTATTTACAACACTGTATAATCAAAACATATGTAATGAAGGTCAAAGACACATTATTGAGCACCCTGATCTAACCACAGAGATGTGGACACTTTGTGTCATTTCTGAACTTTTTCTGAATTCTGTTCAAGTGAAAAAAGTAAATCATACCTAATATTTAAGTGCTTGCAAAACTCATCAGTATTCAAGGAACTTGTTTTACACTAGAATATCAGTGTAGTTTCTTTGACTGAATGGTTCTTTGTGGAACCAAAATTGGTTCTTCTGTGGTCTCGCTGTAAAGAACCTTTTAAAGCACCTTTATTTTTAAGAGTGTAGAACTGGAAAAACCGAACACTCTTTTAGCGCCACTCAGTGGACGTTTCACATCGAGTATATCACGTATTTTGCATCTTGCTAAAAAGTTCCCACAGGTACGTTTTCGTCATGAGATCGGGTTGACTTTGTGACCTATAATACTATGACATGTATACATTATAAATGTGGCTTAAGTCCCCAAATACTTTTTGAAATGTGTTTTTGCATCCAGATGCAAATAGCGTTTACCACGCAGCCAGCTACAGTACTATGTTTGCACTCAATAGTTGCTGGAACCATAGAAATCTAATTTAGGAAATTTCGGTTACATTGCTGTAGTGATGTGGAGAGCAAAGGAAGGATCAATATGCAAACAAAAAGAGTTTGACTCACTCTGATGCCATTCCTCTTTTCTTGTCTCCGCTTTCATTTAATTTTAAATCTAACAATGAATAAACCTGATAAACAGGTTGAATGGAACAGTGCGATTCTCTGTGTGTTCAGAGAACAGCTTGATCCAGCTAAGACAAAGCAGGCAGGAGTGGGGTTGAAAAATCTAACCTTTACCTGCAGGCTTTTGCGGGTGGTAGCAGGTCAAAATATTACATAAATTTTGCAGGAGTGGGCCAGAATCTCATAGGAACAAGCTGGAGCAGGTCCTAAAAATCCAAGAAATGTTATGTGGTACACTACTGTCTTTACATCGGTATAAAGGTTTAGGAACTAGACAATAATGTCTATGATTTTTATTTTAAGTCTATATAAAATGCACAAACCTTAAAGTGCTTCTGTGGCCTCCTCACCTTTTTTATTTTTAATATGTGGATTACTTGAAACTTTTGATTTTTGAAGCTATAATACTTGTATTTTATCTTATGTGGTGGTACCTATATAATAAACACTAGTTTATTGTGGAGTTAAGGGTTTACTTAAATTAGGGTTTCAGCTTCTGATTTCTTTTGTCTCATCTGACGCATGTAAAAGTTTAAGATACAATATCACTGTCATTACTGTATGTCCCCCTGTAGTATTATATATATATATATATATATATATATATATATATATATATATATATATATATATATATATATATTTACTGTTCTTTATGTTGTGTACCACCTGTTTACTTCATTTGTGCTACATTATAACTATGAAAAGTTGCACTGCCTTTTAATGTAAACCTCTGTTCAAACTTAATTTATTTGTGCACTTCCAAGTGTGTGTATGTTACAGATTAACCCCTTAACTGTCACCCCCATTTTTTAAAATAGGCATGAAAGTGCACTATCCAAACTTCAACTGTTGTAATTCATGAACACTTTGGAATACAGATCTAAAGTTGGTCTCTTTTTAAAGAAGACAATCCGCAGATTATTGCAGAAGTGGATTTTTTTCAAAAAAATGAAGTATCAACAAATTATAGAAGTTTTAATTTACTGTAAACAAAATGCACTGTACAATTTGTATTATATTTTATATAAAATACATATTTTTCATAGCAGGTTTTATCCTAAATTTGATATCAAATTGAAGCCTCACATCTAAATAAGTTATGTTCCAAATTTGAAGTTGATATGAAAAAAATTAAGGTTCCTGTGAAAGTTTGTTTGGGCGTTATACCACAAACAGCCACCGGGTGACATACAAACGCCATATATATTTTTTCTGCATTTTTCTGTCACAAAAGTCTAAATTTTTCTGAAAATTTTTATTCAATCACAAAATGACCACCAAATATGCAATTCTGAGACTCAGACCTTTCCAATGATATGTTTTTTGTCAAGATTGTAAAAAGTTGTGATTCTAAAAGACCGTAATGCATTTTGTAATATGACACTGCTAAGGGGGAGGAGACTGCCAACCGATTTTAAAGTATCATTTCCATGGTAACGCAATGTTCGATTTCAAAATGGTTTTCACAGGATGATACTTGAGCTTCTAAGCTTTCAAATGATATATAATTTATGATGGTTACTAAAGAATTTGATAGAGAAAAAGGGCAACGGAAAAAAGAGCGCCAAGCGTCCCACAGGTGGGACAGTGACAGTTAAGGGGTTAAAGAAAACCCCTTAATCAGATATGCACTTTAAATGTAGAGGTGAGAGATGTTTTCATGTGCTTTACATCTCTCCGTGAGGCTGAGTGTACAAGAGCTCTAAATAAAGACAGCACCAAAAGCTACTGCAATCTTTGTCCGAGCATGTGTTTGTGTGTATGTCTGTGCTTCCTGGTTTCAAATAGCACTTCACAGAAGTATGTGTTTTACTGGGTATTATTTTCCAGTATCTGGAGGTCTGAATATTAGTGTCCAACCAAACAATGAATGTGAGGCCTGCTGAGGGTAATGGAATGGGAGTTTTTTTGGACAGTAACAGCAGGGGTGAAAGGCTTCAAAGTGCTGGTGAATGCTGGCCAGGAAATACAATGATGCAGTATGACCACAACTATCAACTAACTCAAGTGCAGGCAGAAGGCCTTTCATTCCAAGAAAGAAAACTATAAATCTAGAATGGTTCGGTACAGTTCCGTACGCAATTATTTCTGTTCCCATTGTCAGAAGTTGTAAATTATACCAAAATAGCGAACCGTACCATACCGAACCACTCTTTTGGGACCCTTCCGATGGGGTACCTAGACCATCCACCCTATCTAAAGGATGAAGCTGGTTTACTGCAGAATGCTGATTGGTTGACAGAGAATCAGGCTTGACATTAACTTTTTTGCTCACCATCCACTGTGGATAGTGTTTTTCCAAAATTTCTAGCCACTCAGCATTTTAACTGCCCACATTTTGTTGTTGGGAAATTATTGTTTAATGTTTTATATTATACATATACATATACATATACATATACATATACATATACATATACATATACATATACATATACATATACATATACATATACATACAGTATCTCACAAAAGTGAGTACTCCACACATTTCAGCAAGTATTTTAGTATATCTTCTCAAGGGACAATACTATAGAAATGAAACTTGGATATATTTTAAAGTAATCAATGTGCATCTTGTGTAGCAGAACAGATTTACTGTCTGTCCTCTAAAAATATCTCAACATACAACCATTATTGTCAAAATAGCTGGCAACAAAAGTGAGTACACCCTAAGTGATAACAGCAGTATGTTATTTAACCATGCAAAGCCACATGTCCTATTCATCATGTTTTTGTCTGCTGACCACTGGATGTTCAACATGGCATCTCATGGCAAAGAACTCTCTGAGGATTTGAGAATTAGAATTGTTGCTCTCCACAAAGATGGCCAAGGCTATTAGAGGTTCAGTAACACC
>NC_133382.1:13161045-13204937 GCF_049309525.1 Garra rufa | reverse complement strand
AACCTCTGTTCAAACTTAATTTATTTGTGCACTTCCAAGTGTGTGTATGTTACAGATTAAAGAAAACCCCTTAATCAGATATGCACTTTAAATGTAGAGGTGAGAGATGTTTTCATGTGCTTTACATCTCTCCGTGAGGCTGAGTGTACAAGAGCTCTAAATAAAGACAGCACCAAAAGCTACTGCAATCTTTGTCCGAGCATGTGTTTGTGTGTATGTCTGTGCTTCCTGGTTTCAAATAGCACTTCACAGAAGTATGTGTTTTACTGGGTATTATTTTCCAGTATCTGGAGGTCTGAATATTAGTGTCCAACCAAACAATGAATGTGAGGCCTGCTGAGGGTAATGGAATGGGAGTTTTTTTGGACAGTAACAGCAGGGGTGAAAGGCTTCAAAGTGCTGGTGAATGCTGGCCAGGAAATACAATGATGCAGTATGACCACAACTATCAACTAACTCAAGTGCAGGCAGAAGGCCTTTCATTCCAAGAAAGAAAACTATAAATCTAGAATGGTTCGGTACAGTTCCGTACGCAATTATTTCTGTTCCCATTGTCAGAAGTTGTAAATTATACCAAAATAGCGAACCGTACCATACCGAACCACTCTTTTGGGACCCTTCCGATGGGGTACCTAGACCATCCACCCTATCTAAAGGATGAAGCTGGTTTACTGCAGAATGCTGATTGGTTGACAGAGAATCAGGCTTGACATTAACTTTTTTGCTCACCATCCACTGTGGATAGTGTTTTTCCAAAATTTCTAGCCACTCAGCATTTTAACTGCCCACATTTTGTTGTTGGGAAATTATTGTTTAATGTTTTATATTATACATATACATATACATATACATATACATATACATATACATATACATATACATATACATATACATATACATATACATATACATACAGTATCTCACAAAAGTGAGTACTCCACACATTTCAGCAAGTATTTTAGTATATCTTCTCAAGGGACAATACTATAGAAATGAAACTTGGATATATTTTAAAGTAATCAATGTGCATCTTGTGTAGCAGAACAGATTTACTGTCTGTCCTCTAAAAATATCTCAACATACAACCATTATTGTCAAAATAGCTGGCAACAAAAGTGAGTACACCCTAAGTGATAACAGCAGTATGTTATTTAACCATGCAAAGCCACATGTCCTATTCATCATGTTTTTGTCTGCTGACCACTGGATGTTCAACATGGCATCTCATGGCAAAGAACTCTCTGAGGATTTGAGAATTAGAATTGTTGCTCTCCACAAAGATGGCCAAGGCTATTAGAGGTTCAGTAACACCCTGAAACAGAGTTACACTACAGTGGTCAGGGTCATACAGAGGTTTTCCAAGATGGGTTCCATTCGGAACAGGCCTTGCAAAGGTTGATCAATGAAGTTGAGCACTCGTTCTATGTGTCAGGTGCAGAACTTGACAGATGCTTGAGTGCTGCCAGCATTGCTTTAAAGGTTGCAGTAGAAGTAGAAGTTCAGTTTGTTAGTGCTCAGATCATACGCCGCACACTGCAACAAGTCGGTTTGCATAGGTGTCATTCCAGAAGGAAGCTTCATCTGAAGCTGGCTCACAAGAAAGCCCGCAAACAGTTTGCTGAAGACAACATGCCCAGGAGCATGAATTACTGGAACAATGTCCTGTGGTTTGATAAGACTATAATATAAACTTGTTTGGCTCAGATGGTGTCCAATATGTTGCGATGCCCTGGTGAGGAGTATCAAGTCAATTGTGTCTTGCCTATAGTCAAACATGGTGGTGGTAGCATCAAGGTCTGGGGCTGCATGAGTGCTGCTGGTACTGGGGAGCTGCAGTTCATTGAGGGAAACATGGGTTCCATTATGTACTGTACAGAAACTAGGCCAAACTGCTGTTTTCCAACATGATAACGATCCCAAACACACCACCAAGATGACAACTGCCTTGCTGAGGAAGCTGAAGGGGAAGGTGATGGGGTGGCCAAGTATGTCTCCAGACCTGAACACCTGTGGGGCATTCTCGGTGTAAGGTGGAGAAGCACCATGTGTCTAACATCCAGCAGCTCCGTGAGGAGTGGAAGAGAATCCCAGCAACAACCTGTGCAGCTCTGGTCAATTCCATGCCCAAGATGATTAAGGCAGTGCCAGAAAACAATGGTGCTAACACAATATATTGACACTTTGGACAAGTTCACTTAGGGTGTACTCTCTTTTGTTGCCAGTTATTTTGACAATAATAATTTCATTCAATTTAATAAGACACTATAGAGCTGTTAAGAAATCAAATGAAATCGATATTAACAAACATTCTAATATAGAAGAAACGGAAGCAGCTGAAGTGCATGTGGCATGAAAGCATTTACATTGCAAAATTGCAACCATATAAATAATTTTATTAGCTTGTTGTATAAAATCCATTTTTTAAATATATAAACTACTTTTTAAATATGCAAATAGCAATTAGTGCCCACATCAACCCATGTCATCTGCTCCCTTAAATGCCTGAGCCTGAAATCAAGTGGTTTCTGATTGGCTGTCAATGTTTTCATTGTTCATCGCCTGGAAAAACATCATTCTGTAAGTGTTTCCAATGATATTGTTCAGTAACACTTTATTTTTATGGTCCTTTTTGAACATTCTGTTGATAAGTAACTTTGCACCTACATGTCAACTAACTCTTATTAGAGCAGTGTCCTCAAACTCAATTCCTGGAGGGCCACAGTTCTGCACAGTTTTGCTCCAATCCTAATCAAACACACCTGATCCAGCTAATCCAAGCAGGTGTGAGTTGGAGCTGGTTGGAGCTAAACTCTGCAGAGCTATGGCCCTCCAGGAATTGAGTTTGAGACCACTGCATTAGAGTAGACTGTCTGCTTAATATCTGCTAACTCTTTATTGTGATGGTCTAACTAATAACTATAAGTAACTTTGCAAGTACATGTCAATTTATTCTAAACCTAACCCTGGCGGTCTACTAATACTCTACTGACAGTTAGTAGATGCAACATTACTTATAGTCAACAGAAGGGACCATCAGAATAAAGTGAAAATCGTTCCTCTGTGGTGTTATTGTTATAGTGATGTGAACTTCTGTATTCTCATAAAACGATTATAACTTTATAGTTATAGTTATTGTCCTTGGTGTGAATTATAGTCCTATTATAGTGAATTATAGTATGGTGTGATTATATAAAACTGCTGGTTAGTCTTGTATCACTCCACAATTGTTCATGCTCTTTAAAGTCGCAATAAAATGGAAGTAGCAACATCTTCCGTATTAAGAAGTACATCTCTAACAGATTATTTTAGATTACAAGATCTTTTTATTAATGAAACACAAGAAACTATTAAAATATGTTCTCACATGCATTTACAAAATAGGGTGAATTTTCATTTTATGCTGACTTTAAGATGGCAAAATTAAGGACTTGTAAGTTTGTGTAAGTAAGCAAAGCGTGCATAAGATGGGGAAGCAATCAGATAATGCGTGGTGCATTACCTAACAAATATAAGTCAGTAAAGCTTCATATCTCATTGTTTGCCTGCATTATTATCTTAAACCCATTATCAAGAGACTGAAGATTCCTCCTATGTCCCGCAGCCCCTCTCACAATACTAAAGTACTTAGATTGAAATCTAAATAAGACTTTAAATGAATTTAAATAATTCTCAAGCATTAGTCAAGCATTCACATAGCTCATATCAGACTTGTATCCCATATTGTTTGCTGTAGTGCATGCAGATGTCTTTTGTTGTTGGTAAAGTCCTTCCTGGTTGGTAAAGCATTACAAAAAAATGATAAAAGCTAAACATATAAAATTCATTTTTAGGTGGAGGAAGAACTGTTGCAGCTGTCTGGTGTCTAGTTCCACCCACTCGATCTGGTGCATATGAAAGTCATTACTGGCACTAGTATTTGCATATTCAATCTTTAAAACTGCTCCCACAACCATTTGATGACTCAAGGCATCTAATACAAGAGTGTAGAGTTACAGCAAAGAAATAGAAATATGACAAGAGCTCATGGTTTTGTGTGTAATTCCTACTGAATAAACAAAACTTCTGTTAAAATTCAGCTAAAATGGAGCAGAACATATGTAATGTGCAAAATCAATTTTTTCCTCAGACACTTTAAGCAGTCTTGGCTTCCACAGCATTTGGATTAATTATACACACTTGTAGTTCTGCTAGCAGTTGCTATTAAAGCATCCTAATGTCCTTTCCATTCATCTTAACTCCAAGCTCAAGGACTCAAATAAATTGAAGCAAGATGTGCTGTGTTGTTGGAACATTCTGTTTTAAGACATTATAATAATGCAATGCTTGATTCAAAGACTTTCAACAATTCTAAAAATGAATGTATTTAATTATTCTCTGGAACAGAACTGAACAACAGATACACATACAAAAACAAGTACGTTGGAAAAAGGGAAAAAAGAAATAAAGTGATAATTGAGATTAAATAAAAATATGGGTTGTTATAGAAAACTGAATCCATTATCAATCAGGCGTAGAAAAAGATATTATCACTTTTATTTAAATGAATTAGGGAACATATGCATAACTTAATGCATAATTGCAAAGCACATTTATTTAGGCAATTGTTTATTGATTAATTGTTTTCTTTTACAGAAATTGGCCACAATTACCTTCTCCAGGTTGATATCAATAATATAAGGGTAATAAACAAAACATTAATCAAAAGTTAAGTAGAAAAACATGAAGTCCTTGCAGAAAATGATTTCCCCTTCAGTCGTTTCACTACGACGTTACATATGGGAACTCGCTTGAGAGACCAATCATCTCTGAGCCTTATTCAAAAGGCCAATGAAAATTGGCGAGTGGTATTTGCATGCCAAGCCACTCCCCCGTACATATGGGTATATAAGATGGCGGCGTGCAACCAGTCATTCAGATTTTTGCTTCGGAGCCTTCATGACTCGAGCCTTCACAACACTGAAGAAAAAGACTACTAGAGTTCTTCCACTGAGTTCACGCTCTCTCCGCTGGCGCGCTGCCAAACCTAAAAGAGTGATTTCTAAAAGTGCATTGTTTGGCAGCCGCCAGCGTGATCCTGCGGGCTGCTGTTTTCACAGCATCAACAAAGCCTTTGCAACCAGCAAGCAGCCCCAACGAGTGCACAGCTGCCCCGCGGCTCCTCCCTGGGCAAACTGGGATTGTAAAAGAGCGAATTTCTCACGGCTGTTAAGACGTTCTTTTCAGAATGGCTTTTCGGCCGTGCGCTTCTGGGTGCGGTAGTTTCCTCACCTCAGCGGACGGACATGAACGCTGCCTCACGTGTTTGGGTTTGAGCACGCTGAGGCGGCATTTACGGATGGTTCATGCCCACATTGCGAGCGCGTCGCCGTGCGGCTCCTAAAACACCAGCTCCGTCCCCTGCCGAGGCACACGATGTTAGACTGGCAGCCCAACGTCGAGCTGCCCGTGAGAGAGGGAAGCCGCCCGCGTCTCAGGGACCAGCTAGGAACACCCGCAGACGACCTGCGAAGCGTCCCTGACGCGGGCAACCTGGAGGTGGACGGAGGTGCTCTTTTGGGGACGACTACATCCCACTCCCGGTGGAGGGCCGGGGATCACTGTGCTCTCACATAACATAGCCACCGGCCTTCGGATCGGCGGTACCCACAAAGTCACAAAAAGAGCCAATTTTCTCATCTCCGGGGTTCCGGCCCCGAGCTCCCTTCCAGAGCAGCACTTCGCTTCCTTGGAACTGGACTCGGAGCCCGGTCAAATCGCCAGCGCGGGAACCAGGGAAGAAGGTAAGTGCTGCTCAACGCAGTCAGACTTTTCTCCAGGACGTTCATCCTTCTGCGATCAGGGTTCTACAGTCCCTACTTCATCGTGCCCAACATGCTAACATGCATCCCTCCCCAGGATTGGTTTGCAGCCATCAACCTGAAGGACGCGTACTTTCACGTCTCGATTCTTCCTCGACACAGACCCTTCCTTCGGTTTGCCTTCGAGGGTCGAGCGTATCAGTACAAAGTGCTCCCATTTGGCCTGTCCCTCTCTTCCCGCGTCTTCACGAAAGTCGCGAAGGCAGCCCTGTCACCTCAACTATCTCGATGATTGGCTTCTCATAGCTCACTCGCGAGATTTGTTGTGCGAACAGAGGGACCTCGTACTTCAGCACCTCAGTCATCTGGGCCTTCAGGTCAACCGAGAGAAAAGCAGTGCAGTGCAGAGGATCTCTTTTCTCGGTGTGGAGCTGGACTTGGTCGACATGACATGAAGTGTCTGGAATCATTCAGACACAAGACAGCGGTTCCTCTCAAAACTTTTCAGAGGCTCCTGGGGCATATGACAGCTTCATCCGCGATCACGCTGCTGGGCTTGCTTCATATGAGACCGCTTCAGCGCTGGTTACACAACCGAGTCCCGAGATGGGCATGGCATCGTGGCACACTCCGGATTGGCGTTTCCCCGCAGTGTCGCCGCCTATTCAGCCCCTGCTCAGACCCTGCCTTCCTACGGGCCGGAGTGCCCCTGGGACAGGTGTCCAGGCATGTCGTAGTTTACACGGATGCCTCCACCATGGGTTGGGGTGCCGTGTGCAACGGGCAAGCAGCATCGGGCTCCTGGACAGGACCTCGACTGCAGTGGCATATCAATTGCCTCGAGTTGTTGGCTGTGCTTCTGGCCCTTCGTTGCTTCCGACCAATGTTGCGTCAGAAGCATGTGCTTGTTCGTAACGACAGCACTGCGACCGTGGCCTACATCAACCGCCAGGGTGGTCTTCGCTCACGTTGCATGTCACAACTCGTCCGCCATCTGCTCCTATGGAGTCAAACGTGGCTGAAATCGCTACGTGCCATTCACATACCAGGGGAACTCAACCGTGCAGCCGATCAGCTCTCACAGCAGACCACCCTCCCTGGAGAATGGTGACTCCACCCCGAGACAGTCCAGCTGATTTGGAGCCATTTTGGCGAGGCCCAGATAGATCTGTTTGCCTCCCCCGAATCCTCCCACTGCCAGTTGTTTTACTCCCTCACCGAGGCTCCCCTCGGCAGGGACGCACTGGCACACATCTGGCCTCCGGGGCCCAAGTACGCCTTTCCCCCAGTGAGCCTCCTTGTACAGACCCTGTGCAAGATCAGGGAGGACGAGGAGCAGGTTCTGCTGGTTGCGCCACACTGGCCCACCCGGACCTGGTTCCCAGAACTCATTTCCCTCGCGGCAACCCCTCCTTGGAAGATCCCCTTGAGGAAGGACCTTCTTTCTCAGGGGATGGGCACAATTTGGCACCCGCGCCCCGACCTTGTAACCTGCATGTCTGGCTCCTGGACGGGAGACACGTCCGCCAGTCAGCACGCGGTGTTGTGCGTAATGCGGCGCCAGGGTCGTGGCCTGTTCCATGGGTCTGTTCCCATATGTAATGTCGTAGTGAAACGACTGAAGGGGAACGTCTAGGTTACGTAGGTAACCCTCGTTCCCTGAAGGAGGGAACGGAGACGTTACATCCCCAGCCACGACCTGACGTCGTGCTGACGCCGGCTCGATCCGGCTCCTCAGCGAAAACCTGAATGAGTGGTTGCACGCCGCCATCTTATATACCCGTATGTACGGGGGAGTGGCTTGGCTTGCAAATACCACTCGCCAATTTTCATTGGCCTTTTGAATAAGGCTCAGAGATGATTGGTATCTCAAGCTAGTTCCCATATGTAACGTCTCCGTTCCCTCCTTCAGGGAATGAGGGTTACCTACGTAACCTAGACGTTTTCCGACTAAGTTTATGAGAATTCTCTTTAACTCTAAAACACAACCCAATGCATAATTCAAATTAGTAGGAGAAAATAAAATCATCTGAATTCTGTATCTACATTTTGACTTTTCCAGTGCAGACTAATTCTCAAAATGTAGGCCTTGGAGAAATAAAAAGAGGTTCTTCAAGCGCTGGTGGTTTTCTGTGGTTGTACTGTATGTGATTGACTCTCTTTTGAAATTCAGACACATGCTGAAGCCAGTCAAACCACCTGTTATGGTCTGCTGTGAACATCTACATCAAAAGCCAAGCCTGCCCCATGCAATTCGACATGGCATGCCTCTCTTGCCATTTGTAAGATTATAAAAGGGAAATTCAAATGCTATGAAATTGATATCTGAATTTCAATGTGAGTTTTTCAACAGCAGTCAGAATTTATCAGCCAAATTTCATGTTAAGGGTTGCTTCTTGAAAGTAGGACGCTGTCAGATTATGCAGAGTATAGAGAGGGTAGAAAAGGGACTTGATCTAGAAAAAAGGCAGAGAAAAGAATTAGCAAAACCATCTTCATTAAAGTGAAAGGCAAAATTGTACTATATGTACCACAGTTATACTTTAGAGAGACTATAACAAAAGTAAAGAAGATTATATAGTTTATATTTTTCTTTTTTCAAAATTTTAAAATGTCACTTTTAACAGAAAATAAAAACAAAGGATGCTTTTATTTCTTGAGAATGTAATTCTATAGGGATTTTGTTATTATTAACCTCTAAATTGCTATTTTCACCATTCATTTTCTGATACAATAAGTGTATTCTTTTTAATCTGCACTTCAGTAAAAAAGGATTTGTCATAAGTGAAATGAATGAATGAATGAATCAATCAATCAATCAATCAATTAATCACACACTGGGTGTCAAGAAATGAAATGTTATTTTCTGACTATGGCCAGTAGATGGCATTAGTTCTCCATGCTTTGCATGATCTGCAATGTTGAAATGAATTTGCTCTGTTATACACACACACACACACACACACACACACGCACACACGCACACTAACACACGCACACACACACACACACACACGCACACACAATGAATGGGTGAGTGTGGTTTCTGTAAATATGGTAGAATCTGCTTTATTCTTTTTTGTGGTCTGCATTGATTTTTACTTGAAATAAATAAATTAATTGCTCTCTTACAGTTTCACCCATTCGTTTTGTGTATGCTTGGCTCATACACGATTTTCTTTTCTTTTTCTGTGGTCATGGGTTTATCCATCATTGTTTGTGTTCCCTGTATTTACACAGGAATCACATTCACTGGAAACCATGTATCTTCGACTGGGTGTTACTTTTGTTTCAGACACAAACAAAATTTGA
Organism: Garra rufa; assembly: GCF_049309525.1. Lineage (NCBI taxonomy): Eukaryota > Metazoa > Chordata > Actinopteri > Cypriniformes > Cyprinidae > Garra > Garra rufa. The sequence continues at coordinate 13,195,827 of NC_133382.1, read as the reverse complement.
TGCAACACATCAGTTAAAACACTTTAACTCTTAATTACTTTCTAGTGCAGTACAATCACCTTTATTTTTTCATTTTATTAGATTGTGATTTTACTGCATGTATTGATTTATCGTTTTCCTTGGTGATTCATATTTCATTTTTTTTAATCAAAACCGATAAGGCATCTCTGGATAATGCTACATGTGTCAGTGTGGTAGTAGCCTCAATGAGGCGGGATAATAATCTGACAGGAAGTCAAAATTTAGCACAACATTGGCAAAAGAGACTCGTAGCAGAGCGAATGAGTGACAGCACAGGAGCATACCTGCAGAGGAAAGTGATTTCACTTTCTTGTTCCTGATTCAAACAGGTCCTCCCCGCTCAGTGACGCACCCACTGAGAAGCCTGTTGAAAGCACCCTGGTTATTAGGGATTCTATTTTAGGGAATGTGCAAATAGAAACACCAGTCACCACAGTGGAATATAACAATGGCCAGTTACAATAACATAGCCATTGTGCTAAGATTGTGTTTTAAGAACTTTAAGTCAGTGAGAATCAGTCTTACTTTTCTCTATCAAATTAGACCATTTTACATGTTTATGTAACTAACTTAAAAAGGTTTTGAACAGTCAAACGTCAGAGCAGATTTAAAAACACTTGCTAAAGTTAAATGTAGGTATTTTAAGATCATTATTCACATTGGCACAAACAATGTCTAGCTTTGCCAGTCGGAATTGACTAAAGATATTTCTAAAGAGGTGTCTGAACTTTCAAAAAGGATGTGAGATACTGTAATCTGGTTCTATTTTGAGTGTATAGCCTGCCAGATCCAACTTTTGGTCCAGCCTGATGTTGCTGTTCAGTGACTTCATATTTCTACCTAGGGGTGTGTGATATGGCGTTTTTTGATCGTGGAATTACATATAAACACAGTTGGTTATGTCTAAAGTGAAAGTAAACAGTTGAGAGAAAAAACGGATGTGCGCTTGTATATTAGATGCGTGCAGCTCTTAAAGCAACAGAAACAAACAGGCTGCCGATTGTCATTAAAGGGACAGTTCACCCAATAATTTACTTACTCACATGTTGTCCCAAAACTCTATTAATTTTTTCTTGTGCTGAACACAAAAGAAGATATTTTGAAGAATGTGGATAACAGTAGCTGGTCCCCACTGACTTTGATAGTGGGAAAAAATAAATAAAATACTATGAAAGTAACTGAAGATCAGCAACTTTTTGGTTACCCACATTCTTCAAAATATGTTTTATGCTCAACAGAAGTGTAACGATGAGTCAGAGGCAGGCTAGAATCAAAGTCCATAAGCAGGCGGAAAGGTCGGGGCAGGCGGCTAGAATCCAATACGAGGTAAACAGTCCAATAGTCAAACCAGGAAACCAGAGTTGATCACCGTGGCAAACCAAAACTTCGCGAGGAACAGACAGGAAGGCGGCCATTATAAAGGAAGTCGGTAATGAGCTAGGGGTGAGAGGTCAATCCTAGGCATGGGGCACATGGGAAATGGAGTCCGAATTGACAAGTTAGTACTCTGGTGAAGGCTCCCTCTGATGGTGCGGGAGATACGCTGCGGGAGGCTCACTCGTAACAGAGCCCCCACCCTGCGAGCGGCTCCTGAAGCGAGGAAACTGTTGACGCCGGGGTCTACCTCTGGGGCGAGGGGCCGGCTTCTCCGGATGAGCCCGATGGAAGACTTCCTTGAGTGAGGGGTCCAACACATCTCTGGCGTTGACCCAAGACCGTTCCTCCGGACCGTACCCCTCCCAATCGATTAGGTACTAGAGTACCCCGCCCCGGCGTCTGGAATCGAGTAGGTCACGGACCTGGTAAGCTTCCTCGCCGTCGACTATAATGGGCGGGGGCGTCTGGACCTCGGCCTCCTCCTCTGGTCTCTCTCCCGGACCATCAGCGGGTTTCAGCAACGAAACATGAAAGGTAGGAGAAATGCGATAGTTAGTGGGTAAGTCTAAACGGAATGAAACGGGATTAATTTGTCTAAGAATTTTGAATGGGCCCACATACCTAGGATTGAGCTTCTTGCGGGTAGTCTCAGCCGTAAATCCCTCGTGGATAGCCATACCCACTGTCCTGGGGTATATTCAGGACCGGGACGTCGGTGACGATTGGCCTGCTCCTCCTGACGCCTTACGGCTCGTTGAAGGTGAGTGTGCGCACGGTTCCAGATCTCCTCACTGCGCTACATCCACTCGTTGACCGAGGGTAGGTCAGATGGTTCGCCTGACCAGGGGAACAGTGGTGGTTGAAAGCCCAATACACATCTGAAAGGGGTTAGGCCTGTGGCAGGTTTTACCAGGGAGTTCTGCGCGTACTCGGCCCACATTAGATATCTGCTCCAGTCGGACTGGTGGTTATGGCAGTAAGTTCGGAGGAAGCGGGTAAGTTCCTGATTAAGTCTATCGGTCTGTCCGTTGGCCTGTGGGTGATATCCTGATGTAAGGCTGGTATTAACATTGAGGAGACGGAAGAAGGTTGACCAGACTCGGGAGGTGAATTGAGGGCCACGGTCGGAGACTATGTCCTCTGGTAGTCCATAGAACCTGAACACGAAGTTACACAGAGTCTCTGCCATCTCTAAGGCCGTGGGAAGCTTGGGTAGTGGTATGAGGCGGCATGACTTGGAAAATCTATCCACTATGGTAAGTATTGTGGTATTACCTCCTGATTTGGGTAGGTCGGTGACAAAGTCAATAGCGATGTGGGACCATGGACGTTGAGGTAAAGGCAGAGGTTGAAGTAGGCCGGCGGGGAGTTGGCGAGGTGGTTTACAGGTATTGCAGGTAGTGCAACTCTTGATGAACCCCTGTGTGTCCTGATTCATAGTGGGCCACCAGAACTGATTCCAAAGAAGGTGGAGCGTGGCAGTGATGCCAGGGTGCCCGGAACTGAGCGAGGAGTGGACATGGTGTAGTACCTGCTTGCGTAGAGGTTCAGGAACGTAGGTGAGTTGTGGTGGGCAGTCAGGTGGAGGTGGTTGTTGAGAATTGGTCAGATTGATTTCTGTAATGATATCCCATTGAACGGGTGCGATGAGAAGGTTCTCTGGGAGAATGGTCTCCTCAGTGGTGGGTGGTGACACAGATTCTGATATGCGAGACAGAGAGTCGGCCTTGGTGTTCTTGCTTCCAGGTCGATAAGTCACGTTAAAGTTGAATCGAGTAAAGAAGAGAGCCCATCTTGCCTGCCTAGGATTTAAACATTTGGTGGAACGAAGATACTCAAGATTCTTGTGGTCGGTTAGTACTGAGAATGGGTGTTGAGCGCCCTCTAGCCAGTGGCGCCATTCCTCCATAGCCGCCTTCATGGCCAGTAATTCCCTATTTCCTACGTCGTAATTGCGTTCGGCTGGAGAGAGCTTACGTGAGTAATAGGCGCAAGGGAACATCTTGGTGGGGGTACCGTGACGTTGGGATAATACTGCCCCTATCCCTGTACTGGAAGCGTCTACCTCCACAATGAAAGGTGAGGATGGGTCCGGATGGTGAAGGATGGGAGCGGTTGTGAAGCGTGACTTAAGATCAGCAAAGGCTTGAATGGCTGCAGGAGTCCATGTAAGGTGGGAGGTGTTACGTTTAGTCATGGTAGTCAAAGGAGCCGCTATGATACTATATCCCCGGATGAATCGGCGATAGAAATTGGCGAAACCCAGGAAACGTTGTAGTCCCTTCAGAGTTTGGGGCTGTGGCCATTGTGTGACTGCTCGAACCTTGGACTCGTCCATAGCGACGCCCTCGTGACTGATGATGTAGCCCAGGAACGAGATGGAAGTCTGATGGAACTCACACTTCTCAGATTTTGCGTAGAGTTGGTGCTGAATGAGTCGTTGGAGAACCGCTCTGACATGGCGAACGTGATCTTGGAGGGAGCTTGAATAGATAAGGATGTCGTCTATGTATACAATCACCCAACGGTCCAGCATAACCCTGAAAACGTTGTTGATGAATGATTGAAATACCGATGGACTGTTAGCCAAACCGAAGGGCATGACGCAGTACTCGTAGTGGCCAGTAGAGGTAGAAAAAGCAGTCTTCCATTCGTCTCCCTCTCGGATCCGGATGAGGTTGTAAGCCGAACGTAGATCTAGTTTGGTGAAGTACTTGGCCTGGCATAACTGTTCTAGCGCTGCTGGGACTAGAGGTAGGGGGTACCTGAACTTGATTGTGATATCGTTGAGGCCCCGATAGTCGATGCAGGGCCTGAGGGAACCGTCCTTCTTTTTGACGAAGAAGAAGCCCGCTGAGGCGGGAGAAGTGGATGGCCTGATGAACCCCTTAGAAATCTCCTCCTCGATATACGTTCTCATAGCCTCTGACTTGGGTTGAGATAGGGGGAAAATCCTGCCTCGGGGTGGAGAACTCCCTGGAATTAGTTCGATTGCGCAATCTCTGGGTCGATGTGGTGGCAGTTGGGAGGCTTTGTGCTTGCTGAAGGCGATGGTGAGGTCGTGGTATTCGGCAGGTATGTTAAAGGTATCGCTGGGGGATTCTGCACATGCGATAGTATTAACTGGTATGATGGATCGTGAGGATGTGCAATGATCATCGCAGCTCGGACTCCACTGTTGAATCTCCCCTCTCTTCCAGGAGATGTACGGTTCATGCTCTCTCAGCCAGGGGAGCCCTAGGATAAGCGGGTGGTTGGGTGAATGGATGACGTAGAATTGGATAGTTTCAATGTGATGGAGACTGATCTGCATGGTAATTTCCTCGGTGAGGGCGGTGATCCTTCCTCCTCCGACGGGCTGGCCATCTAACGCCTCAACTGCCAAATGAGAAGTGCTAGGGGTTAGAGTGAGTCAATGTCTTTTGGCAAAGTCATAAGACAAAAAATTTCCTGCTGCTCCTGAGTCTACTAGTGCTTTTACTTCCACAGACCCCTGATTTAGTATTAAGCATACTGGTATTTTGACACAGGAAGTGGAATAAGACTGTAAAGCATCAGAACTCACCGCCCTGGGGCCGGTAGATCCAGGTTGGGTGAGACAGGAGAACCTGAAGTGACCCATTCGCGCTCCTCAGGAGTTAGGCGGGTGAAACCGAGTTGCATAGGCTCGGAGTAAGAGGCAGTGGATGGTCCCGGAGCGTGACTGGGGGTGTTGTAACATGAAGATCGTCGGGATCGTATCAGATTATCAACATGGATGGCTAGTTCAATGAATGCTGTGAGATTCCTGCCCCCGTCGCGGCATGCCAGCTCAGACTGGAGTTCAACGCTTAGGCCGCGACGAAACAACAGCTTCAATGTATCCTCCACCCAGGTGGTCTGCGCGGCTAGGGTGCGAAACGTTAGTGCAAATCAGCTGATTTCCCTGAGACAAGACCAAAAGCTGCTCACCGACACTCATACCCCCCTCAGGGTGATCAAAAACCTCCTGAAAACGCTGGAGGAAATAGTCAAACGTAGGACAAATAGAGCCGTCTGTTCCCCATACGGCCGTGGCCCAGTCCGAAGCTTTATCGGTAAGCAGGGAACAAACAAACGCGATCTTACTAGAGTCAGTGGGGTATAGAGCGGGTTGTTGGTTGACAAGGATGGAGCATTGCAATAGAAATCCTTTACATTTTTTTTTTTGTACAATATATTTATTACTTTTTTCAGTTTGCATATCACAACAGATTGCAGTTACAGAATAATAATCATATAGACACAGCAAACATTTTACACCCTGTTCTCCCTCCCATCAACCCATTCCCTGAAAAAAAAAAAAAAAAAAAAAAAAAACTTAATGAAAATAAATACTTTAAATGAAAAATGAAATGAATAAAAAAAAAAAAAAAAAAAGATGTTTAAATCAGGTAATGAGTGTTTCCCAAGTCTATGTTTAGACCATAATACTACCCTACTCCCTCAGAGCTTGTTCTTGTTGTAGCAGACTGCCAACATTTACATTGTACTTTAGGAAGTTATTAAAAGGTCTCCAGATATCTTCAAACACATTTTGTTTCTTTTTGACAATGTATGTGATCTTTTCCATTGACATATACGACGCCATTTCTTTAATCCACTTTCCAATTCTAGGTTCATTTATATTTTTCCAATTAAGAGCAATAATACGTTTAGCTTGTAAAATACACATTTCTATGAATCTGACCTCTTTGCTTTGTAAGAGAGGGCTGACAGGATATATACCCAGGATAAAAATCTTAGGATCCAGTGGTAATTTCTTTGATAAAATTTGGTCAACCATTTCAATAATACCTTGCCAAAAGGGTTTCACTTTCACACATTCCCATATACAGTGGTACAGTGTACCTCTTACCTCATTACACTTTATACAGGTATCTGGAATATTATCGTTAAACTTGTGCAATATAGCAGGAGTTATGTATGTTCGCATTAGCCATTTGTACTGTATGAGTTTCAGGCTACTGTTGATTGTTTGCATCTGAGCTTTCTTACATGCCTCATTCCAATCCTCTAGAGATATTTCATCATTTATATCTTCTTTCCATAACCTTAGTTTTGATATTGAGGATTCGTTAGAGCCAGATACGAACAATTCGTACAAAGAGGAGATTGATCCTTTATCATAACAGTGTCCTATGATTGCTGCCTCTAATGAGGAAATGTTAGGAATATCTAATGAATGATTTTGAGATGAGGCTATAAAACTCCTAAGTTGAAGATATTTAAAAAAATGGGTCGTTGGAATGTCATATTTGTTTGAAATTGCCGCAAAGGACATAAATACTTCATCCTCATTGTACATATCTTGTACTTTCCTTAACCCTTTTTCAGCCCATGTTCGAAATCCTGCATCACTTTTTCCTGGTTTAAAATTAACATTACCCCAAATAGGACTGAAACGTGACCAGGAGGAATTTATATTCAAATATTTACAAGAATCAAACCAAATATTGATCATTTTCAGTACAATAGGGTTTTCTGTGTTTTTTCTTAGATATTTGTGGTCTGCTGAGTACAGGTATAAGTGCAGTGGTATTCGTGGTGTAACAGAACAGGATTCCAAATCCATCCAGGCAGGAGGGTTTTCAGAAGAAAAATAAAACATGATTGTACGCAGCTGCGCTGCCCAGTAATACCACTGAATGTTTGGACATTTAAGTCCTCCTCGATCAAATGGTAGGTATAATAGAGTTAGACGAAGTCTGGGACGTTTATTTTGCCAAATAAAGTTGGTAAACAATTTCTTAATTCTAGTAAACAACGATGAGGGAGGTGGTAAGGGGATATTTTGGAACAAATAAAGAAATTTAGGGAGTATATTCATTTTTAGGATATTTATCCTGCCAATCATTGAGATGGGTAAAGATGTCCAACGTTCTATTGACGACGTAGTAGCTGCCAAAATTGGGTCATAATTTATCTGAGCTATTTTATTCACCTCATTCACAATTTTAATACCCAGATATGTAAAATTATCCGTTGGATTGAAGATAGAAGCATAATCTTGGCTATTTTTTCTCTCTGATTCATTAAGTAACATTATAGATGATTTGGAGTGATTGACTTTATATCCAGATATTTTTCCAAAAGTTTCAATAAGATCCAGGAGTGCAGGAATAGAGCTACTTAGATTTTTTAGAAACAAAATTACATCGTCTGCAAATAATGCTAATTTATGTTCCAGGTGGCTCTCTCGAATTCCATAAATGGCATTATGCATTCTCACCGCTATGGCGAATGGTTCTATTGCGAGGATAAATAATAAAGGTGATAGAGGACTTCCCTGTGGGCAACTCCTAGATATGCTAAAGGGTTTAGAAACAATATTATTGGTTAAAACTTCTGCAGTGAGCCCCGTACAAAGTAATCTAACCCATTTACAAAATGTATCTCCAAAGCCAAAGCGAGTGAGCACCTCAAATAAATAATGCCATTCGACGCGGTCGAAGGCCTTTTCTGCATCAAGAGAGAGTAGAGCTGTGTCTTTCGCTCCTCTCTGGCTATGTAAAATATTGAGCACTCGTCTGACATTATGGAAGCCTTGTCTCCCTTGAATAAAACCATTTTGGTCTTCTCCCACCACCCGAGGGAGTAAGCCCTCCAATCTTCTTGCAAGAACTTTGCTAAGTATTTTTGTATCTGAATTCAAAAGGCTTATTGGGCGCATATTTTCACATTTTATATTTGGTTTTCCCGGTTTCGGAAGTAAAGTTATTAGGGCACTCCTCATGGATGTAGGAAGAAGACCATTCCTAAAGGACTCCTGGAACATCTCCAAAAGAGGTGAAATTAATTTAGACTGAAATTTTTTATAAATATCTATAGGTATGCCGTCTGGACCTGCCGTTTTCCCCGCCTGCATACAGTTAATTGCTTCTGCAATTTCTATTTTTGTTAATTCTCCGTCCAATGCTTTACTTTCATTTTCTGAAATTTTAGGAATATTAAGGTTATTTAGAAATTGTGTCTGTTTATCGAGTCTGGGAATACCCTCAGAGCTATACAATTTCTCATAGAATACTTTAAAGGCCTCATTAATTTCTATAGGATCTACTATAGTTCTACCACTTGAATCTTCAATGTAATTAATAGACCTTTCTGTTTGTTGTTGTTTGATACGCCATGCTAAAAGTTTCCCAGGTTTTTCCCCCTGATCGTAATAGGATTGTTTAAGTTTCAGTAAATGAATTGCCGCTTTATTAGCCGACAATTCATTGTACTGTGACCTAAGAAGGAGTAATTGTGCATTTGCGTCTATGGGGTTAGGTTTGTTATTGTAGAGATCTGTTTCAAGTTTTTTAATTTTTTCCTCTAATGTTTTCATTTCCAATTGTGTACTCCTTTTCTTTGAGCTGGTAAAACTGATTATTTGACCCCTAATAAAGGCCTTAAATGCCTCCCACCTTATGTTAGCAGATGTTTGAGAAGTATTACATATAAAATACAAGTCAATTTGTTTATCTAAAAAATCTATAAATGTGGGGTCTGTTAGCCATCCTGGTTGAAGGCGCCATTTTGGTGAATCCCTCACTAGTTTAGTATCTGTATAAGTGAGTGATATAGCTGCATGGTCCGATATTACTATACTACTATAATTACAGTCATCAATTTTTGAAACAAGTTGTGCTGAAACCAAAAAATAGTCTATACGTGAGTAAGTTTTATAAGTGCTGGAATAACAAGAGTATTCTACTGCATTTGGTTTACTATGTCTCCATATATCCAACAAATTTAATTCTTTAATAAAACTATTTATTGTCTTTCTCGATCTAATGTGAGTATTATCTAAACCTGATGACCTATCTCTTGCTGGATCTAACGTACAATTAAAATCACCAGCAATTATATATTGCCCTGGGAGATTGGAGACAGTCAGAAACAAATTGTTATAGAATTTAGGGTCATCTTCGTTAGGTCCATAAACATTTATCAGATTTATATTTTCAAATAACAGCATACCCTGGACTATGATATATCTACCTGCAGGATCCTTAATTATATTTTTAATTTGTAAAGGAACAGATGTATGAATTAGTATTATAACACCTCTTGCATGGGTGGTATAGGGGGCAGACAGCATCTGACCCTGCCATCTTCTTTTTATTTTAGAAATATCCCCACTCAATAGATGAGTTTCTTGCAAGAAAATAATTTTTGATTGCAAGAATTTTATCCTGTTCATCACTTGTTTAACCTTTAAAATTTTGTTTAAACCCCTACAGTTCCATGAAGTAAACTTCACCTTCAAGCTACTTGACATTAGTTGTCTAATAGAACCTTAAAGATTTGCTTGTTTGATGGAAACACACCACATATAACAAAAAAAAAAAAAAAAAAAAAAAACGCACACCTTATACCAACCGCTTATGACAGATACGGGTCTACGCAATACAAAGAGCCGTCTGTCTCTCGCTTTTGATTATTTCCTTCTCTTTAGCTCACTCTGCTATTATCAAGTACTACTCTACCTACATTTTCACATAGTTGTACAGAACTGTGCAACATTTGTAAACATAACCATTAAAACAATTAATATATTGGAACATTCAGGAACATAAAAATATAATAATGACATACCTGAGGGGTTGAGCTGAAGGGTTAACAAAAAATAAAATAAATAAATCAAACAATACTGCTATTGGCCATGTAAAGTTCTTTGTGGGTTTAACGTCCCTTGCAAATGTCAAACGTCCAATATTTTAATGTGTATCATGGCCATGTTTTCCTTTTCCACCCCAGGTACATTTTAATTGTTTTTAACCATGAGAATAAACATAGCGGTCAGGAAAAAAATATATATCAATAGCCAAGTTTAACAGAGAACATTACGCAAAAATAATTGTTTCGTTCTCTCGTTTGAAAATTACATAAAATGAAATAGCCAAAAATGCCGTCACATTTTACTGATGGTAGTCTCTTACATCGGTAGGCTCGTCTTGATCCTTCAAAGAGACTGGACAAATTTGTCTACTTCAGCCGGAGTTTGGAAGGTGTAGGATCTTTCCCCGTGTGTCAGCAGGAGCCGTGCTGGAAAGATAATTCTGTGCTTATGAATTCCCTTGTCTCGCAGCCTTTTCCGCACATCATCATAGTCGCGCTGCATCTTGTGTATGCCGGCGGAGAGGTCTGGATGAAAACGGACTTGTTCGTTATTGTAAAGAACATTCCCCTTAACTCTGGCTGCTCTTAGCACTCGCTCCTTGTCCCTGAAGTTCAGGAACTTCATAATCAGTGTCCTCGGGCGTGTTGTTCGCGAGCCGCTATTTGTCAGAGTGCCGATTCTGTGAGCCCGCTCAATTACCAGAGATTCCCGCGATTCCAATCCTAGAGCCTCTGGTATCCACTTCTCCAAAAATGTTACTGTGTCCTGGCCCTCTGCTTTCTCCGGCAGGCCCACCAGTCTTATGTTGTTCCGTCGACTTCTGCATTCCAAATCTTCCACTTTGGTTGAAAGCGTTTTAACAGTATTTTCCAACGTGCTCACTCTGGATAACAGCCCACTGACGTTATCTTCGGTATCCGAAATGCGTTGCTCAGCTTGTGCTATACGCCCTGTGCATTCCTTTATCTCCTTACTTATCTTCGTAATTATTGCTTGGAATCCATCGATTTTCTTATAAAGTCCACTTTTCAAGGACATTATAGCTTTCATAATATCTTCGTTATTTCCACCCGAAGTTACTACTTCGTCATCATCTTCGTCAGGGCCGTCTCCAGCTGCCATGGCGTCGGTGGTTTCTTCACCCTCGGAATATTCATCTTCATTTCTTGCCATTTTCTTGTCTTTCTTGGCACCTTTGCGTGACATTTTACCTCCCTATGCTTTTATATTCGTGTTGCTTGACTTTAAATACAATTCTGATTGGTATTGTAGGATTAATCACAAAGTAGCAGCAGAGCTAAAAAGTTACGACCTCTTAGCACCTCGCCATAACCGGAAGTCCAGAAATCCTTTACATTTAGTCGGGCAGCCATTAAACTTCTCAGGAAATGCTAAGCGTGGACTTACAGGCATCGGAGGGTTGGAGAGAGAGCTTACCGGCGCAGGATTGGGTGCCGCGGCAGGCTGGGAAATAGTGAGGCTTTGTAGCGTCCGTACCAGTTGCTCCATTAGCGTTGTTAGCTGAGCTAGTTGATGTTGATGGATCGCTAGTTGGTTGGCTTGCGCTGAAAGCTCGGAGGAGAGTTGCATGATTGCCGCTGGATCCTGAGGTGGCGAAGTTTTCTGTAACGATGAGTCAGAGGCAGGCGGATCCATTTGCAGCACGTTTATTGACGTTACGAACAATGTAAGCAGACAGTTCACAACAATCGTAATCCAGGTCAGGCAAAGTGAACGGGGCAGGCGGCTAGAATCAAAGTCCATAAGCAGGCGGAAAGGTCGGGGCAGGCGGCTAGAATCAAATACGAGGTAAACAGTCCAATAGTCAAACCAGGAAACTACACAAGGGAAAACGCTCAGAGTTGATCACCGTGACAAACCAAAACTTCGCGAGGAACAGACAGGAAGACGGCCATTATAAAGGAAGTGGGTAATGAGCTAGGGGTGAGGGGTCAATCCTAGGCATGGGGCACATGGGAAATGGAGTCCGAATTGACAAGTTAGTACTCTGGTGAAGGCTCCCTCTGATGGTGTGGGAGAGACGCTGCGGGAGGCTCACTCGTAACAAGAAGAAAGAAACTAATTTGAGTGTAAAACACTCAAGAGTGAGTAAATGATGACAGAATTTTTGGGTGATGGTAGGCTAATAAAACAATACACAAAGAAAAATCACAAAAACTTTAATACAGTTGCTTTAATAAGAGTCATTGTATATTTTTTATATTTGTTAATTCAGTTAAACCTACTGTACCTGAAAATTAAAGCACTGTTTGTTTTATTTGTATATTATGAGTATTTGTACAATCTTTGTTCTTATTTTTTAATAACAGATAAAATATTTTTTTTTATCTTTGTCCACTTTGGCCTAAACATCTGCCATTCTTTTTATCTTACATTTTGTTACCTTGTAAGGCTTTGGTTTTAAAATATGGAAATTAGTTTGGCTGTACTGCTCATACAACTTGCAAAGTAGTAAAACCAACATGACAAAGAATCGTGAATTGTGATATTTCTGAAAAAAATCGTGATATGATATTTTTCCTATATCGCCCACTCAATGTAACAATAACATTAATTATTGACTTGTTTTAACTGTAGACCCACAGGAGAATTGGCCCTTTCATATAGCTTGGTTTCTCCCAATGTTTTGCTTTCCCTGTTATCCCCATTATTACATGATTACATGTCATTAATTAACTGATTTTTACTTTATTTCTTCCATATGTACATCAACTTGACATAGTCACCACTGATAAGCTACTAAATTGTCGAAAGTTAAATTTCTATAAAGCTGCTTTGCAACGATTTATACAAATAAACTTAAATTGAATTATTCAGCATAAAAGGAAATTTTTAGTCTTCAGCAGAGAAGTGAATTGCATGGCATTGTGTTTTATGTAGGGATGCACGATATGAAAATGTTTTACCGATACCGATAGCCGATAATTAAGTCCTTCTTGTGGCCGATGCCGATACCCAATACGTTCATATTTTCATATGATAATTTTGTGCACCCAGGAGAATACAAAATCTAAGATAAACTAATGAAATGTATATTATATATATGGGTCTAACAATCATGGCAAACATCAGTCCTGACTCTTCAAAAATGTTTTTATTTTTTGTGTAAGGCACCACAATTCTAAATAAATAAAATGCTTTGACATTTGTCAACCTGGAAGAAATGAAAAGTGCATCATGGAGTAACGTCAGATGCCCAAATGTCCGTTAAAGCTTACGTGTAGTCCATTCTTATTGATCATATTATGAATGTGTGCATCACATTCACACAAAACATCAGAATCGAGATAAAAACATCTCAACTTTTCAGAATGCCGCAAGCCCAATGCAGGTAATGTGACATGAACCAACCAATCAGCTTCACCCTTTCCCTTCATAACATTGAAAGCACTGCCAAGGTGGAGAAACAGCTTATCATAGCTGTACAGGAACAAACATTTTTAAATAAATTTAATAACAGAGCTACTGCAAGCGATTTTTAATGCTGAAAATCCATTTATCCTTTGCTGAAACATCCGCGTCTTTATGGAGAGCGCAGGTCATGGTTGCTTAGCAATGGCAGATGCCATGGCAAAGCAGGCTACATAGCGGTTTGGAAAGAAAGAGAAAGCGGCGCGCCTAGCATTTTCCACGCGTTTTAGACACGACATGTGAACGGCCCCTAAAACAGATTCACCGCGATGACGACCTCTAAAGTGAGATATAAGATTTGTTGTGTTAAAACTTGACGGCTTTTTACCTCCTCTCGGAATCCTTGCTAAACATGTGTTGCAAATAGGAATAGCATTGTCCTCATCTGCCTCCGTGAAAAACTTCCAGACCGGCGAAGACGATGATGACGACACAGATGATGACGTACACACACACACACACACACTCTCTCTCTCACATACACAAACACACTCACCCACCGACCTGCACCAGTCACTTGTGTAGTTTGGTGCTCTGCTAACTACCTCTTACTACACACAGACTACCTCTAAAGACTTGTCTGCTATAACTGTCACTTTATTACACTTATAAGCTCCTTTTGCACCTTATTCTTTTTGCATTTGCACTACTCTGTCCGGTTTGCACTGTTTGCACTGAGCCATGTGCCCTTACTTGTATATTGTTTTTGTTTTTTATATATTATATGTATAATTGTATTTATTTGTATTTTTAAATTCCTACCTTTTTATTTAATGTTACGTGTATGCACCTAGGGTCTGAGAGTAACGCAATTTCAACTCTCTGTATGTCCGGTACATATAGCAGAATTGACAATAAAGTTGACTTTGACTTGACTTTGACTTAAACGCGACAAAGGCAGAGAATCACTGCAGTTTACAGCTGCAGTCACTTGCACTTGGAAAGCAGATGAATCTCAGATAAACAAGACTGATTGATTGATTACCAGCAAGAGTACTTTATCGGATCGGATTTTATTTATTTATCGGAGCAATAAAAATGACGTAATTCCCTAGTTTTATGTGATTGCAATTGTCACTCAATCAGGTACACAGGCTTCAGCCCTGCTGAAAAAACAGTTAATACCAGCCTAGGCTGGTTGGCTGGTCTTAGCTGGTTTAAGCTGGAAGTAGCTGGTTTTAGCTGGTGGTTTCCCAGCCTGACCAGAGAAGACCAGAACAGCCTGGCCAGGCTGGAAAAGTGGCCAAAATCCCTCTAAAACCAGCCTGCTGACCAGCTAAAACCAGCCAACCAGCCTAGGCTGGTTTTTGCAGGGTTTTTTTTCACCAGGGAGAATTAAGCATAAACTCCAAGAGTTGACAGAAAATGTTAATAGCAAGCATTGTTAGAGCACTGAACCCAGGTTGTATTTGTTTAGTTTTGTCATCTCTAAACCTACTCTGAAACTGAGATTTTCTTCAGCTAGCTTCATGCAGAAGAGCTGTTTGTGCTGAATCAACAAAAAAGGGTCAACAAATAAAAGAACATAACTGAACCAGTGAGAAAGAACTACTTTCTCTTGTTTGTGCAAGTAGGAACACAAATATTGTGTGTTCATACTGAACAGTGAACTTCTCAAGAGCTCTTAAGGCTCTAATGAATGAAGCTAGAGGGCATTAAAACTTAATCATGCAAGAGCTGCTTTAACACAATGTGCACTGTGAAAAGCAAATAAAAGTGACATTTCAAAGCTAGATGGCAGGAGAATTCGAGTTCATGTATAAAAAGTTTAGTTTACTCAAGTTTACTTATAACATGTACTTTCAGCATAAAAAAGTATTGTTTCAAAATTTGTTTTGCTTGAGAAAACATGAACATATACAGGTTTATTTATTTTGTATATATAGTCATGGAGCTGTTTATGTTGTAGTTTAAAGTTTTTCCATTTGATATGACAATATTGATATAACAAACAGATTTTTAAAAAAATGATTTCCTCATGAAACACAGCTTTCCACTGGTCAACCAAAGATCAAACCATGCCATCATCCTTTCTTCCTTAGTGCTATACAACAAAATAATAGTTCTCCAGTGTTGTAGCTGTGCTGATTCTTAAAATGTTTATTGCAACTACATATCTTCTGTCTCTCATCAAACAGCTTGACCAAGGAATTCTTTGACACAAACCATACTGGGGCAGTGCCTAAACAGGGATTTCTTCTGTGTAGACAACTTATGTGTGCCTGAGAAATACTAGCATTTATTTCTGAATTATTAATGTACCTTGCACTGGTAGATATTCCAGAGCTGTGTGTGTTCATTTCATGCATACTTGACAACCATTTGTAGTTTCCCAGGGGAGAATAAATCCGCTGTTGCAGTTAATAGCTCATTTGCAAATAACTTGATGGACACCTTGATCACTTAATAAGCATGAAATGGAGAGGAAACTTTCATATTGGTCCAAGACTGTCATCCCCAGTTTTCGAAAATCTGTTTATGTTATGCTTCAGTTGCTTTTGGTTGAGTTAGAGGATCAGCCCATTAGAGACACAGCACTCAACGCTGGGAAGTATGTTGACCAGCTAACAGGTATTTATATGTTTTAAAATAATATACCTAAGCAAGGAAACTAATGTAACTGTGCAATTTAATGTAAAGAGCAAGTACTGTTGACTGGCACTCCAATAATCATTCAACAAGCATAAACTACATGCTATTTTTTTCCCACATGCTTGCAGAAAAAGGTTTACCAAAACAGAGTTACTGGGTTGTGCTTTTTCGCATTTTCTGGGTTGGTATTTGCACCGGGGCCCTGATTATAGCACTTTAAAAAAAAAGCAAAAAAAAAAAAAAAAACAGCTTTTCATGGTATGTCACCTTTAAAAGAAAATAACAACAAACAAACTCCAAGTAATAATGTGTAGTAATCTTGATAAATCGGAGGCAACTTCATGCACTTCATGTGAAATATTATAGATATCAAACACTAGCATTTACACTAGCAAGCTTTATAGATCACGACAACAAATTTAATAGTTTGGACAGGCAGTTTGCTGTGTGCTGAAATGCTTAATTTTTCACTGCTTGCCCAGAGCAGCCACGACAAATTATTTATTTTCTGGGATAAGCCTGAAAGAATACAAACTAAGTATTCTTAGGAAAAAAAAACAACTTTGAAGAAAAATGCATGTGAGAAGAGCTTTTTTTGAAAGTATAGTTATTGATCAAATAGCCAATGAAAAGACTTCAAGTGTGTCTAATGTTGTTGAGGACGTTATAAATGACACTTAAATTAATTATAATACAGTCCTTTCCTTGGGGGCAGTTCAGGTAACACTTTATTTTTACAGTGTTCTTGTTACATGTTATTACTATAGTAATAACACCAAATTATGCAGGCTTACATGCAGTGACCCTAAATCAAACTTAACCCTCTATAGTAAGTACATGTTGTCAATTAAGATTACTTTTTAGTACAATTACACTCTAACAAGGACACAGTAACATAAAGTGTAATCTTATTTTGTGCCACAGGTCTTTGTCTTCTGTCTTCCAGATTTTATTTCCACAATGTGGAGGGAATGTCGTACGATTTTATGAATGAAACACTTGTTTTAAAGTCTTCCTGGTTTAGTGACATGGTTTACTCTCAAAATAACTTATAGTCAGAAGACACCATCTCAATTAAGAGTTAGCAGATAGTAATTAGACAGTCTACTGCTAATACTCTAATGAGAGTTTGATGACATGTAGGCTGCAAAGTTACTTGATGTCAACAGAATGTTCAAAAGAAACCATTTAAAATAAAGTGTTACCATTGCCCTCATTGAAAACCTGTTCAGTTCTTGTTGTCTAAATAGAGCAGCTAACATACTGAAAGATCCACCCAACCTTGGACATCATCTGTTTGTCTGGCTGCCATCTGTTGTAAGTGCTTCAGATCCACCGTACCATGGACAAACAGATTTAAAAACAGTTTCTACCACAGTACCACAGAGCCAAACAGGAACTATATACAGTGAAACACTGAACTCCAGTTGCACTTTGAATAAACATACTTCAATTGCAGTAATTGCATATATAGGGCCACTTCAAGATAATGATGTGCAATATTTTTATATGAAATACCTCTCTTCAGCTGCTGAAGTTGTTGTTTTTGTATTGTATTCGAATATGCTATACTTACTGTCATAGTTATACCTATATAGTTGTTGCACTGCGAAGTGTAGGTGCACCAAAGGTTAATTTTATTTTATGCAATGACAATAAAAGGGAATTAAATTGGAAGTTCACTTCCAGAATTTCCCGATCATTTACTTACCCCGATGTGATCGAAGATGTCCATGACTTCTTCAGTCGAGAAGAAATTAAGGTTTACCATTCCAGGATTTTTCACCATATCGTTGACTTAATTGGTGACCCACTGGTTGAAGGTCCAAATTCCAGTTTCAGTGCAGCTTAAAAGGGCTCTACATGATCCCAGCTGAGGCATAAAGGTATTGTCTAGCAAAACGATAGGTCTTTTTCTAAGAAAAATACAAATTTATATACTTTTTAACCACAAATGCTCGACCTCATGCAATACATAATCACGCACACGTAACTTAGGTGGAAGTACCGTACCAGTGTGCAAAAGCGAACGTGCAAAGAAAGTCAAACGCCCTTTACAGAAAAAGGTAAAAGTTTTTCACCCTGTCCTACATCGCAGAGCTAATGCAAAACAAGCATTTGTGGTTAAAAGGTATACTTTTTTTTTTTTTAAAGAAAATGACCGATCATTTCGCTTGATAAGACCCTTATTACTTGGCTGGGATTGTGTAGAGCCATTTAAAGCTGCATTGAAACTGCAGTTGGGACCTTTAACCCATTGGCCAACACTGAAATCCATTATATGGAGAAAATTCCTGAAATGTTTTCCTCAAAAAAAAAAAAAAAAAAAACTTCTTTGCGACTGAAGAAATTTACATTCTGGAAGTGAACTTCTCCTTTACATGTTTTCGGATTGTAACCACAGTGCATACATTAACACTGCTGTCTTTCAAATGTCATTGTGTGCGTGTGTTGAATTTTTAAAACACTTCCATGGTTGATCATAAGACACATGCAAATCAATGATGATTTTATTTTTGTGTGATACATTTTATGGTGCCATGTTTAAAATTCACAAGCTGTAGTTGCTACATTGGCAGATCTGTTTCTTTGGTTTGACCTTTCCTCTAGACTCTCAGGGAATCAAGCCCCAACTGCTGTTCTTTTCCTGACAATTAATGATATTGCAGTTACATTGATTAAACTTTCTGTCATGAATTTATGGATCCAACTTACTTTTATGTGTTTATTCACATTCTGTGCAATCAGACTTTTCATTTTATTGGTCAAAATATAATTTTGAGTAATAAGCAGCTGCCCAGCAGCAACACTTTAGAATGCCTTACAAATCGCATTGCAACTTGCCCTTTTGACTTGAGTCAGTAAGCAACCACCCATCAATCACCCAGAACACACTGGTAACAATATGGCTACTACTGAGAGTACATTAGAAATAACATAGCAATGTATGGCAATGTTTGCACAGGCAAAGACAAATCGTATTCATTTAAGCAAATGTAAAAATCTAGATTCTTATCATACCTAAATTCTCTCTGCATTAAATAGTGAGATGGATGGGAGGAACTGAGTGAACCTTCACCAGAAGTGTGATATTTCCTCTGATGCACAAGATGGCTGGGGCTACAGGGACCAGCAAAAGTCCAAGGGTGATTTTAATCAGTTCTTATAAGAGTTACTGATCCTCGCAATGGGCCTATTCTGTGCCACCAGCCACTTAATGATGTGGATCGACGTCAGGGATAAATTGTGTTCTATCTGCTTTCCGTGCTGTGAGTATAAGCTCTGGGGAATGTGATAAGTGATGTCGGCTCTCAGCTGGTGTCTGTCAGAGTGAGAAGCATGTAATCCTCCAAAGGCTTTGACTGTGGTAACAGCTTCAACTATTGTGTGTCTCTAGAGAAATTCATGCATCTTCTTGATCAGAAGTAATTTGTTTATCTTGCTATTTGTTTGTCGATTATGGTTGAATACACTCTGTTTATGCTTTACAATAAAAAGAAAAGAATTGAATCATGCTATATTATTGCTAAGCTGATATTTCATCAAAATAGATATATAATATATAATATTAATGTAAAAAAACACTAAATTGAACTTATAATGTAATAGCGTTAAACACTTTTATGACTCATCTCCTCACTAGAGCATTGTACATTTAACAATAAGCAACAAACAGCAAAATAAAATCCACAAAGGTAATGATAAAGCAAATAAAATTTGACACAAATAGACAAAAAGACAAACTATATCCATAATTTTCCTCAAAATGGCCATTGGTTATGCCAGTTGACATTTTAGGATCCATTAAAAAATAAATTCGGAGAGCATTCTTAATGCTTTTAGTTTTGATCCATTTTGTTCTCTTAATAGTCACTTAAATTATGGGAATGCTGTACAAAGACTTCAGGAACTATAGCATCTCACCACCACGCAAGCCTCTAATTGTGGTGTGCTGTTGCTAAGCAACCAGAGAGGCTCAAATCAGAATGCCAACATCCGCAGAAAGCAGAAAAGTAGATGTTTAAGTTTTGGAGAGGTCTCATTCGGGAATCAGGTGCTGTGTGAAATGGCCTGCACATTTAATTCTACCCTAGCAGTTTACCAAAATTAGCTTTACTTACCAGACGACCACAGTGGTGTTTGTGTAAAAATATCAAAGGTATTTCCTGTTCAGTGCAATTCCCTTTAGATTGGAATCTCACTTAAAATGTGTAGTAAACGGGGCTCACGTCACCAATGATGCTGTGATTTTGGGTCACACGTCACTCAAGGTGCATTTGTGAGTCTATCAGATGACCAATTCCAACCTCGCTGGGTTCAGTGTATCAGTCAAAGACTGTTAATTTGGCAATAGGTCAATAAATTGAGACTTGCACCCTGGAAGGAGTTGGTCAACTGATTTATCTGAAAGTTTGGTGGTTTAGCTAGCTAGTAGAGCCTTGAATCATCAACACAATGAAAACACAATTGTAACAAAATTAATGAAATTTATTAACAATAGATATGCAAGAGTAAATACAACACTAGTGATAAACCAATAAATGAATACACACTGCTAATAGATAATAGGCAACTAAATGTGAAAGAAGATACCAAATAAAGTGTAGAAACTAACAAAATGGAATGAACGCAGAATGGCAGAATGCAATGCTGTTGAGCTGAAAGTAGCAATAAAAGAGATTTCTATGGTAATGTTGTCTATGGGAAACCCACTTAATGGCTCTGGTAGGTTTAATGATAAATAACTGCGTATTTATCTTGGAACAAACAATATAGCTATCATTTGTAATGCTGACCACAAGTAAATGTTATCTAAACAGGTTAGAAAACATAGGCTGCAGGTATAAACTAAGCCAAGGTCTTTAGGAAAGAGGTTTGGTAAGTTTATAGTTACGTTCCACTTGGTCAGGTGATCAGTCCGGCGGCAGAGACGTCTTCCACTGGTGATGCGGTTTGCATATAGTGGGGAGGGCACAGAGTTGCGTTCCGGTAGCCGTCGAGGCGCTGACCTGGAGGATGCTTGACTTCTGTTGTGCCAAAGAGGGTCCTTAGGGCGTGGACCGGGCAGCTGGGTCAGATGGATTCTCACAGGGTCCTTTGCAGCAGGGCTGCGTCGTTGAGGATCCGTGTGTTCAAGGCAGTGTCTGCCAATGTGGAGGTCCTTTGCGGACTGGGCTGCGCTGCTTTCGGAGTGGCAGGAGTCAGACGGGGTCCGTCACTGCTGGGTCCTTTGCAACTGAAGGGCAGCCGAATTCAGTATAGAAGGTTTACTCAAGAGCTGAGTGGATCCTTAGCTGTCTTGAAGTCTCTTTCCTCGTCAGGCCAGAAACTCAGGACCTTGTATCTGCTAATGTCTTAACCTTGCGGGGTTCAGACTCAGAACGGTGTAGCTGTTAATGTCTCTTCCCTTACGGGACTTAGACGCAGTACGGTGTAGCTGTTAATGTCTCTTCCCTTACGGGACTTAGACGCAGTACAAGGAGTGTCTTTTTGGAGGCTACCTTTATCTCTTTTTGATGAGGAGGAGATTGGAATCTAGCGCCTCTCCATTCCAGGAATGTGATTGGCCACTTGTGTCTGAGGTGGCCATGGTGTTACCCGCCCTAGTGTGGAACTCATTTGCATATAGTAGAGTACAAAGTTAGACAGTGTCTTTTACAATTTACCCAATGCAACATTTCTTTACCAAACCTCTTTCAAATTGTTACCCACATTATGAGGAGCAAAAAGAGTCCAAACATGATAGAAAACTGTTGAACAATCACTTATTCATATCATAATATGTTAATACGCCTGCTTCTGTGAACTGTTAGGTTAACAGTCCAGTGCCATCAACATACACTGTACTTTATCAAAGGGTGAAGTGAATCTGTTGCAGTTTACATCAGTTTAAGGTCTCCAAACATATGTATGAATGGATTTGGATGGATCTTTGTGGCCTTCTTTGTTTCGGCCACTGCTGTTGCATCCTGAAGGAATTTTTATGGCAGTCATTCCCAAACCTTAGGATTGGAGAGGGTCAATCCGTAGTCCAATGAGAAGTCCTCTCTTAGGTGGTTGTGGTTGCAGAAAGTCTCTCTTCCTGTTCTGTTAGAGGTGTCTGGTAGTTGTCTTGGCATCTTATCTGATGTTTCTGAACATTTGTTTATGTTCCTCAACCAAGATCCAATCACAGTGTGGCACATCTCCCTCCACCCTGGCAGATAGGGAAGGGGGCCTGCCATAAACTGACCCTTGGAATGCCATTTCGACCGTTGTTCACTACATCTCCCCCCTACCCGGACTGATCGAGGACCCAAAGTCGTTGATCGGGTCGGGGTGCTGAAAGGGAACAGCGGGGACAAACACACCTCACCTTATCCTTCGACCATTGGCATTTTAGAGTATGCTATAGTTCAATAGTATGTATACATAACTAAATTTAAGGGAGTATAATAGTGATATCCTGTTTCAATACTACAAACAGGTTACTTATAAATCTACATGTAAGGAAAGAAAGGTGTGATCAGTGTCAAGGAATACTGTAGTGGGCTATTCAGTGAGTGGGTATAGAGACTAAACAGTGTTCTACTACTTTATCTAGACAACGTTACTAGTCATAGTAGGAGAAAGCTCGGGTAGTGGCCTGCACATGGCAGATTTTAGCTCCAGAGCTTCATTAGGTCTCACCCTTCTCTGTCCTGCCAGATTAGCCTGCAATTTGTGGATTCGCTGGTACAGTATCCACCCTAGGGGGCCCACTGTGACCCACCCACATAGTGTTAGAATAAGCAAAAGGCTGTCACTGATATCCCATCCCCAAGTGAATGGCACCTTCTTATGTTTTAACTCTACAGGTGTAGCTCGTAGGCTACCTAACTGGAGGCTTATCTTTGCTAATTTAGGTCCCTCAAACAGGATTTGCTTCCTAAATGACTCATCCACTTCTAGTGTGTGTCCTTTAAAGGAATCAACTATTTCAAAGTCCATGTCATGCATGTCTGTATCAAGATGGTATAGAGCCACATGTTCAATGTGGAGAATTGCTCCTACTGGGATTTGAATTAGCATGGTCTCATTAAGGAGGTCTATTGTAGTAGCGGTATCATGACGGTCATGTGTCACTATGGCTTCACTCACAGGGGTGTTAACCAGCCATTTATTTCCTGCTGTCTCAAATTGCGTTTTAGTTACATCCTCCCTGTGTGTCACAACAGCTTTGCATTCGTCATCCTTAGTTAACCTTTTAATGCCACATAGGCTTTCAACAGGGTCTCTCACGAAAGGTTTACTGGGGCACAGCCAGTGAATGTCTTTGGTAACTGTGCATAGATGTAGATTAGGTACCAGATACATGTCAGGATTTTCATCTTGGTAAGCTATCAGTGCGGGTGTCTCAATTTTTATGTGTACATCTTGAGACCAGAACCCTAAGTTTAACACTGATTTTATCCTGTATATGTTCTTAGTGTCAATTATTGGGAGATTTAACAGGAAACCAATTTCCTTAGCTTCTGGGTTAACGTGAATTGGTATGGCACTTCCCAGGCTGTAAGCTAAATGTACCTGCAGTGTTTGCGTGGTTCCATGCAAGGCCAGATTCAGAATATTTGTCACTAGCTCAACCGGTACCAAGTATGAAGGGATCCTGTTTGCTGCTAAATTGTCAATAGCAAAATTAACTTCTCTTAGCAAGTCTTGCATAAGTATTTGGACCCTTTGGACATGGGCATAGTCATATTGTATGACATCCACTATCCTGCCTATACTGTGGATAGTATAGTTCAACAGAGTTGTATGCTGATTTATGGCAAGGATCGTACCCTCTAATGTCCTGTCCATCTGCTGCAGCTGCTTTTGCTGAGCATACAATTTCTCTTGTATCTCAGGCATTTCTCCTTTTAAACCTTCTACATGCTTCCTTAAAGTGGTTATGCTAATGCTGTTAACTGTAGAAGTACCAACTGAGAGAAGTGAGCCCAAGGCGGATGCCGTTGTCAGCACTGTACCTAGGGAGCGCTTTGAGCGTCTAACACCCTTTAATTCCTCCTGTGTTATGGTAACTTTCTGTAGCTGTTTAAGCATGTGGATTGTGTCTAACTGTGCATGCCCTATGTTATCCTTACTCCATTGGGCTGCATGCCAGGGTACCGTCCCCCCTGAGGTGACATGTTTCTTATACACGTCAGCAGGGTCCAGCCGGACAAATACTCTCTGAGTGTGCACATAGCAGTCAGTCACTAAAATTCCAGGGGCATCCTGGAGTACAATGCCAGTTGGAGGGCCTGATCGTACTATATCCAGGGGCTGGGCTGCATTGAGTACGCAGATCAGAGTGGTTATGCAGAGCAGGTTCATTCTGAAATTACACATATACGTAGTGTCACTTCACTACTTCTTAACGCAACTTTCAAGTACAACTACCAAATATCACTACGCTTAAGTACAACAACCAGTCACCGGTGCGCTGGCTCCAGTGCCTGACACAGTATAGATTTCTCTACACTGCCTGGATCTATGTGCTTCAGCAGGAGTTACTCCTGAGTGGTAGCTACCCCTTGTATTCCCATGTGGGGTTTATAAGACTTAATCTGATTAAAATGGACCCACTTGTACTCAGGGGATCTTCTCCCTTTGGAGATCTTAATGCGGTAGGCTACTGGGGATAGTTTTCCTACAATCTCATGAGGGCCAGACCATTTTGGGAGAAACTTTTTAGGAACACCCACTGGTTTGGTGAAATTGAAGTACATCACCTTGTCTCCTATTTGAAATTCTGTGGAGCTAGCCTTCTGATCATAATATGCTTTCCTGCCCTCGGCACTTTTCTCCAAGTGTTCTTGCGCCCATGCAAATGTTTGCCTGAGGTGAGCCCTCAGGTCTGCCACATACTGGTGGGCAGTGTATGCGCTAGCCACACTGACATCTTCAGGTTGGTAGAGAAGATGCAGAGGGAGTGTCATCTGTCGCCCTGTCATCATTTCAAATTGTGTCACACCGGTGGAGTTATGAGGTGTGGACCTAATTGCCATTAGCACTAGGGGCAGTTTTACATCCCAGTCCTTTCCGTTGGCTGAAACGTACTTCCTCAGCATTCCTACAATACTTTGATTGGCTCTCTCTACCTTCCCTGATGACTGCGACCTGAACGAAATATGGAGCTTTGCCTGGACACCTAACATTTTCCACAGTTCAGCCATCACTGTCGCCGTGAAGTGAGTACCTCGATCTGAGTCAACAGACAGAGGTAGCCCCCATCTGCTGAACACGTGATTAATCAGCAAGACAGCTGTAGTCTCTGCAGTGTCATTTCGAGCTGGGAGACATTCCACCCACTTTGTGAATGCACACGTCACATTAAGGAGGTATTTGTTACCTCTAGAAGACTTAACTACAGGGCCAATCCAATCCATCTGGAGGTTAGACCATGGAAAGGTGATACCTGCCCGCTGAAGGGGAGCTCTATGATGGGGGTTTGATGGCTGAAACTGACAACAAACTAAGCAACCTTGGATATAAGCTGCAATGTCTTGTTTCATCTGTGGCCAGTATGCTACCTGACAAAGGGTCTCATGTGTCGCCTTCACCCCCCGGTGGCCTCCACAGGGTTCATCATGGGCATGCATGAGCATAACCCCTCTGTGGGCTGTTGGGACCACCCATCGAGGCGGTTTGTTCTCATCAGGAGCATATACTAGCAAACCCTTCTCTAACCTCAGGTGGTGTCTGATAAGGTACAGAGTTTTCAGGTCACTTGACTCTTCCAACTTTTGTTCAGTTATGGGATGTTTTACTGGGTCAGAAATGAATAGGTAAACAGTGCTGATCACAGGGTCTTGCTGTTGCATAGCAATAAGGTCGGTATCTGCTAGCTCTCTGCATATCACTACAGCCTGAGGGGTGTCAGCAGGGGCTGTCACTGTGTTCTTGGCCTGTCTGCGTGTGATAGCATTAACACTTACAAGAGGAGGCTCTGTTGTTGGAAGCCACTCATTCTGGAACTGCCAGGGGGTACCTGCTATGGCACCTGCTTTGGCTAGTCTATCAGCTTCATCATTACCTATTTTGTCTGGGCCAGGAGTTTGTGAATGCCCTTTTACTTTCTTCCAGTACACGGTCATGCCATCCTGACTGACAAGGACATCACAAGCAAGGAACAACTCCTTATGCTTAACTTCCTTTCCTCTAGCATTTTTCATACCATTCTGTTTCCAGTGAGGAAAGTGAGAGACAAAACTGTGCCTGGCATAGTTCGAATCAGAACAAATTACTAAATCCCGGATCCCATACTTCACTGCTTGTTGTAAGGTTATGAGTGCAGCAGCGATCTCTGCGTACTGACTAGACTTAGAGCCTAAGGAGAACTGCTGAGCACCACGGGGGGTGTCGTTCTCCCAGACTATCCCTACCCCCGCCTGAATGTGTTGTTCATGGTGATAAGAGCATCCATCAATGTAGGCCTTAGGAAGACCTGTGCAGACATTTTCATCATAGTAATGATGGCTTGAGATTAGCGAGGGTGTGGTGCCTACCATGTTGGCTTCTGGAGTGTGTTCTCCATCACTACAATGCTGGCATGCAGCTAATCCTTGGCCTAGTGCCATCTTGTTGTTCTGGGCATACCTCACCTCTACATCATAACCTTGTAAAGCCATCATCCATGTAGCAATGCGGCTGTTTGAGACTCTCCCCTCCCTAAGCCTTTGGCTGTTTAGGAACTGGACAGGCTGATGACATGTCTCAACAATGACTTTCTGGCCACCAATGTAGCTACGGAAATGTTCAATTGCCCATACTGTAGTGAGCAGGGCTTTCTCACAGTCTGGGAATTTAGCTTCTACACTGCTGAGTGCTCTGCTAGCATAGGCAACAACCCGCTTGTCTTGGTCATGTTTTTGGGAGAGTGCTGCACTGAGGCAGTGTTCAGAGAAACCAGCCTCAAGGAAAAACTCCTTGTCTTTGTCAGGGTAGGCTAGGCATGGAGCAGTGCACAATCTCTCTTTCAGCTCTTTCATGGACTGTGCTTGTCCTTCCCCCCAGCTAAATTCTCTGTCTTTCTGAAGTAGCTCCTGCAATGGTCTGGCTATGTCTGCATAATCTTCTATGAACTGACGCGAGTAATTGCACACTCCTAGGAAGCTACGCAGTTCAGAGACGTTCGTGGGAGGTTTGATATTCTTTACTGCTTCAATTCTACTAGTCTGGGGTTGGATACCATCAGGACCAACAGTCAGTCCCACATACTCCACCTTGGTTCTGCACCATTGTCCTTTGGCTAATGACAGTTTAGCACCTGCCTCAGTGAGCTGGGTGAGAACATGTCTTATCTCAGCTACATGATCTGGCCAGGTCTGACTACGCATGAGGATATCATCAACAAAAATTACATTGCTGCGTGTAGCTGCATCACTCATTGCCTTGCGTAGAAATATATTAAACTCTGCGGGGGAGTTTGAATAGCCAAATGGACACCTGTTCCAAGTGAATTGTCTGCCTCCAAAGGAAAATGCTAGCTTGTACTGGTCTGCAGGGTCTACCTTCATTGTCCAAAAACCATTTGCCACGTCCACTGTGGAGAAATATTTGGCTGTTGTCACCTTGGCTAACTCTTGGTCAAGATATATCATGGGCCAACGTGACAGGGGAACCTGTTTGTTGAGCTGGCGGTAATCTACAGTTAAACGCCACTTTCCACTCGGCTTTAGGACAGGCCAAATTGGAGAATTGTAAGTGGAGTTGCATACGCGACTGATCTTTTTCTCTAACAGGGAATCGATAATTTCCTGAATAGAGTCAAAAGCAGCAAGTGGGATTCTGTACTGACGCACAAAGGTAGGCGGGGCATTTGGATCTGTGGGAATACGGACAGTGTGGACATCTGTGACACCGCAATCATAGGAATCCCTAGAAAAGATTTCCTGGTGTTCATAAAACACCTGCCGTAATTCCTGACGCTGGACCTCTGTGTCCAGAGCATCTGCCTGTGCTAACTGTTGTTGCACCTCTGCCTCAAAACCAGGGTATGGTTCAGTACAAGGTTCCGCATCTTGCTTATCCTTCAGTGGTACAGATGGCTCCTGGGCAATCACAGTATGTACCACTATCTCGCCTTCACTATCAAAGTGTACTCTGCACATAGTCCCCTCAATCACAGCTGGATGGGGTGTGATGGAAATCATTTTTGTAGGGTAGGTGAGATACACTTGCTCATAGCTGTCTTTCTCTATCGGCAAATCAGGAAGCTCTCCTATGACAGGAATAGTTAATTCAAAATCATGAAAGGAGCTATCAATTATATACCCTAGAGGGGTGCGTGGGGGAATGTGGATACTTCCTCTTGTGAGGTTTTGTACCAGCATGTAAGTTGAGCGGTTGTACAGTTCAAGCTGTGGGTTCCCACAGATTGTGAGTCCCAATTTGCAAAATTGAGCAGAGGGCTGGAAATAGGCTAGTACCGTCTGATTCAGTTCTTGACCCCTTTTAATGATAAGCCTGACGGGGACCTCTGCCGTTTGGGCAGGAACCACCAATTCGAACTCATTCATTACCTGACATGCTTGAGGGATTGTCTGACCAGAACGCATGTTGTTAGAATCACCGGATAGCACGTTAGGACCAGTATCTGCCCTGGACCACAACACATTGTTGACTGTGTCTAACAGCACTCCCAGTCTCACTAACACATCAGAAGCGATGTATACTGAGTGTGGCAGGTCAGGTACCACAAGCATGTAGTGCTTGAACTGTTTATGGCCAAACTTAAGAGAGACTGAGCAGACTCCAACACTCTTAACTGTTGTCAGGGGACAACTGGAAAGCCGCAGCTCCTGTTTCTTTTCAACCATGGGGGTCATGCAACATTTCTTCTGTAGCTGCATATAAAGTTCCTGACTTATTGCTGACTTCTCTAACCAGAGTGTAACCACAGCATCTTTGACGGGTACATCATTGATGTGTATGCCCTCTACCACATGGGGATTGTACACCTCAGTGTTATGAGGTTCCAGGGCGCACAAAAATGCATCTTTCTTCTTTAACAGCTGCAAGGGAAGTCTGTTCTCGTGAGCTGTGCCTGCTAAGATTTGCATGTCCCTCGCATCAGGTGTTTCTCCATTGAAACTGGAGTCCTGCATTGTCTGCTGTCTAACGTGAGATGTTTTTCCTACCTCGACAGCCTTGCAGGACTTCTGACTGGAGCTAGTCTCTCTGATGGGCTGTGGGATTCTGACCTGTGCCCATAGTTGACAGCTGTGATAGTCAATCAAAGGTGCGAGTCTATCTAACAAATCCTGGCCGATAAGAAGCTGTTCTGTATTAAAACCAACAACATAGAGAGGGTGAACTATTTTCATTTCACCAAAAGTTAACTCCACCCAAACCCTCTGACTGATAGGGGCCTGGTCTTGTGTGTAGCTGGTTATCTTGATCTGACAGCTCTCTACCTTAAGCCACTTGCCTAGTGAGTTAGTTGCTTGGGTAAGCTCTTTAAACAGTCCGGGTGACACTAAAGAAATTTCTGAGCCAGTGTCTAGCAGCGCATCACATACTAAGGCACCTTCAATGGAAACAGAAATGTAAATCCTTCCAGCCCTGCCCTTTTGTGTCAAGTCACCCAGAAACTGACAGAGACTGGGGTGGGGTCTGCTGACATGTGAATGGTTAGGCCTCACAATCTGTTCCCTACTTTCCCCTTTCCCTGGCTCTTCCCCCCACCCTATGAGGTACACTTTAGGTGGGGGAGGGGAGGGGTCCTGGCCTAGTCATTGCTTAAAAGGAGGGTCTTTCTCCTTCTTGGAAGTGTTCTCCTCAGACTTAAGGTCTTGGAGGGCTTTAGCAATCATTTTCTGAATTTGCTTAAAATTTACCTGGTCCCTTTCTTCAGTACCTTTGGACTCCCTTTTCTTCTGACTGCCCTGTTTGTGACTGTCCTTTGATCTATCTCTGGGTCTCCTCTGCCTTTCCTCTCTGTGTGCATGCCTGCCTCTCTTGTATCCTCCATTACTGGAGGATTTATGGCCCTGGGTGTCCTGTGTGGACTCACCAGATTTTGGCCAAGAGGAGCGGTTGGTCCGCGCAGTTCCACTTTGGGGAAGCTCTGACCCTTCTAGCTCCAGAGGAGCCTCACTGTCATTTCGCAGTTCAAACACATGGGCACCTGTCTCCCTGTCTTTCTTGTCTGTGTGCAACTTCTCATTCTCCCAGGCCCGCATGGCAAGCTGTCTTAACTCTGCTGCAGTCATGCGATCAACATCTACCAGAAGTGAGAGGGATTTCCTAATGGTAGGATGCAAATTACTCACAAATAAGCTCTTAAACATCACATCTTCTTCGGCTCTAGGGGAATCTGCACCAGCAAAATACACTCTGCGTAAGCGTTCATAATACTCTCTGGGTGACTCATAGCGACTTTGCTTAGTCTGCAAGGCAGAGAGTCTGGAAGTAGACGGGTTCTGGTACATTGTATATTCTGCTCTCAGGGCCCTACACAGTTCATGGAAATTACCAGCAATGGCCGGACTTTGTCTCTCCATGAAACCGTGGACAGTTCGCACTGTTGTTTTCCTCAGAAGGAGGAGTTTATCTGCCATAGTGGCCTCAGGGATATAAGACAATGCATAACTCACATCCTTAAGGTACAACTCTATATTGCTTCCGGGAGTATCAGGATTAAACACTTCAATGTCACGTGCTAATTCCCTAAGCTGCCGCAGTCGGCTATCCTTGGATAGTGCTGGGCTGGGAAAATCAGGAATGGAGCGACTAGTCTTTCCCCACGCTGGGGACTCAGCGTCTGTTCCATGAGAATAGCTGGGAGTGGAGACGGTTAGGTCACCCGGTGCTGCAGCATCACTATGGGACTGATAACGCTGTTGCTGTGAGGGGCTACCCAGTAGGGGGTCTTTTACTGCTGAGCCAAATGAGCTGAAGCGCACACTAGGTGGTTCAGGTTCAAGGGGCGTGTCCCTACTTATGTCTAACTGCTCCATCCTTTTCTCTATTTCCTCTAGCCTCTTCTCTGCAACAACAGCTTTATCTGCCCACTCTCTGGCTCTAGTAGCCATTCTATCGTGCTTGTGTTGGACTTCTAGCAACTTATCATCTGCTCTATCTAAATCCTCCCTAAGTTGGATTTGGGTCTGTTCTGATCGGTACAGATGTTGTTTAAACAACTCAGACTGTTTACGAGCATCAATGTAAAGTTTGTGCTCTTTTTCTAAGTCCATTTTCAGACCAGAGATTTCAGACAAGGCTGACGTTAATTCATCTTTAACCTGTTTTTCATTCCTACTCAATAGCCTTAGTTTGTCTGCCTGTGCTGACAAATCATTTTGAGCCTGAGCCAGTTCTGTTTGCAGAGCGGCTACGTCCTGGTCACCAGGTATGGTGCCTGGACTTGAATCGTCAATTTTGAGTAGTTCACACTCAGTTTCTAGGTCTAGATTTTTATCTTTTAACCTTTTGATTTCTGCTTCTTGGCTGTCAGTGATACTCTGCAAGTCTTCTTTCTCTGCAGATAGCCTAACAGTTTCGACCTTCAAATGGTCGTTTGCCTGGCGCAGATCAGCCAGCTCACTCTTTAGCTCCTGGATTCTCATATCCCTGTCTCTTACCTGTTCGTTGGCAAGGGATACTCTGTCTATAGCTTGGGTTAACTGAGCAGCCCAATTTAGTGCTAGACTCGAGAGGAGTTTGGCTAGCGTGGGGCCCTTTAAGGCCTGGCCCGCAGCTTCAGCTGTAAGCTGTGCTGTCTTGAGACTGATTTCTTCATAGGTTAAGCCCTTAAGCGTTTCTATGTACCCTGGATTCACAGCACTGGTCAGGTCTACGACCAGCTTTTCAGGCAGGGTTAATTCAGCCATTTTAAAAAACAGATATTCTACTACACTTAGCGACTAATCTGTTCTAACGCTTGCCACAAAAGTGTTATTAGTTGGAATCACTGAGACAATGCAAGTGACACACTGACTAGTGATAAAGCTTTAGCACTTGGCTACGAGTTGTCAGAGGTAATTACCCTTATCTGACACTCATCTAAGTTTCACCAGGACTCACTTGATAGACTTACAAGGTATAGCAACCCTTGGTTATAATTTAGAATCAATTAGCTATAATCTAAAATTACAACTTCTTCTAACAGTAGAGTTTCCTGAGTGAGGAAACTTTTACCAGATCTATGCCACTGTAAAATGGTCCAAAACTTAACCACAACTCTTATTACTGCAAACAATTCAACTGCAACAAATCCTATTCACAAATAGTACCACAAAGCTGAGTAAGGAAACTATGAATCAGGCTTGGGAGGAACCACCTGCTTTTACAAATAGTAACTGACCAAACTGAGGAACCTAGTTTCCTGTTAAAGTAATTACTCTTGAAATCTTTTAAGTCAATTCTTTTGTGTTGATAAATCAACTGGCTCGTTTCAATCTTAGCTAGCCCACCCAGGGACGCCAATTATGTAGTAAACGGGGCTCACGTCACCAATGATGCTGTGATTTTGGGTCACACGTCACTCAAGGTGCATTTGTGAGTCTATCAGATGACCAATTCCAACCTCGCTGGGTTCAGTGTATCAGTCAAAGACTGTTAATTTGGCAATAGGTCAATAAATTGAGACTTGCACCCTGGAAGGAGTTGGTCAACTGATTTATCTGAAAGTTTGGTGGTTTAGCTAGCTAGTAGAGCCTTGAATCATCAACACAATGAAAACACAATTGTAACAAAATTAATGAAATTTATTAACAATAGATATGCAAGAGTAAATACAACACTAGTGATAAACCAATAAATGAATACACACTGCTAATAGATAATAGGCAACTAAATGTGAAAGAAGATACCAAATAAAGTGTAGAAACTAACAAAATGGAATGAACGCAGAATGGCAGAATGCAATGCTGTTGAGCTGAAAGTAGCAATAAAAGAGATTTCTATGGTAATGTTGTCTATGGGAAACCCACTTAATGGCTCTGGTAGGTTTAATGATAAATAACTGCGTATTTATCTTGGAACAAACAATATAGCTATCATTTGTAATGCTGACCACAAGTAAATGTTATCTAAACAGGTTAGAAAACATAGGCTGCAGGTATAAACTAAGCCAAGGTCTTTAGGAAAGAGGTTTGGTAAGTTTATAGTTACGTTCCACTTGGTCAGGTGATCAGTCCGGCGGCAGAGACGTCTTCCACTGGTGATGCGGTTTGCATATAGTGGGGAGGGCACAGAGTTGCGTTCCGGTAGCCGTCGAGGCGCTGACCTGGAGGATGCTTGACTTCTGTTGTGCCAAAGAGGGTCCTTAGGGCGTGGACCGGGCAGCTGGGTCAGATGGATTCTCACAGGGTCCTTTGCAGCAGGGCTGCGTCGTTGAGGATCCGTGTGTTCAAGGCAGTGTCTGCCAATGTGGAGGTCCTTTGCGGACTGGGCTGCGCTGCTTTCGGAGTGGCAGGAGTCAGACGGGGTCCGTCACTGCTGGGTCCTTTGCAACTGAAGGGCAGCCGAATTCAGTATAGAAGGTTTACTCAAGAGCTGAGTGGATCCTTAGCTGTCTTGAAGTCTCTTTCCTCGTCAGGCCAGAAACTCAGGACCTTGTATCTGCTAATGTCTTAACCTTGCGGGGTTCAGACTCAGAACGGTGTAGCTGTTAATGTCTCTTCCCTTACGGGACTTAGACGCAGTACGGTGTAGCTGTTAATGTCTCTTCCCTTACGGGACTTAGACGCAGTACAAGGAGTGTCTTTTTGGAGGCTACCTTTATCTCTTTTTGATGAGGAGGAGATTGGAATCTAGCGCCTCTCCATTCCAGGAATGTGATTGGCCACTTGTGTCTGAGGTGGCCATGGTGTTACCCGCCCTAGTGTGGAACTCATTTGCATATAGTAGAGTACAAAGTTAGACAGTGTCTTTTACAATTTACCCAATGCAACATTTCTTTACCAAACCTCTTTCAAATTGTTACCCACATTATGAGGAGCAAAAAGAGTCCAAACATGATAGAAAACTGTTGAACAATCACTTATTCATATCATAATATGTTAATACGCCTGCTTCTGTGAACTGTTAGGTTAACAGTCCAGTGCCATCAACATACACTGTACTTTATCAAAGGGTGAAGTGAATCTGTTGCAGTTTACATCAGTTTAAGGTCTCCAAACATATGTATGAATGGATTTGGATGGATCTTTGTGGCCTTCTTTGTTTCGGCCACTGCTGTTGCATCCTGAAGGAATTTTTATGGCAGTCATTCCCAAACCTTAGGATTGGAGAGGGTCAATCCGTAGTCCAATGAGAAGTCCTCTCTTAGGTGGTTGTGGTTGCAGAAAGTCTCTCTTCCTGTTCTGTTAGAGGTGTCTGGTAGTTGTCTTGGCATCTTATCTGATGTTTCTGAACATTTGTTTATGTTCCTCAACCAAGATCCAATCACAGTGTGGCACATCTCCCTCCACCCTGGCAGATAGGGAAGGGGGCCTGCCATAAACTGACCCTTGGAATGCCATTTCGACCGTTGTTCACTACAAATGGCAGAATAACCTGTAAAATCCACTTCATAGGGCACTTGTACCAGATAAGAGAGAAAATGTCCCATTGAAAACTACTGGTTTAATTGAGCATTGAATGAGAGAAATGAGAGTTACAGTATTGCTGGACTGGCATGCTGTAATATCCAGTCATTCAAGTACTCTGCTAGTTCAGAGCAGAAATATAGTCATCTAATGAAGCGTGTACAGTTTTCGTAATGAAATAAGGAGTAATTGTAC
>NC_133382.1:13043969-13160545 GCF_049309525.1 Garra rufa | reverse complement strand
CACGACAAAGTCTCAGCAAGATCGAGATTTCAGACCATCAATGATATTCAGGAAAATACGACAAGGCAGCAGTTGCCGATTTCAACAAAGAGTTTTGCAGAGTGTTTTGAATAGTGGAAATCATAATGGGAAAACTGTGTAAGGGCCCAAGGTGCCTATTTTGAAGGGGACTTTTGAAGGCTGGACACAACAGACCTCATACATATATAGTATATTTCTATCTTCTTTTCTGTACTTTACGTTTGCTCTACCTTATACTTAGTATTGGCAAATATTGTTTGGCCATTATGACAAATTGCTTGTGATGTTCTTCATTTGTAAGTCACTTGGGATAAATGAATAAATGTAAACATAATGTAGACTACCGATTCTATTACAATTGATCGTGATTTGAGTCTGCCATTTGCTTCACATGAGGAGAGCTGTTTCTGTGGTTACTGCCTATGTAAATAATTTCAAGTAATCAGTCAATTATGTTCCATTCCAGCTAAGATGATGCCTTAGACAGAACCTGTCTGTGTAGACAGTAAACAGCAAGGCGGTTCTTCTTTCAATAATGTAAGGAGGGAATATTTGCACAATATTTGCTTTAGGTGAAGTATACTTACAAAATCTTTAATGCATTTCGTTAATAAAGAACGAAGATGTCTGTTTTTCACGAGAGAATATTACTTTTGGCATTTTTTGTTAATATGTTTTTTTATGCTTTTGTTCCAGAGTTATTGTATCATCTTCAATCTTGCCTTTGACAAGGATTTGCTTTTCACAAGGATATTTTGAATAGCAGGTTAGTATGGTAAGTATGTACAAGAAACTCCCAAATGTTGATGCTTTTTCAGTACATTTGGTTCTTACCTGCCTAGTTCATCATTAAACCATTTTACCTCATTATAATCTCTCACAGTAAAAGTCAACCTGTGATGCAATAATGTATGAATCAGAGTTAGTTGTGACCTGTGCCATAGTGGGTTCACCTGTGTATAAAACATCCTGCCAGCTCTCACTAGGTGCCAGTATTGAACTCAGTATGGTGCATTGGAAAATCATCTTCTGACACTTTGCTTCTTCTTTTAACATGCAGCTTCCATAGTAACAAATGTCTGATGCAAGATTGTGGTGCAACTGGAAGGATGACATTGTGAAGACTAAGATAAGACTAAAGTGAGACCCACTAGAGTCTGATCATTTACATTGTATGATTATCTGGAAAAAATATCTATTCTTCATCATTTTTGGAAGATCTATTTGATATTAAATTCACCAAGAAATGGTTTAATATGTGTGGCGGGAGGAGCAAACGACAGACACAGTGGGTGTGGCGTCAGGCCTCGGAGAGGTTTTTCTTAAACAGAAAGTGAAAGAAAAAGTGTCTAAAGGGAAAATAAAAGTGTCCAAATAAACGGGGGATCTGGTGTCCTCGAGTGATAGGGAGTCCGTGGTGAAGGGGCAGTGTTCAATTGGGAAGGGTCCAGGCAAGGGGCAGTGTCCGGCGGCCGCACGCGCTCCCCGCTCAGGTCCGGGGCGCGAGGGGCGGCGGCTTCTTTAGCGGCATCGTCCTCCTCCGCCTACACGGCACTTCTAGGGGATGAAACGGCAGCTCGTCTTTCGGCAGCGCAGGTTCCCTCTACACACCCTTCCTGGACCCACGAGAACACCAGCGTGCATGCACAGGGAAGAGACCGGTCTCTCTAGGAGAGGCGCGCTCGGCATTTAAGCAGCGGCGGTAATGAGGCTTAATTCTCGTCAGGTGATCCTCATCACACGCCGCCAAACCGGGATGTTATGCTCCTCTGGAGCCTGGTGAAGGGCGGCGAATAAGGGACGGGGTGGTGATGATAATTAGGGGGGAGGCAGCCGACTCGTCACATATGCTAAATGTTCTTTCCTGTGTTTATATGTTCACTATTGAAACAGGAAGATGGAGTGTGACATATCAAAGGTAACATTTTAATAACGTGTTGTAGGTTGAGCATGTAACAGTATCCTTTTATTGCATTATAAAGCGACACAAAAAAAGTTAGCTTTTCCATCTTGTTGACCTAAACGAGTAGTCCCCTATCTGCATTTCATTTGGTGCACTGCCAGAGGATGCAATGACGATAGCAGCATCGGGGAATGGGCTGAGAATGAACATTTGGTGGGGCTGCCCCCTTCGGGTATTGTTGCCACTGCCGAATCGGATCCAGAGCTAATGGCTATGCTTGCCTGGGCAGCCATGAGCATCGGGTTGGAGGTGACTATACCGCCCAGCCCTGAGTCCTCATGGCTGGACAATTGGTTTCTCTGCGTGGGCCACGACTTACAACCGCGTCCTGCTTAGGTTCCTTTCTTCCTGGAGGTGCATGAGGAGGTGAAGAAGTTGTGGGAGGGCCGGTCCCTGGTAAAAAATTGACCTGATCGTTAGCTTCCTGATTGGTACCAGAAGGTTAAATCCTCTTAGGTCACCCTTGGTGCCCTCCTGGGGGCTCAAGTTCCTGTCTGTTAAGGCAGCGCTCCTGACCATGCTCACTTCCAGTAAAAGGGTCGAGGATCTCCAAGCATTTTTGGTGAGCAAAGAGTACCTTGAGTTTGGGCCGGCCTACTGTCATGTTGTCCTGAGACCCTGGCCTGAATACATGCCCAAGGTTCCCACCACTCCCTTCTGGGACCAGGTGGTGAACCTGCAAGTGCTGCCCTCAGAGGAGACAGATCCATCCTTGACGTTGCTGTGTCCCTGTGGACCACACCCAGAGTTTCAGAAGCTCTGAGCAGCTCTTTGTCTGCCACGGAGGCCAGCAGAAAGGGAAGGCTGTCTCCAAGCAGAGGTTGGCCCACTGGATAGTGAATGCCATCACCTTTGTGTACCAGTCCCAAAATGAGCTATGCCCCCTAGGGGTAAAGGCTCACTCCCGGAGTGTTTCTCTCTTTGCATGCGCATGAGCTACGGGCTGAGCTAACACCTAATACATTTGCAAGATTTTACAACCTTTGAGTAGAGCTGGTTTCTTCCCATGTGTTGGGTAAGAAGTAAATGGTGGGGAGAACTGTCTCTGTCTCATGACTGCTGTGCCATTCCACCTCACACGGGGATGCGAGTGCCTGTCTTCTCCCAGTAAAGTTCCCCAGATGGCGAACCCTGGTCAAGCATACTCCAGCACTCCCAGCAGTCAGACTTGGCGGAGCAGTCTTACGCCAGGCCCAGTACTGGTGTTAGCATGACTTGAGCTCCGGTCACATCCTGGACTGGACTAGGTGTCCATATGGTGTGATTCCCTGTGAGCAGTGTTGGGGCTAGTTACTCAAAAAGTAATATATTACATATTACATATTACTCTCAAAAATAGTAATCCCTTACTTTACTTTATTACTCCCTGGAGAAAGTAACTAGTTATATTACTAGTTATATTACAAGTTACTTTTTTTCTTACACAAACCACTGTTATTCTTAACAAAAAAGCAAACATGACCTACTGCGTGCATCCACGGCAGAATGCAAACAAACAAAGCTCCTTTAAAGCTGACATCTCAGTGCATACGCGATCTCATAAAGCTCTATCTTATAACACAATGGATATTATGCACAATTCATCTTTCATAAATGTCTACACTTTGTGTGTTGTGATTCGTAAGCACGCAATATTCAGCACTGTTAAAAAGTTTTGAGCAGTGAGTGAATTCTATCTTAAACACCTCTGATTGGCGATGCGTTCCAAAAATCAGCAGATGGCTACATTGCTCAAACAAGTTTTAAATCGAAACTGCCTATTCTTGCGCTTACTTATCATATATGTTGTTCTTGCTGCTTTTGTGCAATAGATGAATAACATTTTTTTTGTTTTTTAGATATTTTATGTTTAGATATTTCTATATTGCGGGAGTCCCGCGAATCATTTTAATTTCCCGCATCCCGCACACACACACACATGAGTCTCTACCCTCCCGCACCAGCACACGCACTTGCCCATCAAGTTTTGTCCCTCGCCGCACTCTATTGCGTTGGGTCCCGCGGGTTTGCAGGTCTCTATTTGCAAGTGCCGCTCTGCTGCTGGGTGCCGGGTGTCGACCAATCGGTGATGGTAATTTAATGATACCTCGTGCCAAACCCAGACCAATCACTGTTCCATTCACGCCCCCCTCCCCTTCCCTTCTGTTCTCTGTGTTGTCGTGTGCCTTGTGTGTGATGAAGGTGCTACTGGCAAATGTAACGCAAGTAACTAGCTCGGGAAAACTGTAATAATATTACTTTTTTCAGACGAGTAATGCCTTACACTACTAGTTACTGAAAAAAGTAATATTATTACAGTAACGCGTTACACCCAACACTGCCTGTGAGTAATATCATATGTGACCCTGGACCACAAAACCAGTCATAAGGTTAAATTGTACAAAACTGAGATGTATATATAATATGAAAGCTCAGTAAATAAGCTTTCTATTGATGTATGGTTTGTTAGGATAGGACAATATTTGGCCGAGATACATCTATTTGAAAATCTGGAATCTGAGGGTGCAAAAAATTCAAAATCCTGAGAAAATCACCTTTAAGGTTGTCCAAATTAGGTTCTTAACAATGCATATTACTAATCAAAAATTACATTTTGTTACATTTACAGTAGGAATTTTACAAAAAATCTTTATGGAACATGATCTTTACTTAATTTCCTAATGATTTTTGGCATAAAAGAAAAATCAATAATTTTGACCCATGCAATGTATTTTTGGCTATTGCTACAAACATACCCCAGCGACTTAAGACTGGTTTTGTGGTCCAGGATCACATATGTGTATTCTTCCATGGTAAGACACGCGTCTTCCCTTAACAGACATGCGCTGTCAGTCTCTGCTGGCAGTAGTTCCATCCCTTCTCTCAGGTAGGACCTGCCTCAGAGACCGATTTCCATATGTAGTACTGCCCCCTTGGTTAGTCCATATCAGTATCTCCACATATCACCTCCCTATGGGTAAAAGATCTGAAGCAATCTTTCACAGAAAGTCGAAATTTTCTCTGTTAAGAAAATTGGTGGAGGGAACAGTAGCAGGCACCAAGGTCAACAAATTTGCACTGGGACATTGGGAAGGTTACAACCTTTACGTAGCATTTGTCTGACACCCTGCGGCTTGTCAACATTTGTGGCTCCACAGGGTTATGACAATGTTCAGGTTGTGGCGTTTTCCATGGACCCCAACATAACTCGCAGTGACCTACCAATAGGGAACGTCTCGGTTACATACGTAACACTGAAATGGAGAAGATATGTCCCGATGCCACAACCTTGATCCAATCACTGATGCCGGGCCGGGACACGTTCTCGGCTCCTTAGTGTAAAACCTCAACAAGGATTACATACGTAATCAAGATGTTCTCAACCACTTTTCTGAAGCCTCTAACTAATGAGTCAATGACCTGGATTAGAAGTGTTTGACTCCCCGATTCCGATGAGTGACACTGAATTTTGGACTCTGGAATCTTCTGAAATCTTTTTAAAAATATGAAACA
Source organism: Garra rufa (assembly GCF_049309525.1). Lineage (NCBI taxonomy): Eukaryota > Metazoa > Chordata > Actinopteri > Cypriniformes > Cyprinidae > Garra > Garra rufa. Next base: position 13,155,069 of record NC_133382.1, on the reverse strand, counting down.
CATTGTGAGCTCAAGAGGCAGCACCTTTGACATCTTCACTAACGGGTAATTTGAAACAGTGGGTTTTTTTGGACAGATTAGCACTAAGCACTCACCTGTTTCATTTAGGTGTAGTCAAAAATGAATAAAATTGTATTAATAGCTATGATCTTGTATACTAATTTGTCAATATAGTGTTCCAGCCGTGCTAATATATGCAATATTCAGAAGTAATGTTTTCAAATCCTTTGGTGTAGTATATAAGAAGAAAAGTAATGACTGTGTCTACTGAGTAAGAAGTAAGAAGACGGAAGTATTGCACAGTGAAAGAAAGAAAAATGAAAAGTAAAGACGAAAACAGGTTATCTAAGTGTGCGTGTCAGATAAAGTCATGAGGTTGGTAATAGTTTCATCATTCTGAACTTTGACAGGGAGTGAGGACTACATCACTGAGAGGGAGAAAGTGACAGAGAAGGAATTGGAGGGTCTCAGCAGGGGAAAAGAGATTCTCAGTATGGCAGGGACAGCTCTAATTGAGAATAATTGCTGTGTTTGTTGCTCCATGGTAAACATTAGTATACCACTAAATGAACTGTGAACATGTTTAAGCATTTTCATGTTTGTACTGCCACTGCTAAAAGGCGTGAAAAGATGAATATATTTAATAAGCATTGAGAAAAGGGAAAATATGCATAATTCCCTTTATTTGTCCTCATAACAAAGACCTACATCTAATTTTTTTTTTTTTTAGTATTGCATTTACTGCATGCATAACCACACATCTCATGAGCTGTGTTATAAAACTGGTTCTCAAACCGGGGGCGTGTTGGGTGGATTTCTAGCGGTGTGACTCCTGAATGTTCACTGTTATGTAGGTTGTTAACAAATACATTAGTTACAGTGTTTTAAGTGTATATTGTAAGTGCTATGACTACACCGTTAATTATGTTTTTCATGAGTTTAAATCAATATTCAGCTTTAAACAGTTAAGTATTAAATAATGATGTGACAAATAATTATTGAAAGTACAAATAAATAATGTACAATGAAAAAAGTGTGGAATGTTGGTCACATCATACACTTATCTGTTTAAAAGAAGGATTGTTTTGCAAGGAAATCTACAAGGAAAGATATTATTTTTATTATTCTATTATTGTTTTCAGATATTATTTTCTATATTTGCACTGGTGTTGGCCTTCAGTATTTTCACCGTGTACATGGCTAAAACTTTTGTGAGCATTTCTCTAACAGGGGAATGGCAATGAAAGGTTAGAACTAATCTGAGAAGATACTGTTGAAGGTGAAAGTCTATCCTTGAACAGCCTTTATCAGTATAAAAAAGACTGTACTGAATTGCCTTCTGTCTTCCTAACTACAGATTAATTAAAGAACCAAAGACAAATCTTATGACTGTACACATGAATAGATGTATCATTCCTGCAGACCTCTATTGAAATAATAAACAGGAGCTAGGGGTGGGCGATATGGCAAAATAGCACGATTTTTTCAGGGAAATCACGATACTTTGTCATGTTGGTTTTACTATTTCAAACTAGCAACTGTATTAAAGCTTTTCAGTCAAGATCAGTGAGTCATTTACTCACTCTCAAGTTGTTTTAAACCTGAATGGGTTTCTTAAAAGTAAAAAGTTATTAGTCATAAATTATGGACTGAAGAATGAGGGTAACCAAACAGTTAAAGTGTTAAAAATAAATGAAAAAAAAAAAAAAATTGTAGCAAAAAATATATATATTTTTTAATTATTTTGTATATTCATTAAAATTTATTGAATTCATTAAAAGCCTAAACCTACAGTGACAATAAGCAACAGCAAAACATAAGTTACATTGAATTAAACTGTGTTAGACTGAGAAAGTTGTTTCAACTTATTAAAATGATTTAAAAATAATTTGTTTCCCTGAATTTTTGATCAGATTATTAGCTGTAACATGTCTGATCCGTACCCAAATTAAGAATTAACAACAATTTATACAGCCATTGCCAAGAGACAGCATAGAAAGAGCGAGAACATCTATTTATCTATTTATCATGCATTTCTCGCATCTGTAGTGTAGTGTTAGATCTCTCCTATTCTTAGAAAAAAAATTATGCTTAATTAATGCTTGATTCAGTATTTGAAAACACACACACACACACACACACACACACTGGTTTACATGTTTTATGGGGACATTCCATAGGCGTAATGGTTTTTATACTGTACAAACCGTAATTTCTATCGCCCTAACCCTACCCTACACCTAAACCTAGCCCTCACAGGAGATTGTGCAAACTTTTACTTCCTCAAAAAAACTCATTGTGCATGATATATAAACCTGTTTCCTCATGGGGACCTGAGAAATGTCCCCACAAGGTCAAAATTTACTGGTATTCCTATCCTTGTGGGGACATTTGGTCCCCATAACGTGATGAATACCAGGTACACACACACACGCACACACATTTCCACACACAATATCAGCTTATGTTAAACTTCAAACTTTTAGAACAAATGAAAAAGACTGATGTAGGGGAGACCGGGGATGGTTTTAACAAGGATCTGTTGTAACACTTCTAATTTCTCCAATAAGGAACAAGTCACAAATCACCTAATTCACTGGAGAAATTCTCAGTTTAGTCGTTATTGCACATGTGAGGAAGTAGTGCTGTATGACATAGAAAAACTCATTTTGAGGTATAAAAAGTAACTTTTTATACTTCATTTATTTTTATGATGGCAGTCCCGGCTTTGTAGTTAAAATCATTAAAGTTAAATTAGGTTTATTGTGTGTCTGTATAGATATATTTTATGCAAGCTGTTACTACTAATGTTTTGACTGTTAGCTATGAGGTGAGCTAGTTCATGACTACCCCCCAAAAATGAAATGTTTAACCAGCAAAGCTTTAAAGCACATGTAAATAAAGTACTTTTGTGACACTGACTACACCTAAATGAAACAGATAAGTGCTTAGTGCTAATCTTTCCAAAAAAAAAAAGAATCCACTGATTCGATTTACCCCTGTTAGTGAAGATATCAAAGGTGCTGCCTCTTGAGCTCACAAAGTGGTTCGTCACTTTTAAAAAAGAAGATTCCAGAGTCCACAGGAGGAATGGCTTGCAGCACAAATGTCAGTGTGTATCTCATGAGCACTCAAGCTCAGTCAGTCTGCAATCATAGTCATTGAAATTCAAGGTCAGTCTCTCCAAGTCCATTGATACTTTTGTCTAGTGAGATTTCTGTGTTGACTGGGCCCAGCGCAAGGGCACTGAATCCCAAACTGCTCCCCGGGCGTCGCAGCAATATGGCTATCACAAACCCTTAATAGGAGCCCATGAAACACTTAAAACCCTTTTTCAAACCTTTCCAGTCAATAAAGATCTCACATTTCAAATGGGGAGAAGAGCCGGATTTGCACAGGCATTCTAGGCATGTGCCTATGCTCACACATTGTGGCCCAATTACAATAACGAGAAGTAATTAGTTATTCTAAGGGCTACCTACAACAGCAAAAGAACAAAGTAAATAAATATAACAAATGACAAACAGTTTCCATGTTTTCCACACAAAATTACATTTTATTATCTATGAAAAACATTTAAAAAATTGTCAGCGCTGCCCTATGACTTTATTGAAAAAAAGGTGATTTGCAACTGAAAATCTACATGACATTTCTCATCATGGAGGTAATAATGTCTCTGTTTTTGAAGCAGTTCAACTTACAGTTTTGTTATTAGTAGAGGAAAAGGAGCAAAACATTTAGTTTGCCTATACCACAGTAAACTCTTAAAAATAAAGGTTCTGTATTGGCATCAATGGTTCTATGAAGAATCTTGCACATCCATGGAACCTTTTAAATGCATAAAAAGGTTCTTTGGGAAACCAAAAATGTTTCTTCTATGGCATCACTGGAAAAACACCCTTTTGGAACCTATATTTTTAAGAGTGTAGGAGGTAAATCCGGCCTTCATAGGGGGCCTACCATTTTCATGACCTATTCTTTACACTAGTGCCACACATAGTGCGTCATTTGAGACACAACTTGCAGCAATCCCAACATTATTTGTATTTGTATTAGACCAAAAGTGAATGCTGCTTGAACTGGACGTTTGTTAGTTTACATAGGAAGCCCATTTTGAATCTCTTCATTCACATGTTCCATTTAATAAATACTCCCTTTAAAACTCATAAACATATAACATTTTTGTAACTATTACCTTTTTGGTAACACTGTATTCTAAGGTCCAATTATCACTATTAACAAACCATTAACTACAACTTTTGCCTCAATAAACTTCTAATTTGCTGCTTTTTAGTAAGGTAGTTGTTAAGTTTAGGTATTGGTTAGGATTAAGGATGTAGAATATGGGCATGCAGAATATGTGATTTATTAGTAAAAATAAACAGCCAATATGCTAGTAATATGCATGCTAATAAGAAACTAGTTAACAGTGTAAATATAATTAATATAATTTATATAATTATACATGTAGCGCCCTTTTTAGGTATTAGGAGTATCTACCTATTTGAATGGTTGACGCTAGAACCCGGATTCTTTTAAATGTGTCTCTCGACGTGATTTTACTAAAAAACAAACTGATCCTACTTTTATACTACTTCCGACAAAGTGCAGCTCTGATCTCCGTAAATGACTTTCTCCAAATAGTAGAGACCTCACATATTTGAATGACCACACTATGTAGCAAAAATACACAAATTTATTTAGAAGAAAATAAACAAAGGGAATTGAAGATTAATCAAAATCTGTTTCTCAACCTACCAATAAACTTCTGCCTTCAAATATAGTGCTTGGTTGACTCTTTTTTTCCCTTTCCACAACAACACATTTAAAGGTTATTTACTGAATCACCCTATCAAATTAAACTTTTAAACCTTTTAAAATGAAAAGTGTTTCCCTTTAGAAGTATAAATTTGTATTCAATAAGTGTAGACAAATATACAGATGTCCTTCGGAAGACTTAAAACAGAAATACAGAACGTAAACAAACTTTATATTTGTTTAGTAGTACCAATGTAACCCTTCACTGATATTATCTCAAGGAATCACAGAGTATTAAACCACAATATGGTTCAGAAACTGAAAAGAGCTTAACGTGGGCCCACCACACTCACTCACACACACAACACAAACCCCCCGTTGCAGGCCTGAAACGTTGATGGAGTGCGTTGAGGCCGAGGGAAATGTAAAATGGCCGCTTCGCTCTCTAAGAGCACAGATAAAACTAATAAATGTACCTGAATGAACTTGAAACTGGTCAAGGATCCCGTCGCCGGTCAGGTCAGTCCAAGTGATTGGTCAGCAAACTCCGTGACACTCCCGCGATGCCAGAGGAACCCCTAACCCAGTGGTTCCCAAACTGGGGGGCGCGACCCCTAGGGGGGGCGCGGCAAGGCTAGTGTACAGTCAGCCGATTTTTATAGAGATTCGAAAGAGATAAACGGCCGACACTATCCGCGCCGCCCGGCAGTATTCAGCGCGCATTGCTCAATTTGTGACGCTCTGATCAGTATTCCGCTCTATGAATGTGCGTTCCGTTGAGTTGCTCACTGCCCATATGAATGCTCCACTCGTGTACCGCTTATGCTCAACGGAAAAGCAAAGTCCACGCAAATAAATTTTCTCCGGTAAGACGTCTGTTTAGCCATGGCCTATATATAACCTTTCATCAGAACGTACTAAGTCAGTGGATGCGCGATCTATCGCCAGATTCACACAAACTGTGTGAACCCGTGCGCTTTAATTTTTGACTATCCTGTCTATCCTGTTCTCTAATATATATATATATAATATATATATAAAAGATGATGCGTGGTATTTGTACGCATCCTCTCTCCATTTAAGTTAATGGGAAGGATTGGCGTTTAATATGCACGCAAATTTGGACTTTGGCATATGTATTACACGCTATTGCAAAGTCGTGCTATTTATACGCAAAATGATGACAAAGCAGTTTCAGTTTCGGCCAAAAATCCCTAGATTTTTATGTAAAAAGAAACGTTTTAAGAGTGATACAAGACCCCACTGTAAAATGATCTTCCTTATTATACGGCTACTTGCCACATATGTAAATAACTTAACACAAAATATGAATTTCATCATATTTTATTACCTCAAGACGACTCGCAGTACCCGCTGCAGCTGTCTGTTATCAGTTGTAGCGGTTTTGTCGTAAAATAACTGACCACTAGATGGTGCAATTGATATCAGAAATGAGAATTGCCGTTAGCCGAGTAAAATTATCAATGAATGACCCATAGTAGTTCTGCTCTAAGCATGGATACATTTGAGAAAAGACATCAAGAGCCAGGTAAACGTAAAGTGGATGATGAATCTACTTCAAAGATCGCAACTACAACAAAGCGAAGAAAATATGATGAGGCATATCTTGCACTCGGATTTACCAGTACAACGGTGGGTGATGAAGAGAGACCACAGTGTGTTGTGTGCCTCAAAATATTAGCATCTGACAGTATGAAGCCGAACAAGTTAAAACGGCACTTAGAAACATCGCATCAGGAACACAAAGATAAGCCAGTTGATTTTTTCAGAAGAAAGCTACTCAACTGTTGTGCCCAACAGAGTCGCTTTACTAAAGCAGCATCCGTGCCTTCAAATGCCCAACTCGCCTCCTACAAAGTGGCCTACAGAGTGGCTCAGTGTAAGAAGCCGCACACTATAGCTGAAGAATTAATACTTCCTGCTGCTATTGATATGGTTTCAACTATGATTGATGACGCAACAGCTAGTAAACTAAAGGCTATTCCTCTGTCAAACAACACTATCGCGAGGCGCATTTATGATATGTCAAAAGATATAGAGGAGCAGCTTAACAACAAGATATGAGACAACCGTTTTGCCCTGCAGATGGATGAAGCAACTGACAGTAACAAAGACTGTTTATTGATAACATAGGTCAGATTCATTGATGCCGATGATTTGAGGGAGGATTTGCTTTTCTGCAAACTTGTAACTAGAAGAGCCACTGCAGACGAACTGTTCAACATAATTGACACTTACTTGAAAGAGGCTGATCTGAAATGGGACGACTGTGTGGGGATCTGCACAGATGGAGCTCAGGCAATGGCCGGTAGACGAGGAGGTCTTCAAGCATTAATCAAGCGCGTTTCCCCAGATGTGCAATGGACACACTGTATGATACACCGGGAGGCGCTAGCGTCTAAACAGATGAGTCCCGAGTTGAACGATGTAATGACAGATATTATGGCCACCGTAAACTACATCAAAACAAGACCGGTCAAAGCGCGGATTTTTTGCGCACTGTGTGAGGAAATGGGATCTGATCACACAGCAGTTTTGTTCCACAGCGAGTCCCGTTGGCTGTCGCGTGGCAAAGTTTTATCCAGGGTGTTTGAATTGCGGGATGAGATCAGAATCTTCTTGGAAGAAGAGGGAAATGGACTTGCCAATAAGTTCAACAATAACAACTTCCTCATGAAACTGGCATACCTAAGCAACATGTTTCAGAAACTAAATGAACTAAATTTGCAGATGCAGGGCACCAACACACACCTTCCCCAGCTGGCAGATAAAATCACATCCTTCACAAGAAAACTGGAGATGTGGGAGCAGAAAGTGAAAGAAGGGAATATAGACTAATTTGAGAACTTGAAATCATTCATTGAGGTGAACAAACTTCAAAACACAGTGATCCCATGCATGACAACTCATATCTCTGCCCTACAAAAACATTTCCAGAGGTATTTCCCTGTGCAAGATCCTGCAATATATGATTGGATTCGAGACCCCTTCAGTGCAATACCACCCTCTGACTTCAGCACAGTGGAACAGGAACAGTTCATTGATGTCACCTCTGATTCAACAACGAGGCTTCAGTTTAAGTCCAAGGCACTGGCTGCATTTTGGATTGGAGTGGAAAATGACTACCCAGTGCTAGGCAGGAGAGCCCTGGCAATACTCCTTCCTTTTGCCACATTATAAGAATTAATGTGTTTTGCAGTGAGGTTCCCTCTCAGTCGGTCTCTACGACGTCACGTCGGAGACCGACGAATTGGGATATCGCTTTAGAGATACCAATCCTCTTCGTGTGTAAACTAAACGAGCCAATGCACATTGGCATGCATGATTGCATCCAGCTGTCGCTGATCACAGCGTGAGCATAAATACACAGCAGGTGCAATGCATAGACAGCATTTCGCATCGGAGCCGATCTTCTCAATGAGAGACGCAACGAGCCATTCTTACAAAGAACTCTTCACTGCGGTGTTGGCGGTACGGCGCGTCAGCGGTGGTGGTCTCCTGTGGGTGGAAAAAGCGCGCAGTCAAGGATTGCACTACCTGCCTTCTGTGTCGCAGCGGCCATCTCCCCTGTGTGCTTCAGCACTGAGCAGTTTCTAAAAGAGTATCACGGGTGAACGTCTTTTTAAAGACGAGGTGTTTGAAACACAATGCCGTTTCACCCGTGCGTTTCTGGATGCGGTCGTTACCTGGCGCCAGGTGATGGTCACGATCGCTGTCTGACGTGTCTGGGTATTGAGCACGCTCAGGCGGCGTTTGTGGATGAGTCATGCTGTCATTGCGGCGGCATGTCCATCACGGAGTTGCGGACCAGACTCCGCTTCCTGCAAAGGGGCGGGGTGCCAGTTCCTCTGCCCAGATCTACCGTTCCCCCCGGATACCGACCCCGAAATGATGGCTATGCTTTCCCGGGCCGCCGAGAGGGTAGGGCTTGAATGGAACCCTCCATCACGTCCCGACCCCTCTCGGCTGGATGACTGGTATCTTGGGGTGGCCCGCGCTGGTTCTCAGCGTCCCACCCCAGTGCCCTTCTTCCCGGAGGTGCATGACGAGCTTACTGGGACGTGGACGGCACCTTTTACTGCCAGAAACCGCTCCAGTGGCACGTCCTCCCTCACCACCCTTGATGGCGGACCAGCGCGGGGGTACGCGGCTGTCCCGCCGGTGGAGCGTGCGGTGGCGATGCAATTGTGTCCCGGCGCCGCTTCCACTTGGCGGGGCAACCCGTTGCTCCCCTCCCGGGCCTGTAGGCACTCGTCGGCTCTGATCGGCAGTGCCTACACGGCTTGTGGCGCTGCTGGCTCCGCCCTACACGCTATGGCGTTGTTACAGGTCCATCAGGCCCAGGCACTGAAGGACCTGTACGAGGGTGGTCACGACCCGGAAGTTCTACGTGAACTCCGTATCGCTACGGACCTCGCGCTACGAGCGACGAAGGTTACGGCGCGGTCTCTGGGTCGTGCGATGTCCACGATGGTGGTCCAGGAACGCCATCTCTGGCTGTGTCTGGCCGACATGAGGGAAGCAGACAAGGTCAGGTTCCTGAATGCCCCCGTGTCCCAGACCGGCCTCTTCGGCGACGCGGTCGAAAATTTCGCCCAGCAGTTTTCGGCCGCCCAGAAGCAGACTGAGGCCATCAGTCATATCCTGCCCCGGCGTGCTCCCGCTGCTGCCTCCACCCAGCCGCCGGCGGCACCTCGGTCTGCTCGTCGCCGAGGGCGGCCCCCTGCCTCCGCCCCCGCTCCACAGCAGCCTGCGCAGCAGCCTTCACGGCGGCGCCGTGGAGCCGGTCCCAGGGCGGCCGCCCCGCCCGTCCAGGCTCCCACCAAGACCAGTGGGAAACGCAAGAACAAGCGTCCCTGAGACGGGCGACCCAGAGATGGAGGAAGCTGCTCTTCGGGAGATGGTGATCGCACCACTCCCTCCCCCGGAGGAGGGCCGGGCGGAGAATCTTTTGTTTCCTTTAAAAAAGTTTCTTTTAAGAAACCCGTCATCGGCCTCACGGTCGGTGACACCCAAATTTTCAATAAAAGAGCAGTTTCTACTATCTCTGGGTCCCCAGAGGGGACAGCGGGTGTTGCACGGGTTAGCCCCGGGCTTCACCCCCTCTCCCCTCCCGCCAGCAAATGGCGCTGGGCGGTTGGAGAGTGCGGTAAGACGGACTACTCACGCACCAGCTGCCAGAACGCAGGTAAATGTCTTGCACACACCACACACAGACACTCTGACCCCGCTTCGGACCGGCATAGAGACGCCCGAGCGGGGTCCCTGCGTTCCACCTCGCTGCCCCCCCGCAGGTACGTCAGTGGTCCCGCTGGTCCCTCTTGTACGTTGGCTGGGGGCCTGGAGAGGGCTTCCCAGTCCGTCTTGCTGGCTCCTCCGGACCATCAGGCTCGGCTACGCGATTCAGTTCGCCCGGCGTCCGCCTCGGTTCAGGGGCATCCACGTCACTACAGTGAAAGTAGCAGATGCCCCTGTCCTACGGGCAGAGATTGCTACCTTGCTGGCGAAGAAAGCAATAGAGCCGGTCCCTCTAGCCGATATGAAGACAGGGTTTTACAGCCCCTACTTCATAGTACCCAAGAAAAGCGGCGGTTTACGACCGATCCTGGACCTGCGCATCTTGAATCGAGCTCTTCACAAGCTACCTTTCAGAATGCTCACACAAAAACACATCCTCAGATGTGTTCGTCCCCAGGATTGGTTCGCAGCGATCGACCTGAAGGATGCGTACTTTCATGTTTCGATCCTTCCGCGCCACAGACCATTTCTGCGGTTCGCGTTCGAAGGCAGAGCATATCAGTACAAGGTCCTGCCCTTCGGGCTGTCCCTCTCCCCCCGTGTCTTCACGAAAGTCGCGGAGGCGGCCCTTGTTCCCCTCAAGGAACAGGGCGTTCGTATCCTCAACTACCTCGACGACTGGCTGATACTAGCACACTCTCGAGAGCAGTTATGCGAACACAGGGACCTGGTGTTGGCACACCTCGCCCGCTTGGGCCTTCGGGTCAACTGGGAAAAGAGCAAACTCTCCCCCGTGCAGAGGATCTCTTTTCTTGGTGTGGAACTGGACTCGGTCAGCCAAACAGCTCGCCTCACGCAAGAGCGGGCTCAGTCGGTGCTGAACTGCTTGAATACGTTCAAGAGCAGAGAAGTGGTCCCACTGAAACAGTTTCAGAGGCTCCTGGGGCATATGGCAGCAGCTACGGCAGTTTTACCGCTTGGCCTGCTCCATATGAGGCCACTTCAGCACTGGCTTCATGGCCGAGTCCCGAGGAGAGCGTGGCAGCGCGGCACTCTCCGGGTCAAAGTAACCTCGGCCTGTCGCCTAACCTTCACCCCGTGGTCAGACCTAGCTTTTCTTCGGGCAGGAGTTCCCTTAGAACAGGTCTCCAGGCACGCTGTGGTACACACGGATGCCTCCACCACCGGTTGGGGAGCCACGTACAACGGGCAGGCAGTGTCGGGGGTTTGGACGAGCCCCCAGCTACACTGGCACATCAACTGCCTAGAGCTGCTGGCAGTACGCCTTGCCTTGAACCGTCTCAAAGGGCGCCTTCGAGGCAAACACGTGCTGGTCCGTACGGACAACACTGCGACCGTTGCGTACATCAACCGACAAGGTGGTCTATGCTCCCGTCGCATGTCGCAGCTCGCCCGTTCTCTCCTCCTCTGGAGTCAGAAGCATCTGAGGTCGCTTCGTGCCATTCACATTCCGGGTTTGCTCAACCGTGCAGCCGACGAGCTCTCACGAGCTGCGCTTCCCGGAGAGTGGAGACTCCATCCCCAGTCGGTCCAGCTGATCTGGAGACGTTTCGGGAAAGCTCAGGTAGACCTGTTTGCTTCTCCAGAGACGTCCCACTGCCAGCTCTTTTACTCCCTGACCGAGGGTACACTCGGCACGGACTCCCTGGCATGCAGCTGGCCACGGGGCCTTCGCAAGTATGCGTTTCCCCCAGTGAGCCTTCTCGCACAGACACTGTGCAAGGTCAGGGAGGACGAGGAGCAGGTCCTGTTAGTGGCGCCTTACTGGCCTACTCGGACCTGGTTCCCAGAACTGATGCTCCTCGCGACAGCCCCTCCCTGGCGGATTCCTCTGAGGAAGGATTTACTGACTCAGAGACGGGGCACCCTGTGGCACCCGCGTCCAGACCTCTGGAAACTACATGTCTGGTCCCTGGACGGGACGCGGAGGTTCTGAGTGATCTACCCCAAGGAGTGGTAGACACCATCACTTCGGCGAGAGCTGCATCCACGAGACATGCTTACGCCCTGAAGTGGAACCTGTTCGTCGAATGGGCTTTCTCAAGAAATGAGGATCCCCGAAGATGCTCGGTCGGAGTCGTGCTTACCTTTTTGCAGCAAGGGTTGGAGCGTAGGCTGTCACCCTCCACCCTTAAGGTCTATGTAGCCGCTATTTCTGCAAACCATGACCCCGTTGAAGGAAGGTCAGTAGGTAGGCACGACCTGGTCGTCAGGTTTCTCAGGGGAGCCAGGAGGTTAAATCCTCCTAGGCCCCCCTCCGTACCCTCTTGGGACCGGTCTCTGGTGCTCACAGCACTACAGCGGGTCCCCTTTGAGCCTTTACAGTCAGTCGAGCTGAAGTATCTCTCTATGAAGACTCTGCTCCTGCTGGCATTGGCCTCCATCAAGAGGGTAGGGGACCTGCAGGCGTTTTCGGTCGACGATTCGTGCCTTCAGTTCGGGCCGGCAGATTCCCAGGTAACCCTGAGGCCCCGGCCTGGCTACGTGCCCAAGGTTCCCACTACTCCCTTCAGGGACCAAGTGGTGAGTCCGCAAGCGCTGCCCCCGGAGGAGGCAGACCCAGCCCTAGCTTTGTCCCGTCCGAGCATTAAGATGCTACGTCGACCGGACGCAAAGCTTCAGGACCTCAGATCAGCTCTTTATTTGTCACGGAGGACGGCAGAAGGGGAAGGCCGTCTCCAAGCAGAGGATGGCACACTGGATAGTGGATGCCATCGCCTTGGCTTATCAAGCTCAGGGCGTGCCCTGCCCGCTCAGGTTGCGAGCTCACTCTACTAGGAGTATTGCATCCTCCTGGGCGCTGGCTCGTGGCGCCTCGCTATCTGACATTTGTAGAGCTGCGGGTTGGGCGACCCCTAACACGTTCGCTAGGTTTTATAGCCTTCGTGTAGAGCCAGTCTCCTCCTGTGTTCTCACCTCAAACGGGTAGAAGCACTGAGAGGCACTGGCTCAGGTCGGCTTGCTATCTTCTCCAGAGTGTCCATGAAGACCCTGTCGAGTCCTCCTTCCTCGGCTCCAGACGTAGCGGAGCGTCTAGGCGCCAGGCCTCTCTCGATGAATCTTTAGAACCGATAGAAGGCTTAGGATACATGAGAGACTTAAGTGAATCCCATATGTCTTCCACGGTACCCACAGAGACCGTGTTTCCCCGGTAACCTTCTACCATCTTCACGAGGGTTCAATCACCTCCATTCTTCCATATGTCCTAATTGAGCCATATGCGTATTGCTCCGAACCTCCTGCGGGATGGGTGGGAGCTCCGCACGTTCCCAGTGCTCCAGCTTCACTAAGTAGGTAGTGCTATGTTATACAGTGACTGGTCTTTTCTGATCCGCCCTTGGCCTTAGCAAAAATTGGAGGCCAGGTGGCTTGCTCAGGACACTGGAGGGGGGCAGCAGCTGCGGCGCTTTGCTAGGGATCCCAATTCGTCGGTCTCCGACGTGACGTCGTAGAGACCGACTGAGAGGGAACGTCTTGGTTACGTATGTAACCCTCGTTCCCTGAAGGAGGGAACGGAGACGTCACGTCCCGTCGCCTCAGCTGCTGTACCACCGCTGTGCGGCCGGACCCAAGCTCGGCTCCTCAGCGAAATCCTGTCTATGCATTGCACCTGCTGTGTATTTATGCTCACGCTGTGATCAGCGACAGCTGGATGCAATCATGCATGCCAATGTGCATTGGCTCGTTTAGTTTACACACGAAGAGGATTGGTATCTCTAAAGCGATATCCCAATTCGTCGGTCTCCGACGTGACGTCTCCGTTCCCTCCTTCAGGGAACGAGGGTTACATACGTAACCAAGACGTTTTCTTAAGTTAATATTTTGTAGTTTTCTTGTCTTTTGCAGTTTACTTCAGTTAAGAGAAACAGTTCGTTCTGGGAATGTTTTGTCTGTCTGTTTCAGGGTTATCTGTCGTCAGGAAACCAGTTGAGTGCGGCTGCACTATCTTCCTCTCTTCCTTATAGTTGCCCTGGATCATCTGTAATTTTCCTTCCCATATGTAGAAGTATTTGCTTAAAATGATATGTGAACCCCCGCCTACATGAAGGCTTGTAAGGGTGCTGTATAAAAGATGGGACTGCCCCATCTTCTTTGGTAGATAACAATAAACCAACTTGTATTAGACTTTGGTGTGTTGTTGTCTATCCCAAGCGCTTGTTGCTGATCCACTCGACAGATCTGAGAAAGGCCTGAGAAACTGCAGTGACCCAGAAACGAGGTTCTAACAATTTGTATTGTATATATTATCTGTATATCTATCATGGGAGCCACCTATCCTAAACCAAATCCTGGCGAAACACCAAATTGGATGAATAGATGTAGTTGGGGTTTTTACAAAAATTTATGGGTGAATAATTTTTCGGGTTAGACCGAAGCCAATGGGATGTATCCTACATATCCGCGAATGGGTTCTTTTGACCCAAATCATATGACACAAGCTTTTCGATTGACATATAAAGGCGAAGGTGACCCTGAATGGGACCAAAAATATATGAAAGACGGGTATGATGTTTGGTTAAAAATGCAAACTGTATGGAATGATAAACAGGGTATTTCACTGCCAAAATCTGTCAGGAATGTGGTACCGAAAAAGCCGACAGGGAAAATCGAGAAAAAATTATTAGCTGAGGCTGAGTCGAAGTTACAGAAAACCAAATTAGAAAAAGCAGCTAAACTCTATCCAGAAGTACCGTCTACTTCTTCACTCCCGCCGTGCGCGCCGCCACACTATCCGGCGCCCGCGCCTAATGTGCCCGCGCCTAACATACCTGCGCGCAGCGCGCCCGCGCTTACTTCCGCAGAGCATTGCGCGCCCCCACCAGCGCCCGTCAAGAAAATAAATGAAGCTCACTTGTGGATATCAAAACGAAAGGGTCACGTAGAGGTAACTCCGCCGTCCGTCTCAACTTTGAAAGACATTTTGAGCATGTTGCCTGAAGTGGACAAACCTTTACACTTCGTGGACATGTTAATAAAATTGTCGCGACACAGCCATTTTACCGGCGCCGATTATAAATTCATAATCATGTCCAAAATGGGTAATAAATACGACGAGACGCGTTTACTCGATACAGTTACCTGCTTAGCTGCAGCGAATGATGAGCTCCAGGCAAATCCCCTCTTTTCTCCCCAGGGGGAGGACGAGGATGAGTGGGAGGGTAGAGCAAAACCCGCATCTTATAAAAAAGATGGGGAAAGTTATTTTTACTGGCGAGACAACCCTAACGCTATATCTACTCTTCAGAAGCAGCTTACTAAATTTCTGATAGGTGAAAGACATGCCAATAGGGACCTTTCACATGTAACTAACTGTAAACAGGAAAAGAAAGAGCCAGTGCCTGTTTTCTTTAAAAGATTTAAAGACGCTTGGATTCACTTAGGTGGGTTTGAATTAGATGACCATGTGCCAGATTGCCTCTTTGTTTCCACATTCCTCAACAATTGTGCACTCGAAGTGCAGCCTTTGCTGAAATTGCAGTTAACCGACCGATCACGATTGACTGTGGAGGATGTGGGGAAAAAGATTAGAACAATGGCTGGTGACGGGTTATTTGATCTGCCTAAAACAGCGAACCCTGCCTTCCTGCATTATGCAGGGGGTGGAGCAGGAAATGTAGTGCAGCATAGCCAATTTAGGAAGGGTAGTTGCCATTATTGTGGGAGGAAGGGACACTGGGCAGTGGCCTGCAAAAAGAGACAAGCTGACGAGAGAAATGGTAAATACCACCCACAGCAGCAGCCACAGCAGCCGCCACAGCAGCCACAGCAGCCACAGCAGCATCAGGGAAATCACTCTTTCCCCGCTCTGCCACCACATCCCCCTCCACCTCCCCCACAACATACAAATCCCTATTACACTCAATAGGGTTGCCCACAGAATCACGCCCCCAACGCCGCCCTTTTGTCTATAACCATAGACTCCCCCAATGGGGAGGAGCCTGCTACTCTAATGATTAACATGTTAGGGCAGGATTTCCCTTTTCTCATTGATTCAGGGGCTACTATGTCATCGGTGGGTGGGGGCTACGAGGGGCCACTCTCTAACCAGAGTGTTGATTCTGTAGGGATTGATGGGTCTCCTTTCTTGACACCGCTAACGCCGTCATTAGAATTGAAGGTAGGCTCTCACAGACTAAATCACAGATTTGTATATATGGCTTCGTGCACTTATAACTTAATGGGAAGGGATTTGATGGCTGCCCTGGGGGTTGAGATGAGGTTTAAAAATGGTAAACTTGTAGTGCACACCTCGGACGAAGTGTGTAATGAAATAGGTGCCCTGAATGGCCTACAGGTGTCACTGTTGTCCACTTGTAAAATAACCTCAACCCAACCTGACTTTTCTGAATTACCAGACAGTCTGTGGGCAGCCCACAAGGATGATGTAGGTAGTGTCTCCTGTTCCCCATACTGCGCTACAGTTAAGCATAATGATCCTATATAAATTAAGCAATATCCAATATCAGAGGATAAGGCTAGGGGAATTGATGTTATAGTGTCATCTCTAGTGAAGCAAGGGGTAATAAAACGCATCACTAGCCCCTATAACACACCAGTGAATCCTGTCCCCAAGCCAAATGGCACTTGGAGATTCACTCAGGATTTAAGGCGAATTAATGAATTGGTGGTACCAATGGCCCCTTTGGTACCTGATGTAACATCTATTCTCATGGCTATTGATTGTGAACATGGATATTTCTCAGTGGTTGATCTCTGTTCTGCTTTTTTCAGCATTCCTGTGGAAACAGATACACAGCCCTTATTGGCATTCACCCACAGGGGTCAACAATATACTTGGACAAGCCTCCCACAAGGGTATGTTGATAGTCCCGCCTACTTTAGCATGGTGGTGAAAGACTGCTTGTCCACTTTGAGTCTGCCTGAAGGGGCAGCACTGCATCAGTACGCTGATGACCTTATGATAACAGCTGTGACAGCGGAAGTCTGCAAAGAAAGTACGCTAGCACTGTTACAGCATCTCAGTGAGCACGGCTTTAAGGTTTCCAAGAGTAAGTTACAATTCTGTCAACCATCCGTGACCTATTTAGGCCATTGCCTAACCAAAGGTCAGCGCACCCTCACTGTTGACAGACTTCAAGCAGTAAGGAATCACCCACAACCGCGCACTAAGCAGCAAATGTTGGCTTTTCTGGGACTGCAGACAGTGGATTCCCGACTGTTCTCATTTTGATAAGGTATTGAGGTCCTGTTATGACAATAAAACCCCTGCATCGTCGCCTATCATCTGGACAGATGAGGCTAAACAGGCATTTAAACAGCTAAAAGGGGCCCTATGTTCGAGCCCCTCATTAGGCCTGCCCAATTACAAGTTACCTTTCCACTTGTTTGCCTACAATGGCCCTGATACTGCATGTGCAGTATTAGCACAGGAACATGGAGGGGGAATGAGACCTGTGGCTTTCCTTTCAAAAACCTTGGACAACATCATCAGGGGTCTACCACGATGCCTACAGGCGGTAGCAGCATGGGCACTGATGGTGCAAGATGCTGAAAAGATAGTGTTATCACACCCCCTAACATTACACACTTGTCATCAGGTAAAGCACACCATTCAGAATTTGAACACACAACATATGTCGGTACAGCGTAGGACGGGGTATGAACATGTGCTAACTGCTACAACTAACCTCAGTATTAAGAGCTCATTAGGCATGAGTAATGTTGCTATGACATTGCATCACCTTTTAGCAACAGCCCCAACTATAGATTGTGCCACCATGGAAACCGATGACTGTCTAGCAGAGATCGCACATACATGTGCTCTCCGTTCTGACTTGGAAGAGACCCCCTTGGATGGGGGTAACAAGGTTTTTGTGGATGGCTCGTGCTCAAAACCACAAGATGGTGTCTTCCTATGTGGCTATGCTGTATGTCAACTACCTGACGTTGTGTTGGAAGCACACAGCCTTCCTTTTCGCTCAGCACAAGCTGCAGAACTGTATGCTCTAACGAGAGCCTGTCAGATGTTTGCCGACAAAGATGTGACTATTTATACTGACTCACGATATGCTTTCGGGGTAGTACATGACTTTGCACAAATATGGCGAGCCAGGGGATTTGTTGGGGCGGATGGCAAGCCAATTTCGCATCAAAATTTAGTTGAGTCATTGATTGAAGCCTCATGTCTCCCAAGGAGAATAGCCATAGTAAAAACAAAGGGTCACTCGAATTTATAAACAGGTGAGGCTAAGGGTAACTCACTGGCTGACCTAAATGCAAAAAAAGCGGCCCAAGAGGGGCCTCCAAGCCCCCATGTTAATGTAGCTCTAGTGTCAACCTCAAAAATGACGTCGTCACTAATTCCAGATGTTGACCTTGTCGCGATTGAGAAAGCAGCAAGTGAAACTGACCGTCAATTTTGGTCAGTTTTTTCTGCGTCTCAGGGACCTGATGACCTCTGGCGTGACAAGGAGGGTCGACTGTGTTTACCTACGTCTGTTTTACCGTTTCTCGTCCGCGAATTTCATGGTATCACTCATCGCGGCCGAAGAGGGGTACTAGATACAATGCGAGGTCTATTTTGCGTCGACCAATTACCTCAAACGGTTAATGACATTCTTGACAGATGTTTAATTTGCGCTAAAAATAATATAAGCAAACCTCCAGCAAAACATCAACACCTGCCGAGGCCTAACCAACCGTTTACTGAGTGGCAGGTTGATTTCACACACATGCCCAAGAGGGGACCTTTTAAATACCTCTTGGTGCTGGTGGACAAATTTTCTAAGTGGGTAGAGGCCTTTCCATGTGCCAAAGAAAACGCCAATGTGGTCGTGCAGTTTTTAACCAAAGAAATCATACCCAGATATGGTATCCCGGTATCGATAGATTCCGATAAGGGCACACCTTTCACATCAAAAGTAACGCAGCAATTGGCGAAAGAGTTACAAATTGATTGGCGACTACATATACCCTTCCATCCTCAAAGCTCAGCTTTCGTTGAGAGGAAGAATAGGACCATTAAACAAAAAATAAGAAAAGCAATGATCAGTATGAATACATCCGATTGGACAAGGGTTCTTCCAATTGTCTTAGCAGACCTAAGAATGATGCCTCAGCCAAATTTAGACAACTTATCACCCTATGAGGTGGTGATGGGCCGACCTTTCCCCATCCCTTGGCGCCACGGAATGGTAGGGATAGGTGTGGTGTTAACTGATCATATGTCTGAGTACTCTGTAGGCCTACTAGAAAAATTAACTGAGTTCTGGGAAAGGGTTAACATGAAACACCCTGAGATCCCTAAAGCTAACTCACACCCCTTTGAAGTGGGCAATCAAGTATTGATAAAGAAACTAAAAACCGGGGGCCTCAATGACTCTCGGTATGATGGGCCTACAGAGATACTAGCTGTGACCAGAACTGCTGTTTTAACTGATCTTTTTCCACAGTGGATTCATGCAACCAGAGTGAAACCCTTGAAATGAAGAACAATGTATTACAAGTACTAACTGTTTTTGTTTTCCAGAGCAATAATGTGTATTGTCCTAGCTGGACTCATGGTACCCAACGCTTCAAAGGAGGAGGCCAAAAGAAACCTCTTCTGGCAGTATGCAAACTGGACAGCGCGTCAACTGACCAATGAATCCTGTGTGGTGTGTCAAGAATTATTCCGCACCATAATAACTGTATCCTTGAAACCATTTGTCTATAACTGTGAACCCCCCAATTTTACTGTGTTCTGTACATATTATGCAGGGAAAATGTATGTATGGTCTCCTAGGTGTGTAAAGAGGGTAACAACACCCTATACTGATGAAACTAAACGGTATAATTACTGTTGTATGAATGAAACGTGCAAGAAAGAAGGTAGTGCATCAAGTAAAAATGAAACTGAAACTGTTGATGTAAAAGTTAGCCTGGTGTTACCAGAAGGTTTCATGTTTCCTTACTGTTTTAATGGGACATCAGGTGAAAGCGTGACAGGTATAAGTGCTACAAATTGTAAACAAATAATAAACCAAGGGCAGGGTATAGACAGGTGGCTGCAACGCTACTGTCCAAGGTTCGAGAGGGGCTCATGTGAGAAGAACACCGCAGCATGTGCTAAGGGAAATAATAGAACTGCTTGTTACACCTCTAGGAACACTGCCTGCATTGAATTACTCACGCTCTGTGAAGATCCCTGGCCAGCGAAAGGTGCAGTGCTGGCTGATGACTGGTACTGGTACTGTGGTGAGGACACTGTAAACAACACGTACAGGATGAGCTGGAAAGGCCTGTGTGCACCAGTGCAGCTGCAACATCGTGTGACTGTTATGCATACACAACGTGATTTGTCTTTCAGGAGCAAACGATCAGTGGACAACGAGGACGTCCCTGATGAACATCAGATGAGGTCACACTGGACTCGGTTCTGGAGGTCTATGATACCTCAGTTCGGCGTCTCTGACCTACTGAGACAACAGAACATCATGCATTATCGACTGGCATCCTTTGTTAACAGCACCACAGCTGCACTGGTAGGGGTACAAAGCGAGCTGCGTGCACTGAGACAGGTGGTCGTGCAGAACAGGTTGGCCCTGGACATGCTTCTTGCCCAACAGGGAGGGGTTTGTTCTGTTGTAGGTGACAAATGCTGCACATACATACCTGCAAATGATGAGCCCGAGGGATCAATTGGCACTGCTGTAGCTACTATGAAGCAGATCTCATCCCAGATATATGAGGATGAGCTAAAGTCTAGAACTAACAATTGGAATTGGGGTATTCTCTCTAGCCTATTTGGCACGTTTGCACCTTATGTCTCAATGATAATACCGGTATTACTTATTTTGTTTTTATTGTGTATTTTTGGTCCATGCATTGTGAAATGTTTCACACAACGTATGTATACTATGGTTTCTGCTATCTCTGCAGGATATCGCCCACTGCCACAGAAGGATACAGGAGAATCCAGACTCTAGAGAGAGTCTGGAAGAGGGGATTATAAGAATTAATGTGTTTTGCAGTGAGGTTTTCTTAAGTTAATATTTTGTAGTTTTCTTGTCTTTTGCAGTTTACTTCAGTTAAGAGAAACAGTTCGTTCTGGGAATGTTTTGTCTGTCTGTTTCAGGGTTATCTGTCGTCAGGAAACCAGTTGAGTGCGGCTGCACTATCTTCCTCTCTTCCTTATAGTTGCCCTGGATCATCTGTAATTTTCCTTCCCATATGTAGAAGTATTTGCTTAAAATGATATGTGAACCCCCGCCTACATGAAGGCTTGTAAGGGTGCTGTATAAAAGATGGGACTGCCCCATCTTCTTTGGTAGATAACAATAAACCAACTTGTATTAGACTTTGGTGTGTTGTTGTCTATCCCAAGCGCTTGTTGCTGATCCACTCGACAGATCTGAGAAAGGCCTGAGAAACTGCAGTGACCCAGAAACGAGGTTCTAACACACATCCTACCTATGTGAGATAGGGTTTTCAGCAGTTGCCTCAATCAAGACAAAATACAGATCAAAGCTGGACATTGAAAATGAGCTAAGAGTGACAGTCTCACAGCTGCATCCCCGATTTGAGAGGATCTGCAGCACAAAGCAAGCTCACCCCAGTCACTGAAAAGACTGTGAGACTAGTAAATAAGTCTAAACCCTGCAGTTCATAAATGTTCATTTTTGGGCATAGGCCAGTTTGAGAAAATTTGTTAAAAAAAAAGAATGCTGTTACATATAAAAAAAAAATTGTAAATGTTTTTTAATGTTTCTACTGTAAAAGTGACTAGTTCCTTGTTTATTTTTTTGTAAGATGGCACACACTGAATTTTAATTATAACGATTCAAATAAATCCTTCAGAAGTTGTGTTTATGTTTATTTGCAAATGGGGGGGGGGGGGGGGGGGCTTGAATTTTTGTTATTCTGCAAAAGGGGGGCCCGGCAGAAAAAGTTTGGGAACCACTGCCCTAACCACTCGGCGAATTAGGGATGCTATCTGGATTCCCTCAATGATCTTCTCAAACGATGCAGTGACAGTCTTTGGCAATCACTCTGATTACCTTTAACTCTCTTACAGGTGCTGATTTAGGCGATAAACAAGTTATATTTCTCACCCACGATCCGCGTTAGTCCTGTTTACTACAAAGGCGATCAAGCGTTAAATCGCAATTCTCCCTAATCACGTCGCGTTGACCTCGTTGTGCCGTCATGTTGACTTCACCACAGAATAATATCCTGAATAACAATCAAACAACACAGCTCTAACTACAGATATCACACATAAAGTGACGCATTTTCTGTTCTCATGCCGACAACATCTCTTACGCACTTCTTCTTCCGAAGCTTGCTCACCCTCTTGACTGACAACCTTCCTGGCCAATCAAAGTTGCTCTACTCCTTTTCAGGCGGGATTAAGTCATTTTTAACCAATAACATTAAATAAAATACAATTTTGTGGTACTCATGTGTCTGAACAGGTATATTTTCCCTTATCAGAAACACACTTGTCAGAAGTAGTCATAAAGGAAAATAAATGCAAAATGAATTATAATACTAACAATAAAGTATTTTCCTATAGAAACAGAAACTAACCCAGGGTTACATCCTCCCCCATCTGAAATTCTCATGTCCCCATGAGTGCACAGATATTAAATATGAATAATGAGTCTATTCTCAGAGTCAGCACATATTTTAGTACACCTGACATCTAGGTAAAGAGGAAAACTTTTTTGGAGGGCAAAGTTCAATCTTTGAGGAATTTGGCAGATGGATAACTATTCCTCTGTGTAGCACTGTTACGGGTCTTTCACTGGGTTGGCCCAGTTCATCATAGCTTAACTTGGACACAGGTTTCCTCTGCCTTTTCGGACGATGCTCCATAGGCTTGGCCTCCAAGTCTGACACAGTCCTAGGGTGTCTTTCTCCCTGTTCTGAAATTCGCTCCTCTTCCCAGTCCACAATTGAGAGTATATTCTTTTCGGAATCTTCACTTTCATAAGTTTCCTCAACCACTTCCTCTTCTCCCGACCATTTAGGTTCACTGTCTGTGTGGGCAGTTACTTCATCTTCTTTGACTTCAAGCTTTCGCTGGAGATCGGGAATTAACTGTGTCCATTGCCTGGACCGATCTGGAGAATAGTACTCACGACCTTCGTCTTCACTTTCGGAGGAATTATCAGCCACTTCAGGGTGTTCCAAGGTTCTTTTTCCACTCTGTGGTTCTTTTTGCTTTCTTGCAGCTCTAGACCTGGTTACTGGCCATTGAGGAACTTCTTTTCTCTCATCAGACTCTGGCATTCTTACTGATTCTCCTACAGGTAAGAGATGATCTCTGTGCATTGTCCGGACTCCTCCTGTTCCTTTCTCAGGTTTGAGTTTGTAGACAGGTAAATTGTCAAGCTTCTGCAGAACAATGTACGGGATTGAATTCCATCTATCCTCCAGCTTGTGCTTTCCTGTGAAACTGAGATTTCGAATTAGCACATGGTCTCCAGGCTCTATGCTCTGGTATGTTACCTTTTGATCATAGAGACGTTTGTTCCTCTGATGATTCTTCAGCGCGCTCTCAGAAGCTAGTCGGTAGGCTTTCTGAAGATCTGTCTTCAGGTTTTCAACATACTTCTAGTATGTCTGTCCTTCTTCTCCCCCTGAGGAAGTACCAAAGCACACATCAATTGGCAAGCGGGCTTCTCTCCCAAATAAGAGAAAATAGGGTGAGTACCCTGTAGCCTAATTTTTAGTACAATTGTATGCATGTACTAATTTGCTGATATGCTGACTCCACCTGTGTTTTTCTGCGGCATCCAAAGTTCCCAACATGGAGAGCAGTGTCCTATTAAATCTTTCAGGTTGTGGGTCTCCCTGAGGGTGGTAAGGTGTTGTCCTTGATTTATTTATCCCTAGCATGCCTAGGAGTTCTTTTATAAGCTTGTTTTCAAAGTCTTTGCCTTGGTCCGAATGTATACGGGCTGGCAGTAATACACAAAGAACTTCTCCCAGAGAATCTTTGCAACAGTCATTGCTTTTTGATCCTTAGCAGGGTAAGCTTGGGCATAGCGTGTAAAATGGTCAGTGACAACCAGGACATTAGCAACAGCTTTGGAATCTGGCTCTATTGACAGGAAGTCAATACATATTAATTCCATTGGCCCACTACTAGTGATGTTACTCAGGGGAGCTCGCTTCTGAGGTAATGTCTTTCTGGCCAGGCATCTTCCACAGCTTTTGACATACCTTTGAACCTTGGAAGTCATTTGAGGCCAATAAAACCTGTCCTTCACAAGTTCTGTAGTCCGCTCGATTCCTAGATGTCCTACATCATCATGTAGGGAATACATCACTTCTTGATGAAACTGTCCAGGTAAAACAAGCTGTTTTTTCTCATCACCACAGGAACTTTTAGACACCCTGTACAGTAGCCCATTCTGGATTACCAGCTTAGAACTTTGCCTTAGCAAAAGAGCCATTTGTGGACTAGAACTTGTATCAGCTGTAAGTACTTTTCCCTGCTCCACAGCTATCTTTCTCCTGTGCCAACTTGAGGTCAGCATGTGTCAGTTGTTTGAGATTCCCTAGTTCAAGCTGTGTAATGCCTGCATAAACGGGTGGAACCATAGTGGGACTGGCTCCAAACTGATCGACCAGTCTGGTAGAGAGTTCCTCATTGCTGTCACCTGCTACCCTCTGACAGATTGCTTTCACTCCTGACTGTGGTAACTCTGTCCATTCCTCAGATGAATCATTATCCAAAGGGTAACGTGACAGCACATCAGCGTTGATGTTATGACGCCCTGGCTTGTATTGGAGACTGAAATCATACGTGGCCAGTGCTGCCAGCCATCGATGTCCTGTTGCGTTAAGCTTAGCTGTAGTAAGGACATATGTGAGCGGATTATTATCAGTTCTTACTATAAATTTCACCCCATAAAGATAGTCATGAAATTTATCTACTACCGCCCACTTCAGCACCAAGAACTCCAGTTGGTGAGTATGATATCTTTGCTCTGTGGCACTCAATTTCCTACTGGCATACGCAACTGGCCAGAGACCCTCTGAATACTCTTGGTTTAGTACTGCTCCTAAGCCATTTAGGCTTGCGTCCACATGTAGGACATAGGTCTTAGTAGGATCTGCGAACGCCAGGACAGGGGCATGAGTGAGGTAGTGGATAATGGTTTTAAAGGCTTCAGTGCAATCTTCGCCCCACCGCTCACCAAACGGCTCTGCCTCTTTGAAGTATTTCCCCTCCGTGCCTCCCTTTCCACTCCCTTTGGTTGGAGGATACCCTTTGGTAAGTTCTGTAAGGGGTCGCACAATCGCAGAGTAGTTTTTGACAAACCGCCGATAGAACCCACAGAATCCAAGAAATGATCTTAAAGCTTTAACATCTGTGGGCATCTTCTACTTAGCAACTGCTGCTATTTTCTCAGGGTCAGGAGCAACACCCTTAGACGAGACAATATGGCCCACATATTTGACCTGTGACATACAGAACTGGCACATGTCAAGGGAAATTTTCAAACCATACTCCTCCAAGCGGTCTAAGACTTTAAGAAGCCTCTGTTCATGTTTTTTAAGGGTGGACCCAAAGACAAATATTTCATCCAGGTACACTATCACCTCGAGCAGATGCATATCCCCAACTGCACGCTCCATAAGCCTTTGGAATGTTGCAGGCGCCCCACTAATCTCTTGCGGCATCCTCTCAAACTCATAAAATCCCAAAGGACATATAAAGGCAGTCTTCTCCTTATCCTCGTCGGCCATGGCTATTTGGTAATAACCACTCCTAAGATCCAAGACTGAAAACCACCTACTTCCTGCAAGACAATCCAGCGCATCATCTATACGAGGGGTAGTGTACTGATCTGGAAGTGTTCTGCTGTTTAATGTCCGATAATCGATACACATGCGTATTGCTCCACTCTTTTTACGAACAATCACTATTGGGGAAGCATAACAACTTCGGGACTCTTTGATAATCCCTGCAGCTAACAGATCTTTGAGGTGTCGGCGGACATCGTCAATATCAGCTGGAGCAATACGCCGGGATCTTTCTCGAAATGGTTTATAGTCACTCAGCCGAATATGATGCTTAACATCCTTCGCTAACCCCACATCCCATTCCTCAACAGAAAAGACATTACCTCTTTCAGACAGTTTCTGGCGAAGTCGATCTTCCCACTCTTTTGGAATTTCTGACTTACTGAAATCAAACAGCTTTGAATCAATCCTCTTGAGTTTTGTTGGGACATCAGCTGCTGCAATCACTGTATCGGCAGGAAACACATGAGCTATGACTGTTCCGACTGGGACAGTTATTTCTTTGCACGTCTCATTCTTAATCAGCACTTTGACTTTGTTCTCCTCCACAACAGAAGAAGGGAGTACAACTGGTATAATGAACAGTCCAGGAGGCAGCGTATCATCCGAGAGGGCCTCTACCATGAGAATTTCCTTCTCCAATGGTTGTTGTGACTTGACTGTACAAACAGCACACATCTCTCCTCTTGATGGTATGACACAAGCATCTGGCCCATTCCACTTCACTTCTCCAGCAGGTATATCAACAGCTTTCTCCTGCGCAAGTTCTGTAGATGATATTCGTTCTGCATTGTGAAGTTGAATTCTTAAAGCATGTGCTACATCCGTCTCAAGTCCAGCAGTGTTAAGTCCAATCAATCGTTGGAAAAAACTTGCATTTGTTCCAACAATTATAGGCACTTGTTCGGGGCCCTCAGGTTCAGGACAAACCAGCGCAAGGATGGAAACAGTCTCTTCCACCCCCATGACAGAAGCTGGAAAGGAGACATCTACCAAGACATAACCCTTGTAGGGGTAACTGGCTGTACTAAGACCCCAAATAGACAGGCCGGAAAGAGGCTGAATGGGCACTGAAGACAGATTCCTAGAGTACCATGACTCAAAGATGATTGTGACCTGAGACCCACTATCTAGTAAGGCTTCACAGGACTGTCTGTTGATCTTCATAGTGATTGTCAGAGCCGGACCTACCAACCCTGCAGGAAGGCTTCTCTTCTCAACCACAACAGTCTGGCTTTTCCGGGAGAAACTGACTTTATCCCCTGCATGTTTACCACTCTGATCCATTCTTTCAGTTTTGGCCTTTCGTAATGCTCGCACAAGCTTCTGTATCACCAGGCTGTAGTTCTCAGTAGCTTTGCACCTTGGAGCAATGTGGCCGTCCTCCCCACATTTGTAACAAAAATAATCTTCTTTAGTCATTTCAAATCTGGGTTTCATGGAAATTACAGCCTGCTCAGGTGATTGTGGTGCTCTTGATGACTGCAACAACTGTCTGACACTCAGTGACACCAGCTGCTCCTTTAGTCTTTGTACCTGCTTCTTTAGTGAGATTACTTCCGAGTCTGCTGATGTGTCACCTCCTCTCCTACTTGGTACAGGCTTTGACTCCAACATCAGCTCTGACGAAGGTACTTTAAAAGGACCCTCTGTTACTTTTGTCCGCAGCTCTTGAATCTCAGCCTTCAATTCTCTAACCGCAGCCAAACTAGGTGGTTTCTGTCGTGGCCGAGGGATGGGTATTGCAGTGGCACCCAGACTGTGTCTGGCAGCTTTGCTTTCTTCAGCCTCTCTTATCTCATTTAGGAGCGCTAAAAATGTAGGGGGTCTCTCTCATCTTTCTCTCAATCTCAACTGAAGCAACAGCAAGTCTGACTCGACAGCTCCCCGAATTAGCTGTTCAACTCTGGTTCGGTCAACATTGTTCCCAGGCAACCCACCTTTTTGTGCTACTCTTGTTAGAGATTTCTCCATTCTCTTCAAGATATCAGAAATGGCTTCACCAGGACTGTGCCTCAACAACCTGAAAGCAAAATATAAATCTTCTCCAGATTCAGGAGTTCCAAACGCACCCTCCAAAGCATCCAGATACTGAAGAGAAGTTGCATTTGGATTAGAAAATCTGATAGCCTTCACAACATCCAGGGCTGAACCCTTTAAGCTTTCAACGATACGATGACAATTCTCCTTTTCTGAGCATTCACACTCCATAACCATCATTCTAGCTTGATCCATCCAGGTCTCCAAAGCCTCTTCCCCTGTTGGAATAGGAACAGTACCGGAAAAGGTTCTCAAGCGTCGGTATGCACTTCCATCACTGACAGGTTTTGAGGTCTTTTCCAGCAGCTCACCTACAGCACGGATTATTGCTTCTGGGGACCCTGCATTGGAACTGGGTGAAGAAAACATAGCTTGAAGATCAGAGACAGACTTTCCTTCCTGTACAAGTAGCTTTGATAGTTTCTCAGCAAACCCAGGAGTTGGGAACTTAGCACTTTTTGCTGCAAACGTCCTCCAAGGCTTCCCACCCCCTTCAGGCATTATGTCTACAGGCAGGTGAGAGGGATTAACCACTTCTTTGCACTCACATAGCACAAGTAGAAACCCTGGAGTTGGCCCTTCTTTATAATCCCTGACTCTTACTCTTCCCAAAGCTTTGACTTTTTGGACAGTCTCCTCAATGTCGGCCACTTCCAAATCTGCAGGCACTCCGAACAGCAACACTGCATGTTTCTGATCAACTACTACTTTCTGACACCAATCACTAAGTTCAGTTTGTAAGGAAGAATCATCAACATCCATTTTCTCCTGACTCACTTGAGCACCAGCTTTCAATGTAGCGGAATATATATATATTTCTTTCGTACTTTTTCCGAAGCAGTATAACAGCGAGGAGTATCCCGGACGAACCCCCACTTTATGTAGCGTCCTTTTTAGGTATTAGGAGTATCTACCTATTTGAATGGTTGACGCTAGAACCCGGATTCTTTTAAATGTGTCTCTCGATGTGATTTTACTAAAAAACAAACTGTGATCCTACTTTTATACTACTTCCGACAAAGTGCAGCTCTGATCTCCGTAAATGATTTTCTCCAAATAGTAGAGACCTCACAGTAATATTTGAATGACCACACTATGTAGCAAAAATACACAAATTTATTTAGAAGAAAATAAACAAAGGGAATCGAAGATTAATCAAAATCTGTTTCTCAACCTACCAATAAACTTCTGCCTTCAAATATAGTGCTTGGTTGACTCTTTTTTCCCTTTCCACAACAACACACTTAAAGGTTATTTACTGAATCACCTTATCAAATTAAACTTTTAAACCTTTTAAAATGAAAAGTGTTTCCCTTTAGAAGTATAAATTTGTATTCAATAAGTGTAGACAAATATACAGATGTCCTTCGGAAGACTTAAAACAGAAATACAGAACGTAAACAAACTTTATATTTGTTTAGTAGTACCAATGTAACCCTTCACTGATATTATCTCAAGGAATCACAGAGTATTAAACCACAATATGGTTCAGAAACTGAAAAGAGCTTAACGTGGGCCCACCACACTCACTCACACACACAACACAACCCCCGTTGCAGGCCTGAAACGTTGCTGCAGTGCGTTGAGGCCGAGGGAAATGTAAAATGGCCGCTTCGCTCTCTAAGAGCACAGATAAAACAAATAAATGTACCTGAATGAACTTGAAACTGGTCAAGGATCCCGTCGCCGGTGTTCTGAAATATTCGGTGCCTGAGATTTTCTGTGACACTGGGCGGAGCTAACATGAATATTCATTAGTTTCCTGTTTCATGTTAAAGCGCCACTAAAATTTTTAGTGCTCCTTGGACCATATAAACTGTTTTCGTTACTGTAAATTAATTTAATTTCAGCGTCGAACTAATTTAAGTTTTTTATTCCTTTAATTTTTTATTCCTTTAGATTGTTGATTTCATTTGTAGATTGTGTGCTGTAAGTTTGATTTGATATGACCTGAATAAAATGGCTTCATTTTAATATGTTGTATATACACTCACTGAAAATAATACTTGACATAGATATTATGCTTTTAATATGATTTAATTTAAGGACATGTTCTAACTAATGAGCCAACAGGCATTTATAGGACAGCGTTTTAGTGCCACGTAAAAAAAATCTAAGATTACAAGATTAAGGTCGTAATATTTTGAGAATAAAGACAAAGTACTACGAGAATGAAGTCGAAATACTACGAGAATAAAGTCGAAATATTACAAGAATAAAGGCGAAATACTACGAGAATAAAGTCAAAATATTACAAGAATAAAGTCGAAATACAAAAATAAAGTTGAAATATTACGATAATAAAGCCGGAATATTACGAGAATAGAGTCGAAATGTTTCAAGAATTTAAATCATAGAAATTAAAGTTATAACTCAGTTAAATTTAGAGTAGGCTATAGCCTATTTTGCGCATGCAAAGGCCCAGATTGATGCCTCCGAGTGGCCGCATCATTTTACCGGGATGAGGAAGAGACAATTTTACTGACTTGCGAAAACAGCTTAATATCAAAAATATTTGATATTTATTAACAGACTGAACAGGACCAACTTTTTATTCAGCTCATACACCCACTGGACATTCCTTTGGGGGGCGCTAGCTCTCTTATTTGATTATTTTAATACACTACAAATATATACACTACGAAAAAAATCCTTTTCTTACTTAGACTTTTTGTCTTGTTTTCAGCCAAAATATCTAACAATTTTTAAATCAAGAAGGATATTCTAGTAAAAAAAAAAAAGGTCTTGTTTTTAGAAAGAACAAATCGAAATTAAATGAGTTTTTGCTTAGAAAAAGCAAAATAATCTGCCATTGGGGTAAGCAAATAAACAAGACGCAAACAAGTAAGAAAAACGTTTTTTTTTGGGTTTTTTTTGCAGTGTATGTGGGATTATTAGCAGAAATATATTGTGTCATACTCACGGGGACAGTATGCTGGGAAATAATATGTCTTAGATGGCATTCGTTGTTTGTAATATAAAACATTTCTAATATAAAGTCTCATCTTTCAAAATCTTTGAAAATTCTTATCAAAATTCTTTGTGAAAATTCCTCCACCTGCTCCGCAAAAATGTCTGTGGCGTCCAATTTTTTATTCCCCACATTTTTATTAAATTTAATAATATTTTGACTTTATTCTTGTAATATTTTGACATTATTATCGTAATATTTCGTCTTTATTCTCATAATATTTCGACTATATTATCGACATATTAATCTCGTAATTTTACGATTTTTTTATGTGGCACTAAAACGCTATCGTAAAAAACGCTGTGGTATATTTAAGTCATTTTTGCTTTGTGCTGATGTTTTACTTCGAGAGTCTGTAAAACTGTTGATAACTGGTATAAAATGCATCTTTGATGAAAAAATAAAGTTTCCGCTGTGATATTTCTGTTGTTCCTTATTTTTGGCTTAGTTGGTAGCATACATAACTTCAACCAGACTTTAATATTACATTAATGGTTCTATTAATGTTTCTCTTTTTCATGAATTTATTAATGGTGAAGTCAGAATCCATGCTTTTATTTCAAAATGTTCTACATATATATATATACGGAGGATGATAATCATTTGCTTTCTTGATTGTATTAAATGCCAACTAAAGTGCAAATTAATAGCCCATGCTACATTTTAATTAATTTTACTCTGTGAATAAAGTAAAAATCAGCAAGTAAAATATCTTAATTTATTTAACAGCTGAACCAGCAATAAAAGGAATGTTGTACATGATTGATCACAAATCAAACTTTATTATGCCAAATCAAATGCATAAGTATATTCTGTACAACTCAAATCAAATCAAGCCATTTAAAACGCACTCAAATGTAAAACCGAAGTAGGGTAAATGACAAAAAGACGAGAGTTGTTGGCTTGATTAGCCTATATGATGCATATTCTAACAATAAATTTGGATCTGGATTTCTTATGTAATTAATAAATGTCTGTGCACAATAAATATGTATATATATATTAGCTCGAAACTGAAATTAAATTACGTTACAGAAAGCTGTATTTTTTTAATCAGGAGCACTAATATTTGAGTGCAACTTTAAGACGAAAAACTCATGAACAGGAATCTCATGAATATTCATGTGAGCCCCGCCCAGTGTCACAGAAAATCTCAGACACCGATTTCAGAACACCGGTCAGGTCAGTCCAAGTGAGGCTGTGATTGGTCAGCAAACTCCGTGACACTCCCGCGATGCCAGAGGAACCCATAACCACTCGGCGATTAGGGATGCTATCTGGATTCCCTCAATGATCTTCTCAAACGATGCAGTGACAGTCTTTGGCAATCACTCTGATTACCTTTAACTCTCTTACAGGTGCTGATTTAGGCGATAAACAAGTTATATTTCTCACCCGCGATCCGCGTTAGTCCTGTTTACTACAAAGGCGATCAAGCGTTAAATCGCAATTCTCCCTAATCATGTCGCGTTGACCTCGTTGTGCCGTCGTGTTGACTTCACCACAGAATAATATCCTGAATAACACTCAAACAATACAGCTCTAACTACAGATATCACACATAAAGTGACGCATTTTCTGTTCTCATGCCGACAACATCTCTTACGCACTTCTTCTTCCGAAGCTTGCTCACCCTCTTGACTGACAACCTTCCTGGCCAATCAAAGTTGCTTTACTCCCTTTCAGGCGGAATTAAGTCATTTTTAACCAATAACATTAAATAAAATACAATTTTGTGGTACTCATGTGTCTGAACAGGTATATTTTCCCTTATCAGAAACACACTTGTCAGAAGTAGTCACAAAGGAAAATAAATGCAAAATGAATTATAATACTGTTAATAAATATAATATTCTCCTCTCGTTATGCCTCTCGTTGCCCTCGAATGTTCTCAATCTCCCAAAGTGAAAGACGGCCGGGAAGCAGAGACAGACAAGAGTTCTGTACTTCAAACTTCAACTTTATTGGTGTAATGCAAGAGCTTATATAGGACTATTAAAGGATGTTATGCATCTAACCAAAAATATCTATGTGCGTCATATGGGATAAAAACAATATTGGGTGTACAATAGAATATCAGAAATAGGCCTAGGTATACAGGAGCTCTTCCTGTTATTCTAACTAATTATGTGATGTTTTATTAACAAGTTTCGGGAGGAGCTCGTAGCATCCCTAACCGCAACTCAAGCCACCACCGCCCCGCAGGATCCTACAACCGAGCCCGCGGCTGCACCACGGGGCCGCAGGCCTTCTCGCCACGCCATCACCGGCACCTTCCCCGGCACCTTCCCCGGCGTCTTCCGACGCCTCAGCCTTCTCATCCGCTCCAGCAACAGCGAAATGGACCGTGGCAGGTCTGCGGCAAGCGCTCGCCAGCCCCAGCGCCAACATCCCGCGCCGATCTACCAAAGCGAACGCCAGCCCGCCGCTCACGGCTTCGATCACAACCCAGCAGCTTCTTCAAGCCGCCGCGGTAGCGTGAGTTACCGCCGTGGCAGCGTGAGTTTACCGCCGCAGTCGGCAAAAGTCCCATTCACAGCCCATGCCTCAGCACACTCCCCTTTCCTTCCCATGGCCGGCAGCGCCGCCATCCAAAACCAACGCGAACATCCCTCCACTAATTGCGCAAGCCCCAGCGCCTGCCATTCCTCCCCACCCCCCGCTTTCCTCCATTACAGGGATTACGTCTAGCGTGAGTTCGAATCATTTTTACCGACTCAGATCGTGGCTCATTCAGCAAATGAACGAATCCTTTTTCGAGTCATTTCATTCATTTCGTTGATTTTACAAAAAAGCTACGTGTTATTTCCAAAACACATGTTCTAATTATACAATCTGATTCCTTTTGAAGCCTTATCTGCCCCAATCTCCAGTCTGCCTTTGCCTAACCTGAATCAGTGAATTTTCTAATATCCTAATATAATTTCCTAATATATAAAAAAAAAAAAAAAAAAAAAAAAAAAGTCACTGTGCTTGGCTGGCCAAAGTCGACATCGCCTCTACCCCAAAGTCATGCCCATCCACCCAGATTTTTGGCACCTGTTCAGCGTCTGCTGGCAGAATAAATATTACTTCACTGCCTCACTTCGGCTGCAGAAGCAGCCCTTAATTTTTCAACATGTTGTCAGAGGCAATTTGCTGGATCCTCTCCAACAATCATGACATACAGTTTCTGGTTCATATCCTAAACGACTTTCTGATCATCTTGCCCCCCGACACCTCCCCAGCCGCACATCTTTGACTACCCAAAAGCCTTTCGCAGAGCTCCGGATTCCCCTCGCCCAAGACAAACCCTAGGCCCCAGCACTTCTATTGAATTTTTGGCATCAACTTGGATTCCCAAAAAATTCCAGGCCTCTCTACCCAAAGAGAAAATCGATAGAACGATTCTGGGGATTTCCTCACTCTTAACTAATCCTAACCGTTCCAAGCGCAAGCTTTTATCCGTTTTAGGCCATTTAAATTTCGCAATGCACATCATCCCGCAAGGCCGCCCCTTCATCTTCCATCTACTCTTTCTCACATCCTCCGCCCACGCCCTAGAGAACCAAATATCCCTAACTGACCTATGCCGCAACTAACTCAGTCTACGGATATCCTTCCTTAAACAATGGAACGGATTATCCTTATATAAAAACCTGATTTCTTCCCCAACTGATATCCAACCATTTACAGATGTCACCCCCTCCATCGGTTTCGGAGGTGTTTTCCAAGGCCGCTGGTTCGCATCCACATAAGCCCCCCCACCCCCCCAGCTGGCAGATTTTCCGCATCAGCTATCATCCTCAGCGCTATTTTGAGCTATATCCTTTAGTCATTGCAGCTTTTCAATAGGGTAAAGAATGGTCCGCCACTAGCATCCTTGTCTATTGCTACAACGAAGCTACCGTGCACCGCATCAACAAAGGCTGCTCCCATTCCCCCACTCTAATGCCTTTTGTTAAGACGCCCGATTTGGATTTCGGCTTGCAACCAATTCATTATCACCGCAAAACACATTCCTGGGTCTAGAAATCAATAGTTAACTCTCTTCTCTTTTTTTTTCCTTCCAGAAATTCAGATCCTTGGCGCCAGAGGCGGACCCGCTCCCGACCCCAGTACCTCCCTATTCAGAGCTAATATTCCCAAAAAACCACCCCCTGAGACCCCTCCTCGAAGCTTCCCTCAATTCCATCCTCTAAGCCGTTTCCCCCAGAACCCTCCAGTCTTACTTAACAGCACGGAAATGTTTCAAGCATTTCACGCAGCTTACAAGTTATCTTTTCCCGACTTCTCCCTGCTAGCTATTACCTCCTTCATCTCCTACCTCAACGCCATCAAAAACCTACAAGTCAGCTCCATCAAAGTTTAAAAAAAAAAAAAAAAAAAAAAAGCCCAACACCCCAGACAACCTATCATCTCCACCCTCCGTGAAGGTTACCATTCCATCTGCACTGCCCGCACATTAGACGCCATGTTTATCCTGGCTTTCTTCGGTTTCCTCAGATGCTCTGAGCTCGCCATTACATCTGGCTTCAACCCAGCCATCCACCCAACTATCTCCGATCTAGCAGTGCCAGACGGTGAAACCATCTCTTACTTCATAAAACAAAGTAAGACAGACCAAACAAAGAAAGGCCACTTCATTTATATTTTTAACCTTCAATCATCCCTCCAACCATTCCAAACCCTCCTAGCCTTCCGCCAGCTCAGGAAATCCCAATCCAAACCCCCTTCCGACCCCCTCTTTAGAGACGACTTCAACCGCCCCGCCACACGCTTCTGGTTCCAAAAGCACCTTAAATCCGTCTTGCTTCTCTCTGGTACCCCAGCCGACAACTTTTCCAGCCATTCATTCCGTATAGGCGCAGCAACCACAGCTGCTCAAAAAGGCCTCTCCCAACAGCAGATCCAAGCGCTTGGCCGCTGATCATCAGAAGCTTTCAAGAGCTACATCCGACCAGATCGCTCCTCCATCAAGGAAACCCATCAAACTCTAGTCGGCTAACCCGTTTTATTCCAAGCCCCCCGTCCACTCAGTCTCTAGCCCGCTTCAAACTTCCCCTCTGCGTCCCACTCCCGTGGGACCTCTCGCCTCTTTTCCCCCACTGCCACAGCGGCGCCCACCCACGCTGGACCCCCCCCCCCCCCCGCTTATTCCCCTTATGCGCAGCAATGCTCGCTCCCGCCGGAGCCTCTATCTATAACCTTTTTCTGCCGCAGCAGAGCACGCTTCCGCAGAAGCCTCTAGCCCCCTTCCCTGCACCGCAGTGCCAGCTCCCGCAGGAGCCCCCTAGCCCTCTTCCCACACTGCAGCAGCAGCGTTCGCTCTCGCTGGAGCCTCTATTTTTAAACCTCCCCCTGCCGCAGCAGAGCCCGCTTCCGCAGAAGCATTTGGCAGTTTTCCCCGCACCGCAGTGTCAGCTCCTTCAGAAGCCCTTAGCCTTCTTCCCACTCTGTACTAGCAGCATTCGCTCCCGCCGGAGCCTCTATTTTTCCCCGCACCGCAGTGCCAGCTCTCGCAGGAGCCCCTAGCCCCCTTCCAACTTTTCAGCAGCAGCGTTTCGCTCCTATCGGAGCCTCTATTTTAAACCTCCCTCTGCCACAAAAGAGCCCGCTTCCGCAGAAGCCTCTAGCCCTCATCCCTGCACCGCAGTGCCAGCTCCCGCAAGAGCCCCTAGCCTCCTTCCCACACTGCAGCAGCAGCATTCGCTCTCGCTGGAGCCTCTATTTTTAAACCTCCCTCTGCCGCAGCAGAGCCCGCTTCCGCAGAAGCATCTAGCCCTCCTCCCCGCACCGCAGTGCCAGCTCCCGCAGGAGCCCCTAGCCTTCTTCCAACACTGCAGCAGCAGCGTTCGCTCCCGCCGGAGCCTCTATTTATAACCTTTCTCTGCCGCAGCAGAGCCCGCTTCCGCAGAAGCATTTGGCAGTTTTCCAAGCACCGCAGTGTCAGCTCCTTCAGAAGCCCTTAGCCTTCTTCCCACTCCGTACTAGCAGCATTCGCTCCCGCCGGAGCCTCTATATTTTAACCTCCCTCTGCTGCAGCAGAGCTCGCCTCCGCAGAAGCCTCTAGTCCTCTTTTCCGCACCGCAGTGCCAACACCCGCAGGAGCCCCTAGCCTTCTTCCAACATTTCAGCAGCAGCGTTAGCTCCAGCCGGAGCCTCTATTTAAAACTTCCCTCTGCCGCAGCAGAGGCCGCTTCCGCAGAAGCATTTAGCCGTTTTCCCCGCACCGCAGTGCCAGCTCTCGCAGGAGCCCCTAGCCCCCTTCCAACTTTTCAGCAGCAGCGTTTCGCTCCTATCGGAGCCTCTATTTTAAACCTCCCTCTGCCACAAAAGAGCCCGCTTCCGCAGAAGCCTCTAGCCCTCATCCCTGCACCGCAGTGCCAGCTCCCACAGGAGCTCACAGCCTTCTTCCACACTGCAGCAGCAGCGTTAGCTCCCGCTGGAGCCTCTAATAATAAACTCCCTCTGCTGCAGCAGAGCCTGCTTATGCAGAAACCTGCTCCCGCAGAAGCCCATAGCCTTCTCCCCCGCACTTCAGCAGCAGCTCCAGCTCCCGCAGGAGCCTCATCCACCTTTTTAAAGTGCCCCACTGCCGCAGCAGTCGCCTTTTCCTTAGGAATTGTCCTATTTTACCCCAGCAGTACCCGCAGGAGCTCCTCCCTTATCTCCATCCATGCACCAACGTCCGCAACTACAGCGAACGTCCAGCATCCCCTAAGTCCAAGCCCTTTTTGGGGTGCTGTTTGGCTGCTGTCCTGCAAGTAATTACTAGCCTTTTGGGGAGCGCTTATAGGGTTCGGG
Organism: Garra rufa; assembly: GCF_049309525.1. Classification (NCBI taxonomy): domain Eukaryota; kingdom Metazoa; phylum Chordata; class Actinopteri; order Cypriniformes; family Cyprinidae; genus Garra; species Garra rufa. The sequence goes on along the minus strand of NC_133382.1, from coordinate 13,117,472 downwards.
CCAGTGCTGAGCTCGGACCCCTCCCCCTGGGCGGGGGAGAGCCCCGGGCTCGGGAATTACCACCGAGCTCGAGGCCCTCTCCCGGACAGCACGCCAAACACGCACAACCTTTCGCTCAGTTTATTATCGGTAAGAGGGAACTCGTGAAATATTAATCAAACAGATACAAGTGTAAAATACATTAAGCAGCGGTGAGAAAGGAAAAAGGGAGGGGGAAGAGAAGTCAGCCATAGGAAGTTTCCCACGAGCAGAGAGAAAAGCAGAGAGAAGCAGAGAGAGAGAAACATATTCTAACAAATACTAACAATAAAGTATTTTCCTATAGAAACAGAAACTAACCCAGGGTTACATACATTTTCCATAAATACACTAGAACAATAAAACCTTTTTTTTTTCAAGAGAAAATTTGTGTACAGAGTTATGTCATCTATAAAGAGGACTCTATATGAAACAGCTAGAACATGGAAGATGAAAAAATATATATTTAGTGGTTGAAAATTGCTAAAATGTATTCAGTTTACCGTCATGATACGCAGAATCAAAATGTTCTGCCACATGACCTTTGAATCTTGCACACTTTTTTAAATAACAGTCTCACTGACTACAGATTTTCCCCCCTTGTTTGTAATTTGTAGGAATGCAGCATTCAATTAACCTGCTGGTACTACTAGACAATATCCTTATTTTGCAATATGGAGGTAAGCTATTTTCTTTGACTGTGCATAAGATTTGTAGTATTGTATAATAAGCATTATTGAATATAAATTGTCATACTTTTGACATAATAAAACTGCCCTTCTGTAAATTCAGAGTTATATTATACTGCTGTACTACTCATGCCCTTCTCAGAATTTTTACTTGGATGTCTGAATGTCTAAGATGGTGCATCTATTATAAAAAAACAAAAAAAACAAAACAAAAAAAAAAAAAACAGAAAAATCTAAATCAGAGCCAGTTACTTTGGAGGAAGTAATTTTGAAATGTAATCAAAAGCTGAAATGTTATCAATATTTTGTTGTATATCTGTGTTTACACCTTTTGTTCCCTCATTTTATGTCTGAAAAATACCTTGCCTAAGATAAATGGGGTAATTACCATATGAAAACATCCATTCTTCTCACAGGTTCCACCACAGATTTTTTTTTTTTACTTTTTTTCCACTGACCCCTATTCTCAAACCCTCACTGCAGTATACTGCTTCCCCCAGGCAAGAATCTCACTTTTAATATTTTATTAGTATTAAAATGAGCCATATGCTCTTTTAGCACTTACCCAAAACACAATAAAGCTCACAGAAGGAGACTGGCAGAATTTTATCAAACTTCTTTCATTTGATTGGAACGACAGCGAAACTGTTTTTAGGATTTAATGAGTTTTACGCAATACCATTTTAATGTGTGCTGTGACATTTTAATTTTGCCTGAAATGTCACTGAGAACAATAAACAGGTTCTGAAAAAAAATATTTTGAGACACCAAACAATGCAATTTTCATTTGAATCAAGACTTAAATTAATTCAGTTCACATGATTCTGTTGAAATTTACAAACTCACAATTATCCATGTCATCCTTAATGAAAGTCAAACAATCTGTCAATGTCTCAGTGATTTTACTTTTGCAGTGACAGTCATTGGGGATAATATTGGAGAAGGCCTGGAAGACTTGTGGGAGTGCGGCTTAATTATTATTATGGTTTCTCTTTAGCAAACACAACACAGTTGTCTACCCAGAGGATCTGGCTGAAGGTTTTTTCACAATAACAGAGATGGAGTTGTGGTATTGAAGTCTTTGGGCCCTATCATACACCCAGTGCAATGCAATGGCAGGCGCAATGCAAGTGCTTTTTTTCTAGCTTCAGCCTGACGCAGTTATTATTTTCACGTCCTTTAAATAGCTGGTTAAATAGCAAATGCATTTACGCTCATTTGTGTGCCCATGGGTGTGCTCGTCTGAAAACTAGGTGTGTACAGGTGCATTTTTTTGGCGTGTTGTTGAAGTTTAACCAGCTGAACTGAACTGCTGAAATATAAAAATGCCTACATGTCATAATGGATAGTGAATCACTTTTTTATGCGCACTGTTCCCTTCCGGGAACTCGCACTGCGTCATCAACGCTTTGGGGAACGCCATTGGCGAGCCGCCCTCTGAATCATGTCTGCAACCAATGAAATGACGGGAGTGACGTCACCGGCGTGGTGACGTAAGCGACCAGGAAGTATAAAGCACGTGCGTTTGATGCCAGCGTCAGCTTTTGTCATTCAGCGAGAGCGCTCTGTGTGTCTGTCTCTGCATACTGCTGTTTTTCTGTACCAGTTTGTACAACTTTTATTTGAGCAGTATGTCAGCCAATGGGGGAAAGAAAAGTATTAAGAGTTTTAGAGCAGTTGAGCAGCCACATAGGCGGTGTGCTCCCCCATGCCAGCGATTCATCGTTGGCGGGGATACACACAGCCTATGCATGGTCCGCTTGGGAGCGGAGCATGCTCAGTCAGCCCTTGCGGGGGCTGGCTGCCGGCAGTGTGAGTGTCTTCCACTACGGGTGCTCCGTTCCCGGAAAGCCCTCTTCGAGGAGGGGGCTTTCACTAGCATTCCTCGCGGGTCTGGCCCCGCTTCTGTCGAGGCGGAGCGGCAGCTGCACTCGTGGGGTTCGCAGTTAGATCTGCTAGAGGGAATGGAGATGGGCGCCGCCCTATCTCCCTCCTCACCTGGCGGATCTAGTGACCTCCTTCTGGATGTGGAAGCCATCCAGGAGGAGGACGAATCAAGGCTTCTCCTGTCTTCCTCCGAGGAGGTTGATGTGGAGAGCCTTGATCCTATTCAACCGCCCCCCCGATTGCCTCACTACGAGGAGCTAGTGGAGGTGTTTACATTTACATTTACATTTATTCATTTAACAGATGCTTTTATCCAAAGCGACTTACAATTGGGGAATACAACAAGTGATTCATCCTAAGGAGGCAGATCGACATAGGAAGTGCTCAAAAATACCATATATCAGGCGTTGTTAGATGAGTACGGGCTAGAAAAGGAAGATCAGGAAAGAGAGAAGATTTTTTTTTTTTTTTTTTTTTATCGAGTCAAATAGTGTCGAAAAAGATGGGTTTTCAGCAGTCGCTTGAAGACAGTTATGGAGTCTGCGTTCCGGATAGGGGTGGGAAGATCATTCCACCAGGCAGGGACGTTGAAGGAGAATGTTTTGGAAAGTGATTTCATGCCTCTCTGTGGTGGTACAATAAGGCGTCTTTCACTAGAGGATCTCAGACTTCTGGAGGGAGTGTAGATGCGTAGTAGTGAATGGAGGTAGGCAGGTGGCTGTGCTATAGGCCAGCATCAGTGTCTTGAATTTGATGCGAGCCGTAACCGGTAACCAGTGCAGGGATATGAAGAGAGGTGTGACATGGGCCTTCTTGGGCTCATTGAAGACCAGCCGTGCTGCTGCATTCTGAATCATTTGTAGAGGCCTGATTGTACATGCTGGAAGACCGGCTAAAAGAGCATTGCAGTAGTCCAGCCTGGAGATGACCAGGGCCTGGACGAGGAGTTGTGCAGCATGCTCTGTTAGGAAGGGCCTGATCTTTCTGATGTTGTGCAATGCAAACCTGCAGGATCGAGCAGTTTTAGCTATGTGGTCTTTAAAAGTCAATTGGTCATCAAAGATTACACCAAGATTTCTGGCTGAAGTCGATGGGGTAATTGTTGATGAACCTAACTGGATGGAGAAGTCATGTTGTAAAGTTGGAGTGGCGGGAAAGACAAGGAGCTCAGTCTTAGCTAGATTGAGCTGAAGATGGTGTTCCTTCATCCATGCAGAGATATCCGCCAGGCAGCCAGAGATCATTGCAGCTACTGATGGATCATCTGGTTTGAAAGAAAAATAGAGCTGTGTGTCATCAGCATAGCAATGGTAGGAGAAGCCATGTGCCTGTATGATGGGGCCCAGAGATGTGGTATATATGGAGAAGAGGAGGGGTCGAAGAACTGATCCCTGAGGAACCCCAGTGACCAGTTGATGAGGTGTTGACTAATGCGGTTGCCAAACTAAACATCGATTGGCCCGCTGAACAAAGCAATGAGCCGCAGAGAAGCAGACTAGATGAACGCTTCCTGCGGACAAAGTCAACACCTCCCAGACGGAGCCTTCCGTTTTTCCCAGATCTTCACAAAGAGATCGCTAGATCCTGGGAAAAACCTTATTCAGCCCGCTTGTTCTCCCCCGCTGCAGATCACTACGGTAATGTGGCGGGGTTGAGCGAGCACGGCTATAAGATGATGCCGCAGGTTGAACAGATGCTCGCAGGCTATCTGTCACCTGGACAGGCATCATCTTTGAAGACTCCGTCCTTGCCCACCAAGCCATTAAAAGTTACATCTAGTCGCCGTGTCATGCTAGCGACAGATGCATCCCTCACCGGGTGGGGAGCGGTCATGAGTGGCCGCTCAGCCCACGGCCTTTGGAGCGACCACCATCTCTCTTGGCACATAAACTGCCTAGAGATGCTGGCCGTGTTTCGGGCCTTGAAGTCTTTCCTTCCAGACCTAAGAAACTGTCATGTGTTGGTCCAGACAGACAACAACGCGGTAGTCTATTATATCAACCACCAGGGCGGTCTGCGATCACGCCCCTTGTACAAGCTGGCGTACCAGATCTTCCTCTGGTCTCAAGGAAAGCTTCTATCTCTGAGAGCAGTCCATATCCCTGGACGTCTCAATATGGGAGCAGACGTCCTGTCGAGGCAGGGGCCGAGGCCCGGGGAATGGATGCTTCACCCTCAAGTAGTGAAGCAGATTTGGAGAGTGTTTGGCCAGGCTCAAGTGGACCTCTTTGCGACTCGAGAGACATCGCAATGTCCCCTCTGGTACTCTCTAGTGCCTCCAGCTCCGCTGGGACTGGACGCCATGGTACAGACGTGGCCGAGGCTTCGTCTGTACGCTTTTCCCCCGATTGCTCTGCTCCCGGGAGTTCTGGAAAGAGTGCGCCGGTTTGGAGTACGGCTACTGCTAGTAGCCCCATACTGGCCGGCCCGAGTATGGTTCTGGGACATAATCGCTCTCCTAGACGGCTCTCCGTGGGAGATTCCCGTCAGGAGGGACCTCCTATCCCAGGCCGGGGGCGCAATATGCCACCCCCGCCCGGAGATGTGGAAACTATGGGTGTGGCCCCTGAGGGGGCACATCTCATAGAGGTTGGTCTCCCAACTGAGGTTGTCGAGACCATCCTCCAATCCAGAGCTCCCTCAACGAGGAAACTGTATATCCTTAAGTGGAACTTGTTTGCGTCATGGTGTCATGAACGCCGTCTAGACCCAGTTAACTGCCCAGTAGGTACAGTGCTGGAGTTCTTGCATTTATTCATTACATTTACATTTATTCATTTAGCAGACGCTTTTATCCAAAGCGACTTACAATTGGGAATACAACAAGTGAGCCATCCTAAGGAGGCAGATCGACATAGGAAGTGCTCAAAAATACCATATGACAGGCGTTGTTAGATGAGTATGGGCTAGAAAGGGAAGATCAGGAAAGAGAGGAGAAGAATTTTTTTTTTTTTTTCTTTTTATTGAGTCAGATAGTGTCGAAAAAGATGGGTTTTCAGCAGTCGCTTGAAGACAGTAATGGAGTCTGCGTTCCGGATGGGGGTGGGAAGATCATTCCACCAGGCAGGGACGTTGAAGGAGAATGTTTTGGAAAGTGATTTCGTGCCTCTCTGTGGTGGTACAATAAGGCATCTTTCACTAGAGGATCTCAGACTTCTGGAGGGAGTGTAGATGCGTAGTAGTGAATGGAGGTAGGCAGGTGATGAGCCGGTGGCTGTCCTATAGGCCAGCATCAGTGTCTTGAATTTGATGCGAGCCGTAACCGGTAGCCAGTGCAGGGATATGAAGAGAGGTGTGACATGGGCCTTCTTGGGCTCATTGAAGACGAGCCGTGCTGCTGCATTCTGAATCATTTGTAGAGGCCTGATTGTACATGCTGGAAGACCAGCTAAAAGAGCATTGCAGTAGTCCAGCCTGGAAATGACCAGGGCCTGTACGAGGAGTTGTGCAGCATGCTCTGTTAGGAAGGGCCTGATCTTTCTGATGTTGTGCAGTGCAAACCTGCAGGATCGAGCAGTTTTAGCTATGTGGTCTTTAAAAGTCAATTGGTCATCAGAGATTACACCAAGATTTCTGGCTGAAGTCGATGGGGTAATTGTTGATGGACCTAACTGGATGGAGAAGTCATGTTGTAAAGTTGGAGTGGCGGGAAAGACAAGGAGCTCAGTTTTAGCTAGATTGAGCTGAAGATGGTGTTCCTTCATCCATGCAGAGATATCCGCCAGGTAGCCAGAGATCCTTGCAGCTACTGATGGATCATCTGGTTTGAAAGAAAGATAGAGCTGTGTGTCATCAGCATAGCAATGGTAGGAGAAGCCATGTGCCTGTATGATGGGGCCCAGAGATGTGGTATATATGGAGAAGAGGAGGGGTCCAAGAACTGATCCCTGAGGAACCCCAGTGACCAGTTGATGAGTTTTGGAAACCTCCTCTCCCCAGGCCACTCTGAAAGACCTGCCAGAGAGATAGGATTTGAAGACTCTTGCAGACTCTTGCAGACTCGTTTTTCCGCAGGGCTAACCCACTCCACCTTGAAGGTGTACGTGGCGGCGATATCGGCCTACCACGCCCCTCTTGGTGGCCTCTCAGTGGGCAGAGACCCACTGGTCACACGTTTCCTCCGCGGTGTACTCAGGTTGAGGCCTCAAGTCAGAGCGCGAGTCCCCACGTGGGACCTGGCTGTGGTGTTAGAAGCTCTTTGTAAACCTCCTTTTGAACCTATAGAGGAGATCTCTGATCATATGCTTACCATAAAGACAGCGCTGCTGTTCGCGCTAACCTCTCTCAAGAGAGTCGGTGACCTGCAGGCCCTTTCAGTGGCCCCATCATATATCGACTTTGCGCCCGGATTGGCCAAAGCGTTTCTCTACCCAAGAGCTGGGTACGTACCTAAGGTCCCATCTTCAACACCACAACCGATCACGCTACAAGCGTTTTATCCTCCTCCATTCGTGGAGCCCGACCATCGGAAGTATAACTCTATGTGTCCAGTAAGAGCACTCGACACATACGTCCACAGAGCTGCCCTGTGGCCTAAATCAGAGCAATTGTTTGTCTGTTATGGCCCCCCAAGAAGCGGGTGCCCGGCTTCAAAGCCCACTATCAGTAGATGGATTATAGATGCCATTTATACTGCATACGAGTCCTCTGGTCTCCCATCTCCTATGGCAGTCAAGGCTCATTCCACTCGAGGTCTGTCGGCCTCTAAAGCTCTGATGGCAGGTGTCCCCATCCAGGACATCTGCAGTGCGGCGGGTTGGTCCTCACCTCTTACATTCGTCAGATTCTACGAACTTGATCTCAGAGCCACTCCTGGCTCCTTTGTCCTCACGCCCTAGCAACAAGGCTAGGCCCAGAGTCTCATCCCTCCTGGTCTGGCAGCTCTCAAGACAGGAGATGTACCTCGCGTGCCTGAGGGCCGAGGTTTATTTTCCCTTTGGTTCTAGTAGATGACTAGACCAAGGATTATTTTCTCCCTCTGGTTCTGGTACGACCAGACCAAGGAATACTATGTTCTCCTTGTGCGCCTGAGGACCGAGGAATATCCTCCCCACTGGTTCTAGTAGAAGACTAGACCAAGGCTATTCTCCCTCTGGTTCTGGTATGACCAGACCAAGGTCAATTCTCCCTCTTGTTCTGGCACGTATGGTTCCCAGACAGAGGTGTAATACCACTCGCGTCCTGGCAAAATTTCCCAGGCGGAGACATTCCAGTGTTCTGGCAGGTACACAAGACACTACTTGTGTCCCTCTTGTTCTGGCAGAAAACCAGACAAAGGACTACCCTTTCCTCGTGTGCTTGAGGGCCGAGGAATACTCTCCCTCTGGTTCTGGTAGATGACCAGACCAAGGTTTATTCTCTCCCTCTTGTTCTGGCAGGACACCAGACAAAGGAGTATATGTTCTCCTCGTGTGCCCGAGGGCCGAGGAATACTCTCCCTCTGGTTCTAGTAAGAAACTAGACCAAGGATTTATTTCTCCCTCTGGTTCTGCTAGATGTTCAGACCAAGGAGTTCTATCCTCTCCTCGTGAGCCTGAGGGCCGAGGAGGGTTTCTCCCTGTCGCTCCGGTTGAGGATCCGGACTAAGAATGACTCTGGTAGAGGACCAATGTTTTCCTTGTGTGCCTGAGGGCCGAGGATTACTATCAATGCTCTCCTCGTGTGCATGAGGGCCGAGGATTACCTTCCCTCTGGTTCTAGTAGCATACTAGACCAAGGATTATTCTCCCTCTGGTGCTGGTATGACCAGACCAAGGTCAATTCTCCCTCTTGTTCTGGCACGTGTGGTTCCCAGACAGAGGTGTAATACCACTCGAGTCCTGGCAAGTTTTCCCAGGCGGAGACTTCCCAGTGTCTTGGCAGGTAAGTATTCCAGACACTGTATTTCCCTCTTGCTCTGGCAACCCAAGGGTTCTCCAGACAGAGGGTATTACTTCTCTGGAGTGATGCACCAGAGACTCAACGCGTTCCTTTCCCTTGGCCTAGCAGCAGACACTGCGCAGGGACTTGGAATCATGGGGGTGTGGGTATCTCGTTCCCCAAAGCGTTGATGACGCAGTGCGAGTTCCCGGAAGGGAATGTCTCAGGTTACGTATGTAACCCTGGTTCCCTGAGGGAACGAGACACTGCGTCTCGGACCATAATTTCCGCATCCCTACGGCGCTCGCTTCATTCCTAAGAGCTGACGCCGGCATCAAACGCACATGCTTTATACTTCCTGGTCGCTTACGTCACCACGCCGGTGACGTCACTCCCGTCATTTCATTGGTTGCAGACATGATTCAGAGGGCGGCTCGCCAATGGCGTTACCCAAAGCGTTAATGACGCAGTAAAGTGACCCTCTGGGGCCTGAGGTGTTTTGGGGCCCTGAAGAAGTTTTGACATGCCCTGACATTTGTGCTTTTTCAGTATCTTAAAAACATATGAATGGTTAAAGTCAGATTACATTGTAATCAGCACATATTGGGCTACAATAATATGCAAGCAACATTAATGTGCATGTTTGTGTTTTTGAGAAAAGTATGTTTATGCGTGGTTATTGACAATCTAAAGTTTTGAAGTCACTGAAATAAGGCCATGAAGCACATACAGGACATTTCTTTACAAGACTTTAGATAATTGGATGTCGTAGGCTAGAATTTTTTCAACCAAATGATGTGAAAATCATCTCGTTCACTCGTTCAGAGAAAACAATATATTGATTTAAATTTTATAAAACATGTTTTGTGATCGAAAGGGATTATTCATAGGTGTGGCAATGGCCCATGAATATTTAGCAATTCACACCTGAAAGACAAAAGGGCCCTCCCTAATGGCCCCATCAATGTCTGACTTGACTATAGGAAACAATGTGAGAAGATTCAGAGAATGGAGTTTTAGATTATTTTTATTTTATTTACTATCACTGTATAAACAAAACATACATAATGAAGGTCAAAGACACATTATTGAGCTCCCTCATCTTACCACACAGATGTGCACAGACTTTGTGGCATTTCTGAAAACTTCTTCTGAATTCTGTTCAACAAATGAAACAAATCTTACCTGCTATTTTGTGTGCCCTTAAAAAAATACAAAAAAAGTCAAAAACTTGTTTTACACTAGAATATCAGTGTAGTTGAACATCTCAAGTTTCTAGTGCTCTCAGAGGAAAACAGTTTGAAGGGACTCAAGGGAAAGAGGGCAGGATTCATCTTTTGAGCAGGTTTGAGATCACTACAAAAACAAAACAAACCAAAAATCATATCAGGATCATCTGTCAGAATACAGTCTATACTCTAGAATTTGTACTAATGTAAAAAAAAAAGGACATGTAATATCTAAGAAACTAATAATTATCGTTTAGCACTATATTACTAATAAACGTGATGTAAACACACATTCAGTGTAAGCACTCATATTACTTTTACACTGTTATACAATAAAATAAATAAATAAAGTATGATTCTACATTCATAAAGATATCGTCATAAATGCACCTCACAGTCATAATCACATCGTTTTTCTAGAACATTATAAATATCCTGCCATTGTAAGAGATGCAATGCAATCAAACGTACTTCATAATGTTTCATTTGATAAAGTCAGGAATTTTAGTTTGGAATAAGTCTAACTAGTAAAATGTGTACATGTTTTGTCAAAGTAAATAACAGCGAAAGCTAGTAGGAAAATGAAAGTAAGACTTACTCATGTAAATGTCTCCTCCTGCTGGGTTTGCGTCGCATCGCGTCCTTCTTAGGATTGAGGTACATATAAGTCTTATTCCTCACAGCATATCTTCATTCAGTAACAAACTGTAACCAAGATGAACTTGAAGTCATGTTGCTTTGTTGCGGTGATGTGGGAGTTTCCTCGCGTACAGATAATCCGGTCCTTGCCTCGCTAGTAGCACATGGCTAATTTGCATGGCAAAAGATTTCGCGATAGTGGGCGCGGTCACATTAGAGATAATTAGTTGGAACTGGATAGACTAGACATCTCCTTGGTTTCATATAGATTAATTTATCACAGATTATTTGTTTTTGATAAAACTTACTTTGTTTAAAAGCATAAATCTCAAGCTTTCAGTAGATACCACTTTTATGTTTGTGTGCTAAATATTCACCGTGTTTGAATGATATAAGTGACGCATTTCTAAAAGCAGTTCACGGAGACAGAGAAAACAGAAATCACCCTGTTTGTTTTCTTTATTCTAAATAAAAAAACACAACTTTCTGCTGTTCTTTTGAGTGTGCCCAAATAAAAGTACACGCTTTACAGTTTCCATTGATGTATATCTCTAATGTGTATGACTTAAACCGACAGAGCATTTTTAGTGTCTTTTGCGCTGATCTTAAAAAAAGTAGGTTGGTCACGCCGGCGTGACCGTCGGCCCCAGGGGGTTAAATTATGATAGTGACAAATGGGAAATATCTGGTTGAAGTCTGCCTTTCAAAATTAACTTTTATGCAGCTGTCAAAGCTACCAATAACACTTTTTCGTGATTAGATTAGGTAAAGACAATTTTAGAATCATCACCTGATAAAGCAGACTGGGGCATAAACAAATATCCACCAAGAAGAGTTAAGACAGTTGTTCATTCAAATAATACAAAGAGTCATAACAAGCACATTGGCTGAACATATGAATGTGGTCACCAAAAGAAACTATATGGCAAAAAGGACTGTGACAAGAGACAGAAAACCCAGGGGAAGGTTACATTCCCAAACTGAAGTTATTGGAAATAAAGGTTTGGCCTTGAATACAGTACAATACAGTGCTGTGGTGCAATGAGTTCCTGAGCACACAGAAGCAGAGAGAAGATCATTGAAATCAGAGATCAGTGATCAGCACTCTAAACCTAACAAATGTAACTTTTTCCCACTTGCTTAGACAGTGACAAGATACAGAAATTTGCATCTTATGTTATTGTATGTGTACAGGACCAATCTTGTTTGCTAAATGTTGCTGTTGTGGATGATTCATTGGCTGACATGATCCTAAGACGTGGGTGCCGAATCCTGCTCCTAGTGGGCCACTGTCCTGTAGAGTTTAGGTCCAACCCCAGTTAAACACACCTGAACCAGCTTATCAAGCTCCTATTAGGCATACTAGAATCTTTCAAGCAGGCGTGTTGTGGCAAATTGGAACTAAACTCTGCAGAGTAAACTGAGTTTGGACACCCCTGTCCTAGGATGAGACTCAGCAATGTTTACTGAACTTTTGCAATACACCAAAGACTGTATAAAGGCCTGTACACACCAGGACGAATATCGCACGCTTTTCGTCAGCATTTTGAGACGTTTTTTGCCAGGATACCCACACGATTTTCACTGGCGAATTCACTCACATGGTGCTTAATGAAAAACAAAAATAACTCTGTATGTGAACAAAAGCACCAATCTCATTGGTCGGCCAGTTTTTAACGTGACGCATCAAACCAAAAAAACGAGCCCGAGATGTTCTTTAAAAAATTACGCTTTTACACCTGCCGTTTTGCGCGTCGGTGTGTACACTCACATTGGCGCCCTTTGTTTAGTCACGGCACGTTAAATGTCGTGATAATCGCGTGCAATATTCATCCCGGTGTGAACAGGCCTTAACGGTCTTAGGCAACACTAAGGTTGATGTTTCATGTGTTGTTGTAACACAGACTAAAGTCTGTTGAAAGCTCTGTTGTTTTGAGAATCTAAGTACAGTGATTTGAGTGAACGTGCCTTTGGATTCAATTAAAATCGAGTCCTCTCTTTGTTGTTTATTGTTGTTGGAGTGTGACTGTGTTTTCCTGTTTGATATGGCACATTTATTTTGGGGAATGACTTAGCAGGAGGAAAAGTTCTTCCAGCCCTGAGGTAACTGATGTTCCTCTTCCCTGTTCTACTCCCCACAAATTGCCACAAAATTACCCAGAAGGATTTCCTTTGTGTGCCGTTTCTTGTGCTATGGCCCAGAGACTGAAAGATAAAAGCCTTTGGTAAGTTAGAAGATGAGTGGAATTTAAATGATATGTTCCTCTGTAATTCAGATTTTAGTGAGGTTACGTTTTCAAACTTTATTGAAGTTTCAGAAATTGCAGTTAAAACAAGAAATAAACATTTTTCGTGGCTTGATAAATTGTCTTTGTCAAGTGAGCAGCTTATTTTTGAACAGAGGAAAGATGAGACAATGTATTTTACTATATGTATCACAAGAATACTTTGTTGAAGATTCTGTATTGGTGAGGAATAGGAGAACACCAACTGCATCAGCTACTCTTGACTGGCAAATCGTTAAGCAAATAATAGTTCCTTCCTGATATAATTCTGAAATTTTGAGACTCATGCATGGTAGTCCATTTTCTTAAGAAGTAAATGATTGTGTACTTCTTGAACACTTCTGGCCTGCTTAAAAAATATGTAACAAGTTATTGCTGAAGCTGTCACGTGTTCCAAATGATTGGAAATCCAAATCATATTATTTTGCCTGCTCTGTTACATTCAATTCCAACCACTGGTGAACCATACGAGCATGTGATGGAGGACTGTGTTAGTCCCTTACCTTGTACAAAGTGTGGTAATCAGAATCTGTTCATGATAATGTGTAAATGTGTAAATGTGGGGGCAGCCGTGGCCTAATGGTTAGAGAGTTGGACTTGTAATCCAAAGGTTGCAGGTTCGATTCTCAGGTCCGGCAGGGATTGTAGGTGGGGGGAGTGAATGTACAGCACTCTCTCCACCCTCAATACCACGGCTGAGGTGAGTCCCTTGAGATCCCCCAACTGCTCCCCGGGCGCCGCAGCAATGGCTGCCCACTGCTCCGGGTGTGTGTTCACGGTGTGTGTGTGTTCACTACTGTGTGTGTGCACTTGGATGGGTTAAATGCAGAGCACAAATTCCTAGTATGGGTCACCATACTTGGCCTCACCTCACTTCCTTTCCTTTCCTTTCCTAAATCTACATATTTTCCAGAGGCAATTCCTCTGTGGTAAATCACTTTGTTAATCAGAGAAGATGCCAAATTCTAAGTAGAGTATAATCCAGCACATTCAGGTGTTTTCAAGAACTACAGAAGGAAGGCCACAGAAATAAGAAAGCCAACAAACATGATCCCAAGAGCTTGTCAAGTACCAGAGGGGCTGGTAGCACCTCCGAAGGCGGAGCCTGAAACAATAAGACAGCTGGAACTATTGAACCCTTCTCAAGTTTAAAGTGTAGCCCAATCATCATTATCCCAAGGAAAGATCTAAAATAATCTTAAATGTAATTCTAAAATCATTTTCGCAAGCTGAATTGATTCTTATAAAGTTTCATGCATACCTGTTGCCACAAATCAAGGACCTGCTAGAGAGAACTAGCCAGTCTTGGCTAGTTATTGTCACCAATGGATATCTGTAAGGGTTACTGGCAGGTTCCCCTTGAGGAGGCATACACAGAGTTCCAGAACCTTGCTTGGACTATTCTATTGTTCTTCTCTTTGGGTTAAATAGGAAATAAGTCACTATTCGAGAGGCTGATGGCCCAGCGCTTTGAGGGATGGTCTCCACCATATCTTGATGACATGGTGATCCATAAGCTTTTAAAAATTTGGCAGGAACATCTCAAACACTTGAGCAGCCCCTGGGGAGGAGCCAAGACCCTAGCCTGTTATTGAACCTGGAAAAATGTGAATGGGCAGAGCGGGAACTACATTAGTTATAATCTGGGCAGTGGAGAACAAAACCAGAAGTAGATATCATTGCAGCAATATGTCACAGCTCAAAAACAAAGGTGAAGATGGATATGAGAACCTTTTTGGGATTGGGGCCCTTTGAGTAAAAACATCCAAGTAAGGACCTAATTAACTGGACTGAGGACTGTGGCCCCTTTTCCACCAACAGGAACTGGGTGCTAGTTCAGATCTATTGCTTTTGCCGGTTCTGGGTTGGTTATACTGTCGAGTCTTCAAAGAACCAGTTTGCTTTTCCAGTGGTCAGAGAGCCACCACAGAGCCAGGTCTTATGTCACTAAATATGTCTCATCTTTCCCAGCAAAGCTAGTGCGGCAGCGCCAAACACACCAGGCTTGCTCAAGATGCATTGTCGCTGCGCAGACCGACCAGCGCACCAAGCAATGCCTTGGTGGAAAAGGGGTATGTGAGACAGCATGTAACACCCTGAAGCAGTGCATGTGTTCCAGCCCCGTTGTAAACTTCACATAAGGTTTCATGGTGCAAGGGGCTGCTTCTGCTGTCAGGATTGGAGCAGTAATTTATAACCATTTAAAACATGGATCAGAGAAAGCAAAGCAGAAGGTTGTCTGATGAGAACAGAGAAGAAACTGTCAAGCATGTCAAAAAACGACAAAAAAAAAATAGTCTATGGTACTGTAGCCAACTTTCTTGGCTGTGACAGCAACATGAAAATCGAATCAAGATTGTGCAGAAGGGTAGTGGGAATGGTACACAAAAAGCCAAGAAAAACTTATATGATACAAGCTGAACTTCAAGAGCAAGGTACATCAGTGTCTGATCACAGGTACATCAGTATCTGTCACTTTTTGAGCAAGAGTGTTGATAATGTCTTTTGGAGAGATGAGCAACAACTGGAACTTTTTGGCAAGGCACATCATCTTTATGTTCACAGACAAAAATATGAAGATTTCAAAAAGAATAACATAGGCCTACCTAGGACAGTGGTGTTCAAACCTGCTCTTGTATTCTACAGAGTTTAGCTCCTACTTGCCCCAATACACCTGGCTGGAAATTTCTGAAGTTGCCATAAGACATTGATTAGTTGGTTCAGGTGTGTATAATTGGGTTTGGAGATAATCTTTGCAGGACAGTGGCCCTCCAGGAGCAGGATTGGACACCCTGACATAAAAGGAGCCATACATGGAGGAGGCTCAATTAAGTTTTGGGGCTGCTTTACTGCATTTTGCACAGGGTGCTTTGAATCTGTATGGGGAACAATTCAATCTCAACGCTATCAAAGCATTCTGGAGCAAAATGTGCTACTAAGCTCTTACAAAGCTCTCAGGTGCAACTCATAGGTCCTCCAAAACAATCATGAACCAAAACATACAGCTAAAAGTAACCAGAATTCTTAGAATGTCTAAGAGCTAAATACTTTTAAATACTGAAGTGTCCTTTTATGAGTGCTGATCTGAATTCCGTCGAACATGAATGGAAAGAGTTGCAGACTGAAGTGGACATACAGTACTCTAAACCAGAGACAGCTGGAACAGTGTGCTCATAAAGAGTGGGCTAAACTATTTTTGATAGCGCAGAAGCTTCATTGAAAGCTACAAGATAATTGCCTCTAAAGCCACATAAATACTGTACTACAAACATGGCCTGTTTTTATTTTTTGATTAAATATTACATTAAAGATCCCATCATTTTTCCATGCAATTGTCATTTGCTTTATTATTATTGATTCTCTTACTTTTGTATCAAGTTTTTTTCAGAAAAAATTGAGAGTTGTAAGGTTTTTTTTTCTTCATAGAAGGGTATCAGGTCACACTTCATTTTGATAGCACACTTCAGACAACTTTGTAAGTACATGCTAACTACACTTTATATACACTGACGTTTAGGATCAGAAAGGGGTCAGTAAGATTTGTAATGTTTTTCTTTACTTTTCTTTTTTCTTTTTTAAGTTTCTTATGCTCATCAAGGCTTCATTTATTTAATAAAAAAAAAAAAAAACAGTAATAGTGTAAAATAATATTATGTTTTACATCACATTTGGTCATTTTATTAGTTTATATTACAATTTAAAATAATGGTTTTCTGTTTTAATATTCTTAATATAATTAAATTATCTTAAATATAATTTATTCCTGTAATGCAAACCTGAATTTTATTGCAATTAAAATCTTTTAAAAATATCCTTGATAGGCAAATCCACACAGGAAGGCCAGGAAAATACACACCAATGTAACCTTGTGATCGGACAACCAATACTGAACAGAAACCAACTCATAAAGACTGGATAATGATACATGGACAGGTGATTTGATTGCAATGAGCTAATTACAACTAAACAAGGACAGGAAACAGGAACAACCAAATATGGGCAGATGAGGGAAAAACCAACACGAACAGTCCAAAGGGGTCTGACAATGGGCACATGAGGGAAAAAAACAACACAAACAGTCCAAAGGGGTATGACAGTTAGTGGAGCAGACACGGGAGGCTCACAGAGATCTGGATATTACACATACCGTATGAAACTTGTGCTCATCTTATCAATCACTTGGTGGTTGAAGAAGGTGGAAGAAGGGGAATTACAGAGAGCAGACTAATTAATCAAACTAATTAATCTTGCCTGCATACATATATGTGACCCAGGACCACAAAACCAGTCATAAGGTTAAATTTTACAAAACTGAGATGTATACATACTATGAAAGATCAATAAATAAGCTTTCTATTGATGTATGGTTTGTTATGATAGGACAATATTTGGCCGAGATACATCTATTTGAAAATCTGGAATCTGAGGGTGCAAAAAAATCAAAATACTGAGAAAATCACCTTTAAAGTTGTCCAAATTAAGTTCTTAACAATGCATATTACTAATCAAAAATTACATTTCGATTAATTTACAGTAGGGATTTTACAAAAAATCTTCATGGAACATGATCTTTACTTAATTTCCTAATGATTTTTGGCATAAAAGAAAAATCAATAATTTTGACCCATACAATGTATTTTTGGCTATTGCTACAAATATACCCCAGAGAATTAAGACTGGTTTTGTGGTCCAGGGTCACATATGAGAACTTCTGCTGTATTGGACCCTTTTTCCAATGGAACCTCACCCTGCTGCTGTATTAGGTATTTTCACATAATATTTAGGCCCACATATGTTTAGTGTATAAAAGACTCCAAACTGATATATAATTTATTGTTATAGTTGGGTACAGAAAAAAAAGAGTAGACATTTTTCTAGTTTACCAGTATTTTGCTACAAGACGTGATTTGAAGTAGTATATCTAAGTTTGAACCTGCGGTGAAGTGATTAATGCTTCTGTTTGACATCTGGTATCTTTGTGACAGGAACAGAGAGCTCCCGAATGTTTATAACACGACAGCAGGACTAAGGATGAGTTAACAATGACACTTTTAGGCATTCTATTACCAATTAATTTTGTAAGCCACAGATATTGTCATTTTGTTTACACACTAGGCTTGTTAAGTTATTCTGTTGAAACAAAATTGAAAGTCAGGTCACAAAGTTGCAGAAAGTAATTCCTCTTTACTTTTCATTGCAAGAAAACATCTTGAATTTGAAGTCATTTTGAGCCTCTGTTGTGACTCTGGTTCAGAGCTAAAATAAACGTGGCTGACACATTCATTGGTCAATTCAATGGTTTTCGGTTTTAATATTCTTTAAAATATAATTCAGCCAATGATTTTACCAAAAAAAGCCTGGAATGAAAAATTTGTAGGAGAATGTAAGATAGCGGAGAAGACACGGGAGGCTCACAGGGATCCGGATATTACACATACCATATGAAACTTTTGCTCATCTTATCAAGTACTTGGTGGTTGAAGAAGGTGAAAAAAGGGGAATCACTGAGAGCAGACACTTAACTCAAGGTAGAATATTCATTTTCAATACTGAAATCCTACCATAAAGAGAATCCTGCAAAGAAGAACATATGTAATTTAAATTATGCTTACAAATCATATTAACGGAGGAATGAATATTCATGCCTACAGTAAGTAAAAACAAAAGGCAGATTTTAAAGAGTTTAGAAGTGTGATAGCACCTGGAGAAGTAAAAGAAATAGCAAGTGGCATCTAAATGGACTTTGTCCCGTTATTTATCATCAGCCCTTACAGGCATTTACATTCAAGTCTCACAGCAGACATGCCCCTTTACTGAGTGTTTAGCTAAAATAAATATAAATAAATAGGAATTTCACATCGAAGTTAGATTTTTAAGAACAGGTCTATGTGAATCATATTGCTTTTTTCATACAGTAACTACATCACTTGGGACCAAAAAGCATATTTCTCTAGTGATGGCTATTCAAAAGCAGTCATGTTGGCCTATTCTGATCAAATTGATTTTTTCCACAAATAGTTATAAATCTCTTATGTTTTTCCCTGTCTGATGTCTCATTTGCTGCAATTAGTAAAGGAGTCTGTGTGCCACCAGCCAATCAGCATCACTTCATTTACTGGCTCCAGAGTCATTAGTTATATGGCTTTTACAGCTCAGGTGATTGGCTCAATAAATATGTTTGCCCAGAGCTTACGTCAGTTTCCCAGTGCCAGTGGCGTGTAAGCAGTGAGGTGTGTGTGTGTGTGTGTGTGTGTGTGTGTGTGTGTGTGTGTGTGTGTGTGTGTGTGTGTGTGTGTTTGGCACCCATGTTATCAAATACATTCACATCATGAGCAGCAAGTCAGAGTGAAGCAGGAACACCGTGTGAGCAGCAGTGCAGGGGATGTTTTAAAGCAGAGTCTATTTTTGCAGCACTACTTGCATTCAATTAAAGCCACAGTGCATTGATTATGGACAGTGATGGGAATAACGGCGCAATAAATAAACGGCGTTACTAACGGCGATACCTTTTTCAGTAACGAGTAATCAAACTAATTACTGTTTTCCCCGTTACAACGCCGTTACCGTTACTGACTTTAAAATGCGCGTTACTATAACTGAGAACACTGAAGTGGTTTTCAAGCGAGCAGCGTCTCTCTCAGCCATAGGACCTCTCTTTCTCTGGGGTTTGTGTGTATTCGGGGCTGGGGCGGGACACATAACCAGTGATGATGATTGGTGTGTCTGTAAACGTGGTGTAACTGAGAACGTGATGATTGGCTTAGATTGAGTACATTTCCATTGTTTGCCAATCAGAGGCATAGTAGTGCGGGTGCGCAAGCACGGTCAGTCGCACACACCAACATTCAGGAGTCACAACGGCTGTATCCGAAATCGCCCCCTATACCCTCAAATAGTGCACTATTTGAGGGGACAGCCATTTTAAGTGGTGTTCGAAACCATAGTGGACGTTCTCGAGTGCACTCATTCAATCCCACAATGCACCGCAAAAACGAGTGTACAACCGATGTACGCTCAACAGCTAGAGATAACCCATAATGCACTGAGAGTCGCGCGCCGACTGAATTCCCGCGTCCCTCCAGACGATGGCGCCCGCAGCTGAATCATCCATCCGTTCATTTTACAATGCGCTCGTCCACTGCGTAATGCAGCGTACAACACAGGTACAAATTTGTTGTAAATTGATTATTAAATTGTTTAACCAAGGTTTATACATAAACTCCTTGACATAGTTCAAGATAAATCCTTTAATCTTACTCGAACTGTCCGTTTTAAATGATTGTTAAACAGTAAGCAATACTATGCAAAAGCGGCAGTCCTTCCGGTGCACTTAGTGTCCGAATTCACTCACTCGTTTTCATTTACTCCTTCAAGTGAACTGTGCGAGTGGACTAATGTAGGGAATAGTGAATAGGGTATAGGGGGCGATTTCGGATACAGCCCATGACTGCAAGTCCAACAAGTTCAAAGGTAGCTTTCGCAAACTGGAAGTATAAGCACTACTTTTCCCTCGCTGAGGTGAAAGGCAAAAATGTTTATGTAACGTGCAATTTATGCCCAGGAAAAAAGAATCTCTCTGCATCGGTCTGTGCAATAAATATTTAAAGTTCTAAACCATCTATTGTGCTTTATTGTTCCACTATAGCCGGGGTGGTCAAGCATTGCGTACAGACAGATGTAGCTTTCAATGAGTGAAAAACGTTGATGGAAAGCGCACTATGTTGGGGTTACGTCGCAAAATATTGTAAACATATTTTTTATACTGCATTTTTATGCATATTTATGTTTTAAATTTAAACCATGAAGGTGAGCCAATGGATATTACACAAGCAAAGCAAAAACTGCGCAATATGTTAAAGTGAAAGTAAAAACAGCGCTTTCAGCATCTGACGTACACATTCTCTCAGAGCAGGGGCGGATCTACCGGGGTGGCACGGGGTGGCAATTGCCACCCTCAGAAAAAGCCTTGCCACCCCATTTGCCACCCCAGCACTGTCCTAGTGTTCTAAAAATAAAAGAGTTTCCTCGACCGATTTACAGCAGCGACTCTGTATTTTGATGAGATAAAAATAGCGTGCGTCCCAATCATCTATCAGCGTCCAACCCTGTAGCGTCGCCCTGGAAACCAAGGACGGACAGCTGAAGCCAAGCGATCAAGCGAAAACATGCCGGGAGGTTGTCGCATCAGTCCGCGATGACTTGAAAACGACAAATACGAATTATGTTTAAAATTAGTAGTCGGGCTCGCACAATCGCCAGCCCGACGTCCCGGGGCTATTGTGTTTTCCTGTCGGGCTACCAAAATGTTTCACCGCTTTCCCGAGGGACTATCGTAAAGTAGAGGGCTCCTGCAGGTTCTAAACTCCTCAATTTAGTTGTATCAAATTTAAGGCCATAAAAAAGTTGTAAATACGTTAAATAGAATAAGAAAATGCTTAAATATAATTTTAAGAGGTCTCAGTTGGGGACGGAAAGACAAGAATCGCGATAGGGCTGGATAAAACTTCAAAAAGCAATGATGACATTGAATAAATATGCGCGCTGCACGTTTCAAAAAAGTCAAAACGCGGCACGGATGTCAATTTGCAAATTTTCAGCTGTTTATAGTCAGATTAGCCTATTGCAAATATCGACCCACGTTTTTATGCAACAAACACATAGAGTTGTAAATGTGAAACAAATTAATGTGCTTTCTAAAAATCGAAACAATTAAGACAGTAATATTTATGTTTTAAATAAATATAATCAATTATCTACTTGATTTATCCCTTTTAATGGTATAAAGGCTGAAATGCCATTGTATAAGACATTTTGTTTTTGTGAAAATCTGAATTATAAGTCATGTCATTTTATGGCTTAATACAGTATGTTACATTGTCCAACCCCACTCATACTGTGTTCATTTTACTTGTGCAGCTCTTAAAAAGAGTCATACATTGCCCTAAATTGATATTTAAAAATTCTGCAGATGCACTGTAAATAGTGAAAAAAATTAATTCCTTTATATCTGTTTGTTTGTGTATTGAAAATATTTTTGATTGCCATTTAGACTTAGATCTGATTTTCTATATTTAAAAATATTGTCTTTTTTATTCGGGCTAGTTAAATTAATGTTATAATTAATTTTATAGCTTCTTTTTGACTACCTTTTAGTACTTTTAGGCTAAAATGTGAAATGTATTTGTGAAAAACTTGTTTTTGAACTGCAAGTTTTAGAATTTTAGTGAATTTCATGTTTTTTTAACAGTCATTTTATACCAGTCATTAATATGTTACCATAGACATTGGCCTACCCCACTCATACAGTATTACTTTTATTTGTGCAGGTCTTAAAAAATACAAAAATAAAAATACTGGAGATACTCTGTAAATTATATTAATTAAATATTTTAAATTATATAATTTGTATACTGTATGTTGGCTTTTTATTTTAGGCAATGTTATATGCAATCCAGACAGTTGTTTTTTTAATAGCACAATAACATCTGTTTTAAAATGAAGAACTCATGTATGTGAACATGTAATTTACCACAGGCTGGAAAATCTTGAAAATGCACCTTGAAAGTGCTTGAATTTGACTTGTGAATGGTTAAATAAACTGTTGGTCATAACCTTGTTATTTAGTTTTCGGTCCATGCAAATTTTTGGGTTTGTTAAAAAAGAAGAGATACTTGGACTTAAAGGGACTTTTGTTGCTTTACTTGCACTAAAATTATTGAATTTGTTTTCATGTCTTCTCCAAGATATTTGAATACTTTAAAGGTCATTTTGTTGCTCTTGTTGCACTGAATACTGTGATTTATTTTATTCATTTTGAAGATATTTGTTGGTGATTTAAATGTGGTTTCTGTATATTTATTATGTGTTTTTTACTTTAGGAAACTTTGTATCCATATGCAGTCTGCATTGTTTGTCATGCTTTGTAAATTAAACTTGGCATAGACTTAAACTTGCTACAGGTTTGCATAGAACTCAGTAAAGAGAAGTTAAATATACCATACCATCTAATTAAATCTGACTTTCCAATCCAGATATCAGGTTCAAGTCAATCACACATCAGCTTTTATTTAATTTTTATAGGACAATGTAAAAATGTGCACCCTGGTGTATACACCGAATAAGAATAGCGTTTCTTGAATCCACAAAAAAACATGCAAGGATGCTTGCTTCAGTGTTGCCACCCCTCATAATTTTCATGCCACCCCCTTGACACCCCATGAATAATTTTCTAGATCCGCCCCTGTCTCAGAGACAATGATAGACGAATATACTTTATATGCTGATATTAATTTACTTAATTTACTTGATATTAATTACTTGCAGGTTGTCCTAAATGTGGGGACTAAAAGGCAAGAATTGTGATGAAACTTTATAAGGCTATCCATTGAATAAATATGAGCGCTGCACGTTTCAAAGTCAGCTGCGGCGCTGCTTTGTGTACCATTCTGATAGCGCCTCCTGCTGGAAGAGAATGATCTGCCATTTTTAATCAGCTCGTACGTCTGCTGTTGTCAAAAAGACCAATGTAAAAAAAAATCAATCCATGGTTTTAAGCAGCAAACACGTAGAGTTGTAAATGTGAACTGATGGATCGACAAGATCATGTGTTATACAAATTTAAACAATTAAGGCAGTAAATATGTTAATTAATATAATACTTGATTGACAGTAATTGTTTAAATTAATATAAGAATTGATTCTTGAAGGCTGGAATGTGAAGTTTATAATTTAAGAAATCTTTTTTGTTTTGTGAAACCTGCATCTCAATTGTAAATCGTGCTTTTTACAGTCATTTTAATTATTTATATATTTCTTAATTTATTTTTGGTTCAGGTCTTTAAAAATGTATTTAAATGTCTAGAATTTAAGATAAAATATACTGCAGATACTCTGGTCTCGCAAAAACAATAGTTTTTTTTATATATAATTGTCCGGACCTCGGCTGGTGAGCAGGGTTCATTACTGGACCGCGAGCCGTTTTAGTTAAAGACCCCTGCACTATAGTAATGATAATATTTATAATAATATGTTGAATTTGATAGTTGTCTCTGACGTTGTCCCACAACAACATTAAATTCACGAGTTCGCGCTTACATATAATTAGCCGGAGAACGGAAATGCATGTTTGGCGTGCTGTCCGGTGAAGGGCTCCGAGCTCGGGGATGGCCCGAACCCAGAGTACCCCCCAATAGGAGTAGTGAGAACTCGGAGTGAGGAGATGGGGTGGTGGAGGGTTACTGATAAACCATCAAGTGAATGGAGGTGAGTCAGCTGTATTTAAACCTATGGCGCTGATTGACTTGAGTGGGCTCCTCTTGTGCTGTTTACGCTAAGTATCTGACGCGCTTCTCCCGAACTTTGTTAATGAAACATCATATAGTGTAGATTAGTGTACAATGTTTTATATTTATTTTATAGTTATATTAGATTTTTTTTAAGTAACACAATAGTTACTTTGCCTGGTAATTAGTTACTTTTATAATGATGTAACTCAGTTACTAACAGTATTTGTGAGAAGTAACTAGTAACTATAACTAACTACTTTTTTAAAGGTACGTTCCCAACACTGATTATGGATTAAATTAATACAATTTGAATCTAAAAAGTAACTGCACAAAGTATGCAGATATATGTAGTTTAATGTTTTTTTTAAAATACATGAATAAGAGAAAGTAATGTCAGTTTATTAGCTATCATCCAGATGCATATTTCCTCCTCATATAAATAAGATTTCACAACAGTTAAGTTTGCAATAGGCAAACTTTCTCTGCAGAAGGCAGAGAAACTTTCAAAAATTTGAAAAAAAAAAAAGGTAAACAGCTATTTTTACAGTCTAAACAAATTTGATTCCTCAGTTAAGTGGAATTTGATAGGCTGTGTTTTGTATAGCACAGAGAAAGAAAAATCTGTACACAATTATGAATAAATATAATAAGAAAATAAGAGGAAGAGAGGGAGAAGATAAATTTGTGAACAAGGCAGAGAAGACAGAAAAATAAGAAAATGAATCTGCTTAAAAAGCTGAATATTACACTAATTTGCAGAGGCTGCAAAGATAGATAAGATTCATTGAGATGGAAAGTGAAAATCTGGTGGGCTGCAAGTCTTCTCTCACAATTATGTTCTGTTAAAGTCACTTTAATGGAATTTTTATTTTGTATTCATCAGGTTCCTGTTTCTTTTATTCTAGTTTCCCACCACTGGTATTGTCTGGTACTGTTTGTGCATAGGATTGCTTGCTTTTGTATTTTTAATAAACCTTGTTTTATTTGATCATTTTGGCTATCCCCTGTTGAAAAAAAACTGCATATGCTGGTTAGGTAGGTTTTGATGCTAGGATGCTGGTTAGGTAGGTTTTAAACCAGCATCCAGTGTGCTGAAGATTTGAATTTTAAATGATGAAATGAAATTAAACAGTTCTGTCTTTGTAGAATCTGAGCTCTGTCCTGTGTGTTGTGTGCTAATGGCTTTTACTAAATAGTTTACCTTTGCCCAATAAACTGTGGCCTACCTATTTACATCTAACATTATGGAGATCCCACCATGTGGGGCCCTCCCGCAGTGCTTGCCCTGCATGTTCCCTTACACCACTGATAATACAGCAGTGAGCTTTTTTCACAGCTGAGTACTATACTATACATATTGTCTTGTTTTATTACATTAGAGGTATTAATTATTTATAAGGGGCCATATGGTTGTTTTAATGATTAAAATAGCATGTTGTGAGTGCTAGTCATTTGTCAAGACATGCACTGAAGCATATGAAGATGTCTTATGTAAGTTTATGTAAGTAACAGTTGCTCTTAATGTTAGTGTCAGATACTGGATTTAACCTGAAATGTAATATCTCATAGAGAATATATATATTCCATATTCGAGAACCTTTGCTGTATTGGACCCATTTCCCTTCTGCTGTATTAGGTATTTTCACATAATATTTAGGCCCACAGATGTTTAGTGTATAAAAGACTCAAAACTCATAAATAATTTAATGTGTTAGTTAGGTGCAGAAATAAAGAGTAGACATTTTTCTGGTTCACCAGTATTTTGCTAAAAGATTTGATTTGAAGTAGTATATCCAAGTTTGAACCTGCGGTAAAGAGATTAGAATGCTTTTGTTTGATATCTGGTATCTTTGTGACAGGAACAGAGAGCTCCAAAATGTTTATAACATGACAGCAGGACTAAGGATAAGTTAACAATGGCACTTTCAGGCATTCCATTACCAATTAATTTTTGTAAGCCACAGATATTGTCATTTTGTACACACTAGGTTTCTTTAGTTGTTCTTTTAAAACCAATTTGAAAGTCAGGTCACAAAGTTGCAGAAAGTAATTCCTCTTTACTTTTCACTGCAAGGAAACATCTTGAATCTTAAGTCATTTTGAGCCTCTGTTGTGACTGTGGTTCAGACAGGATTAGATTTAGTACATAGGATTAACCATCATTTCCTAGAGCGGAATTGAGAACCATTGAGCTAAAATAACTAGACGTGGCTGACGCATTCAGTTAATTTAGAAAATTGCAGTGGCAACTCTTACATAAAACATTAGATTTCTGTTCTTGTTCCAAAAATTTATTTTCTTGCTTTGTTCCGCTCTGCTGAATTTCTTTCATTCACTTAGACTCCAAAACTTCTTATCATTTCAATTCTAACTCAGCATCATGAAGGACTGATTAAAAATCAAACTCATTAACTGCACATGCTTCTGATCCATTTTGATGTAGGATATCAGAGCTAATCAGACAATTTAAGATTCAATCTGAACAGTGTTGAAACAACCCAAAGAGCCAAATTCCACAAAGAGACCCATGATATCAGGACAATGTCATTAAATATGTCCATGTCTGAAGCAAGTCTAACCAACTAGCAGTTTTGAACAGCGTAGAACATCACCACAAAAGAACGCTTAGTGATGATCACAACTCAGGAAGGAGATTAAATTTGGGGCAAGTAACCAAGATTAATGGTCAAAGAGACAGCAAATCAAAACCATCACATATATATCCATAAGGCAAATCAGTTAAATACCTCCTTGGGTTTCCACCACCAAGGACAAAGACCAGGCTCCTTCTAAACCTTGTGACATTTTGTTCATCACAGAACACGTTCTCACATTCACAGAACGGCACAGAGACTGTCTTACATATGTAGATGCACCAAAATCATGTTAAAAGGACTTATACATGAATATTAGTCCATTGCATAACGTCCCAGGTTACGTATGTAACGTCTCGGTTACGTATTGTAACCCTCGTTCCCTGAAGGAGGGAACGGAGACGTCTCGTCGAGACCGACGAATTGGGATATCGCCTGGATAGACCAATCTACTTCGTGTGTATACAAACGAGCCAATGAATATTGGCATGCATGATTGCAGCCAGCTGCGGCTGATCACAGCGTGAGCATATAATACGCAGCAGGTGCATGCATCATCAAGGTTTCGCTGAGGAGCTGGGACAGGCCCGGCCGTACAGCGGTGGTACAGGAGCCTCGGCGACGGGACGAGACGTCTCCATTCCCTCCTTCAGGGAACGAGGGTTACAATACGTAACCGAGACGTTCCCTATCAGTCGGTTCCTTCGACGTCTCGTCGAGACCGACGAATTGGGATCCCTAACAAAGCGCCGTGGCTGCTGTCCCTTCCAGTGTCCTGAGCGGGCCCCCCTGGGTCCCGTTACTGGCTTTGGCCAGGGGCTCGCATCAAAGAGAGCCAGTCACTGTATAACTCAGCACCATCCATTTCAGTGAAACTGGAGCACTGGGAATATGCGGAGCTCACGTCCTTCCGATAGGAGGTTCGGAGCAATACACATATAACTCAATTCAGGTTTATATGGAAGATTGGAGGTGATTGAACCCTCGTATACTGGTAGAAGTACTACCGGGGAAACACACAGCCTCTAGGGCGCAATGTGGAATTTTAAGAGATGCAATTAAGTCTCTACGTAGAGCCTAGCCCTCTACCGGTTCTGAAGGATTCATCGAGTGAGGGCCTGACGCCTGACGTTCCGCTACGTCGGCTGTCAAGCTCGGCGGAGGAGCTCGACAGAGCTACTCTTAGGTTACTCTGGAGCAATATAGCAAGCCAACCCGAGGCCTCTCTGTGCCTACCCGTTTGAGGTGAGAACACAGGAGGAAACTGTGTCTACACGAAGGCTATAGAACCTTGTGAACGTGTTAGGGGTCGCCCAGCCCGCCGCTCTACAAATGTCATTTAGCGAGGCGCCACGAGCCAATGCCCAGGAGGATGCAACACTCCTAGTCGAGTGTGCTCTCAGCCTGAGGGGGCAGGGCACACCCTGAACCTGATAGGCCAGGGTAATGGCATCCACTATCCAGTGGGCCATCCTCTGCTTGGAGACGGCATTCCCCTTCTGCCTGCCTCCATGACACACAAAGAGCTGGTCTGAGGTCCTGAAGCTTTGTGTCCGGTCAACGTAGCATCTTAGTGCTCGGACGGGGCAAAGCAAAGCCAGGGCTGGGTCTGCCTCCTCCGAGGGCAGCGCTTGCAGGCTCACCACTTGGTCCCTGAAGGGAGTCGTGGGAACCTTGGGCACATAACCAGGCCGGGGCCTCAGTGTTACCTGGGAATCCTCCGGGCCAAACTCTAGGCACGAATCGTCGACCGAAAATGCGTGCAGGTCTCCTACCCTCTTGATGGAAGCCAATGCAAGCAGGAGCAGAGTTTTCATCGAGAGAAACTTCAGCTTTACTGACTGCAAGGGCTCAAAGGGAGCCTGCTGCAGTGCTGTGAGCACTAGCGACAGGTCCCAAGAGGGCACGGAAGGGGGCCTAGTGGGATTCAACCTCCTGGCGCCCCTAAGAAACCTGGTGATCAGGTCGTGCTTCCCTACCGACCTTCCCTCTATGAGGTCATGGTGAGCGGATATAGCAGCCACATAGACTTTAAGGGTTGAGGGGGACAGCCTACGCTCCAACCCTTGCTGCAAAAAGGAGAGCACGGCTCTGATCGGGCATCTTCGGGGGTCCTCTCCCCGGGAGGAACACCAATCAACGAACAGGTTCCATTTAAGGGCGTAGGCATGTCTAGTAGACTGCGCTCGCGCCGAAGTAATAGTGTCAACTACCCCTTGGGGTAGGTCACTTAGAACCTCCGCGTCCCGTCCAGGGACCAGACATGTAATTTCCAGAGGTCTGGACGCGGGTGCCATAAAGTGCCCCATCTCTGAGTCAGAAGGTCCTTCCTCAGAGGGATTTGCCAGGGAGGGGCTGTCGCGAGGAGCATGAGTTCGGGGAACCAGGTCCGAGTGGGCCAGTAAGGGGCTACCAGAAGGACCTGCTCCTCGTCCTCCCTGATCTTGCACAATGTCTGTGCGAGAAGGCTCACTGGGGGAAATGCATATTTGCGGAGTCCCCGCGGCCAGCTGCATGCCAGTGCGTCCGTGCCGAGAGTGCCCTCGGTCAGGGAGAAAAAGAGCTGGCAGTGGGCTGTCTCCGGGGAGGCGAACAGATCTACTTGAGCCTCGCCGAAGCGCCTCCAAATCAGCTGAACCGACTGGGGGTGGAGTCTCCACTCTCCGGGAAGCGCAGCTCGTGAGAGCTCGTCGGCCACACGGTTGAGCAACCCGGGAATGTGAATGGCACGAAGCGACCTCAGATGCTTCTGACTCCACAAGAGGAGATGACGGGCGAGTTGCGACATGCGACGGGAGCGTAGACTGCCTTGCCGGTTGATGTACGCAACGGTCGCAATATTGTCCGTACGGACCAGCACGTGTTTGCCACGTAGGTGCCCCTTGAGGCGGAGCAGGGCGAGACGTACTGCAAGCAACTCGAGGCAGTTGATGTGCCAAGTCAGCTGGGGGCCCGTCCAAACCCCTGAAACTGCCTGTCCGTCGTACGTGGCTCCCCACCCGGTGGCGGAGGCATCTGTGTGTAGCACAGCATGCCTGGAGACCTGTTCCATGGGTACTCCTGCCCGTAGAAATGAGAGGTCTGACCACGGGGTGAAAGTCTGGCGGCAAGCCGGTGTTATTTGGACCCGGTGAGAGCCGCGAAGCCACGCTCTCCTCGGGACTCGGCCATGAAGCCAGTGTTGAAGCGGTCTCATATGGAGCAGCCCCAGCGGTGTAACCGCCGCTGCTGCTGCCATATGCCCCAGGAGCCTCTGAAATTGTTTCAGTGGGACCGCTGTCCTGCTCTTGAACGTATCTAGGCAGTTCAACACTGACTGAGCACGTTCCTGCGTGAGGCGTGCTGTCTGGCTGACCGAGTCCAGTTCCATACCGAGAAAAGAGATTCTCTGTGTTGGAGAGAGTTTGCTCTTTTCCCAGTTGACCCGAAGACCCAACTGGCTGAGGTGTGCGAGCACCAGGTCCCTGTGTTCGCATAACTGAACCCGAGACTGTGCTAGGATGAGCCAGTCGTCGAGGTAGTTGAGAATGCGAATGCCCTGTTCTCTGAGGGGAACAAGGGTCGCCTCCGCGACCTTCGTGAAGACACGGGGGGAGAGGGACAGCCCGAAGGGCAGGACCGTGTACTGATATGCCCTGCCTTCGAACGCGAACCGCAGAAACGGTCTGTGGCGCGGAAGGATTGAGACATGAAAGTACGCGTCCTTCAGGTCGATCGCTGCAAACCAATCTTGGGGACGGACACATCTGAAAATGTGTTTCTGAGTGAGCATTTTGAACGGTAGCCTGTGAAGGGCCCGGTTCAAGACGCGCAGATCCAAGATCGGTCGAAGCCCGCCGCTTTTCTTGGGTACTATGAAGTACGGGCTGTAAAAGCCTGTCCTCATATCGGCTGGAGGGACCGGCTGTATCGCTTCCTTCGCCAGCAAGGAAGCGATCTCTGCACGCAAGATGGGAGCATCTGCGGCCCTGACAGAGGTGAAGTGGATACCTCTGAACTTGGGAGGGCGCCGGGCGAACTGAATCGCATAGCCGGAAGTGATGGTCCGAAGGAGCCAGCAAGATGGGCTGGGAAGCTCTTTCCAGGCTCCCAGAAAGTGAACAAGCGGCACCTGACGGTCGGTGGCGGGGAAAAAACAAACAAAAGATTCTCCGCCCGGCCCTCCTCCGGGGGAGGGAGTGGTGCGGTCACCATCTCCCGAAGAGCAGCATCCTCCATCTCTGGGTCGCCCGTCTCAGGGTCTCTTGTTCTTACGCTTCCCACTGGTCTTTGTGGGGGCCTGGACGGGCTGGGCGGCTGCCCGGCGACCGGCTCCACGGCGCCGTTGTGAAGGCTGCTGCGGTGGCTGCTGTGGAGCGGAGGCGGAAGCCGGGGGCCGCCCTCGGCGACGAGCAGACTGGGGTGCCGCCGGCGGACAGGTGGAGGCAGCAGCTGTACGCCGGGGCAGGATGTGACTGATGGCCTCAGTCTGCTTCTTGGCTGCGGAAAACTGCTGGGCAAAGCTCTCCACAGCGTCGCCGAAGAGGCCGGTCTGGGACACCGGAGCGTCGAGGAACCTGGTCTTATCGCAGTCCCTCATATCAGCCAGACACAGCCAGAGATGGCGTTCCTGGACCACCATGGTGGACATGGCACGACCCAGAGACCGCGCGGTCACCTTCGTCGCACGTAGCGCGAGGTCCGTGGTGATACGTAGTTCACGAAGAACTTATGGGTCGTGACCACCCTCGTACAGGTCTTTCAGTGCCTGGGCCTGATGCACCTGTAGCAACGCCATAGCGTGAAGGGCGGAACCAGCGGAGCCGCAGGCCGCATAGGCACTGCCGATCAGAGCCGACGAGTGCCTACAGGCCCGGGACGGGAGTGACGGATTGTTGCCCCGCCAAGTGGAAGCAGCGCCCGGACACAGTTGCATCGCAACCGCACGCTCCACCGGCGGGACTGCCGTGTATCCCCGCGCTGGTCCGCCATCGAGGGTGGTTAGGGAGGAAGTCCCACTCGAGCGGTTTCGGGCAGTAAAAGGTGCCGTCCACGTTCGTGTGAGCTCTTCATGCACCTCCGGGAAGAATGGCACCGGGGTGGGGCGCTGAGAACCAGCGCGGGCCACCCCGAGATACCAGTCATCCAGCCGGGAGGGGTCGGGACGTGATGGAGGATTCCATTCAAGCCCTACCCTCTCGGCGGCCCGGGCAAGCATAGCCATCATCTCCGGGTCAGTATCGGGCACCGCTGACCGCCCAGTGGACGACAGTGTGCCGTCCTCCTCCTCAGAGAGGTCTGGCTCTCCCCCCGATGCTGCGACTGACATCTGTTCGTCGGGGGGGGCCCCAAAGGTAACGGGCGGTACCCCTAAGGGAGGTCCAACCCGCTCCCCTGAGAGCCCCGGTGGCGACGGAGCGTCGGTGGAAGGAGGAGCCCCTGCCGATGGAGTGGGCGGGGGGTTCCTCACCGTCACCGTCAGACCGGGCAGCCCTCTGCTTCCAGCGACAACGCCCCCCCGGCGTTTGCCTGGAGGAACGTTCGTTCTGGGCAGAGGGACTGGAACCCCGCCCCTTTGCAGGAAGCGGAGTCTGGTCCGCAACTCCGCGATGGTCATACCCCTACAATGGGGACATGAGTCATCCACGAACGCTGCCTCAGCGTGTTGTAAGCCCAGACACGTGAGGCAGTGTGCGTGGCCATCACCCGGCGCCAGGAAACGGCCGCACCCAGAAACGCACGGGGAGAAAGGCATGTTGCCTCGTCTTTAAAAAGACGCTCAACCCGTGGAGCTCCTTTAGAAATTCACTCTTTTCGGAAATTGCTCTTATAGGAATTTGCTCTTTTAGTGCTGAGGCGCACAGGGGAGATGGCCGCAGCAACACAGAAGGTGGATGGTGAAGACCAGCTGTGTGCTTCCACTCGACACGGAAGACCACGCCGCTGAAGCGCCGTGCCGCCAACACAAAAGAGAAAAAAAGGATGTAAGTGTTGCTTCTTGACTCGTTCCACAATAATGGTCCAGCTCCGAAGCGAAAGCTTGATGATGCATGCACCTGCTGCGTATTATATGCTCACGCTGTGATCAGCCGCAGCTGGCTGCAATCATGCATGCCAATATTCATTGGCTCGTTTGTATACACACGAAGTAGATTGGTCTATCCAGGCGATATCCCAATTCGTCGGTCTCGACGAGACGTCGAAGGAACCGACTGATAGGGAACCCTAGTTCCCTGAAGGGAACGAGACGCTGCGTCGAAACACTTTGGGAACGCCTCCAGCGTGACCACGCTCTGAATCACGTGTACAATCAGTCCAATGGAATCGCGAGACGTCACGTACGTGATGACGTCACCGACCAGGAAGCTTAAAAGCACGTACGGTGAGAGCAACGCTAGCTTTATGGAGACAGCAAGCGCCGCAGGGATGCCGGAAGTATGGCCTCGAGACGCAGCGTCTCGTTCCCTTCAGGGAACTAGGGTTACATACGTAACCTGGGACGTTCCCTTCCAGGAACTTACGCTGCGTCGAAACGCTTTGGGAACGAGAATGCCCACGCCGCCATACTGAGGATGTCCCTGCTGATCAGGGCGAAAGGACAAAGGAGCCAGGAGTGGCTAGAAGATCTAGCCCGTAGAAACGGGAGAACGTAAGGGGCGTGGACCAACCCACAGCGTTGCAGACATCTTGGATGGAAAGACCCGAAAGGAAGGCTTTAGAGGCAGACATACCGCGAGTAGAGTGAGCCTTGACTCCCAATGGTGAGGGGAGACCAGAGGACTCATATGAAAGGGAAATGGCATCCACAATCCACCGGCTTATGGAAGGCTTGGTCGCAGGACGGCCTCTCCTCGGAGGGCCGTAGCAGACCAGAAGTTGGTCAGCCTTCCTCCACAGGGCAGTTCTGTGGACGTATGCGTCCAGTGCTCGCACTGGACACACACAGTTAAGCTTCTGTTGGCCGGACTCCCGGAAGGGAGGAGGATGAAACCCCTGCAGTACAACAGGCTGTGGTGCAACGGTGGGGACCTTAGGGAGGTATCCCATTCTGGGATACAGAAAAGCTTTGACCATACCCGGCGCAAACTCGAGGAACGAGGGAGCCACTGAGAGGGCTTGAAGGTCCCCAACCCTCTTAAGAGAGGTTATAGCTAGAAGGAAGGAGGTCTTAAGAGTGAGGAGATGATCCGAGATCTCTTCTAGAGGTTCGAAAGGAGGCTTAGAAAGAGCCTCAAGCACCACAGCCAGGTCCCACGTAGGGACTCGAGAGCGTACTGGAGGCCTCAACCTCAGCGCACCGTGGAGGAAACGTGTAACTACTGGGTGTCTTCCCACTGAAGTGCCACCAAGAGGGGCGTGGTAGGCAGCTATGGCCGCCACGTAAACCTTCAAGGTGGAGTGGGTCAACCCGGCGGAGAGACGGGCCTGTAAGAACTCCAGCACTGTACCAACTGGGCAGTTAAACTGGGTCAAACTGGCGGTCTCCGCACCAAGAAGTGAAGAGTCCCCACTTCAAGGCGTACAGTTTCCTCGTTGAGGGAGCTCTGGACTGGAGGATGGTCTCAACAACCTTGTTTGAGAGACCGGAAGCTATGAGCTGTGCCCCCTCAGGGGCCACACCCATAATTTCCACAGCTCCGGGCGGGGGTGGAGGATGTGACCTCCCGCCTGTGAGAGGAGATCCCTCCTGACCGGAATCTCCCAGGGGGACCCGTCTAGGAGGGAAATCAGGTCCGAGAACCAAACTCGACCCGGCCAGTTCGGGGCTACCAAGAGTAGACGAACCCCGTCCCGGCGCACTCTCGCCAGAACTCCCGGGAGCAGAGCAATCGGGGGGAAGGCGTACAGACGCAGCCTCGGCCACGTCTGTACCATGGCATCTAGTCCAAGAGGAGCTGGATGATTCTGAGAGAACCAGAGGGGACATTGCGCATTCTCTTGTGTCACGAAGAGGTCCACCTGAGCCTGGCCAAAAACCTTCCAGATCTGCTTCACCACCATAGGATGAAGCATCCATTCCCCGGGCCTCGGCCCCTGCCTCGACAGGATGTCTGCTCCCGTGTTTAGACGCCCAGGGATGTGAACAGCTCTCAGCGAGAGGAGTTTCCCCTGGGACCACACAAGTATCTGGTGCGCCAGCTTGTACAAGGGGCGCGAACGCAGACCTCCTTGGTGGTTGATATAAGAGACCACCGCTGTGTTGTCGGTGCGCACCAACACATGGTGGCCTCTTAGGTCTGGAAGGAAGTGTCTCAGAGCCTGAAACACAGCCAACATCTCCAGGCAATTGATGTGCCATGTGAGATGATGGCCCCTCCAAAGACCGTGGGCGGAGCGGCCACTCATGACTGCTCCCCAACCGGTGAGGGATGCGTCCGTCGCAAGCGTGACGCGGCGACAAGGAGCTCCCAACACCGGGCCCAGATTTAAAAACCAAGGATTTCTCCACATGTCCAAGGCACGAAAGCATCGCCGCGTGACCTTGATCATGCGAAAAGGGTTTCCCCTCGGGGAAAACCCCTTGGTTTTGAGCCACAACTGTAGGGGTCTCATGTACAGCAGGCCAAAAGGAATCACGTTGGACGCAGCTGCCATGAGACCCAGCAGTTTCTGGAACTGCTTGACAGTGAGTGACCAGCCCTCTTTCACTCTCGAGACTTGTTTGAGAATCGACTCTACACGAGCGGGGGACATACGTGCCCGCATCGTGGAGGAATCCCAAATTACACCAAGATAAGTGGTCCTCTGTGCTGGAGAAAGCACACTCTTCTTGGCGTTTAGTCTTAACTCCAACTCTTTCATGTGTGACAGAACAACACCTCGATGTTGAACCGCCAACTGTTCGGACTGGGCCAGAATAAGCCAGTCGTCGATGTAGTTGAGTATGCGGATGCCCTGGAGTCGCAGTGGAGCCAGAGCTGCATCCACACACTTCGTGAAAGTGCGGGGTGAGAGTGCAAGGCCGAAGGGAAGAACCCGATATTGGTATGATTCGCCCCTGAAAGCAAACCTCAGGAACTTCCTGTGTTGAGGAAGGATGGAGACATGAAAGTATGCGTCTTTCAGGTCTATGGTCACAAACCAGTCCTCGGATCTGTGAATCTGTGACACAACCTGCTTGATATTTAACATCTTGAACTTGAGACGCATGACTGACCGATTTAGAACACGCAGGTCTAAGATGGGCCTGAGGCCCCCATCCTTCTTGGGAACTATGAAGTACCGGCTGTAGAACCCGGACTCTTGCTCGTGAGGAGGGACCACCTCGATGGCCTCCTTCCCCAGAAGAGTGTTTACTTCTTGTTCCATAACCAGAGCCTGCTGAGAACCCACGATAGTGGGAAATACTCCGCTGAAACAGGGAGGAGGAGCACCGAACTGAATGCGGTACCCTCTTTCTACAGTACGCAGGACCCATTGAGAGACATTCGGCAGAAGTTTCCACGCTGCCAGAAAGTCTACTAAGGGAATCAGCCTCTCGAGGCTGACCTCTGGTGTTTGAGAGACAGCTGACACGGGGTCCTGAAGCGGCGGACCGGCAGGAAAACACCCAGTCAGCTGTAGAAGGGACCTCCTTAGAGGTCGCGAGCTTCCCGGTACCGCTACGGTAACGGGCGGTAGCCGAGAGATGCGCTCGCTGGGATCTGCTGCGCCCTGAAGCACCATAGGTGGCAGGGTTGGCAAGACAAACCCCTGGGGACACCGAGGAGAGACGGGCACCGTATGATGAGGTGTTAACCGCTCTTCCCCAGAGGGGACTGTCCCCAATGGCCCTCCATACCCGTCAGGGCCGTTTAGCCGAGCCCTTCTTAGCCTGCAAGACGACCCTCAGATCTGTCTTGGGCTTAGAAGAGCCCGGCTTAGAGCGTCGCCGAGACCCGCGGCCAGCAGGGGGGGTACGGGAGGCGACGCTCTGTTTCTGAGCCTCCCGGTACGAGGGGCTGGGATGCGGCTGGGGCTGCTGTGAAGTTGCAGCCCCTGGAGTTGGAGTATGGCGGGGGAGGAACCGCTGGAACGCCGCCGCTTGACGACGTGCCTCCTGGTGCCTGTCGACGACAGAATCGACTGCGTCGCCGAACAGGCCCGAAGACACGAGCGGGGCGTCCATGAGGAAGACCTTTTCCTTAATACTGGACAAGGTCAACCACAAATGCCTCTCCGCAGCCACCATTGCTGCCATTGACCTGCCAATAGCACGGGCGGTCTCTTTGGTGGCGTGGAGAGACAAATCAGCGGTCCTCCGGAGCTCAGCCAGATCGTCAGACTGAGCCCCTTCACCTGAATCCAACTCCTTAAGCAGGTCGGCTTGGTACGCCTGTAACACCGCCATGGTGTGCAGACACGCACCAGCCTGACCTGCCGCCGCATACCCTTTGCCCACCAGAGCTGAGGTGGTTTTCAGAGCTCTGGAGGGCAGCGCTGGAGCCTTCAACGACGATGCCGCTTCGGGGGAGAGATAGCTCGGAAGCGTCTGCTCAACCCGGGGCATCGCCGTATACGCATGCTCTGACAGCCCCACTACATTGGAATAGTGTGCAGCAGAAGGGCTGTAGAGCCGCGAAGAATACGGTTTTCCCCAGGACCTCGACACCTCGGTCCAGACCCGCGAGGGACGCTGGTGAAAGCCCCCTCCTCAAAGGCTTTCCGGGAGCGGAGCACACGCAACGGCATGCGCTCACACTGCACGCAACCAGCCCCCTCAAGGGCTGATGCGGCATGTGCTGCCCCCAGACAGACAACACACAGATTGTGTGTGTCCTCACCCGTGATGAAACGGGGGCAAGGAGGAACACACGATCTGTGGTGTTGCTGCTTATAAGTTTCACCCTTTTTGCTAGACATACTTTGGACAGACAAACAATCTCTCTCAAATAAAATTTGTGCAAACTGGCACGAAAAAGCAGAGAGACAGACACAGAGCGCTTGCTGAATGGCAGAAAGCTAGCGTTGCTCTCACCGTACGTGCTTTTAAGCTTCCTGGTCGGTGACGTCATCACGTACGTGACGTCTCGCGATTCCATTGGACTGATTGTACACGTGATTCAGAGCGTGGTCACACTGGAGGCGTTCCCAAAGCGTTTCGACGCAGCGTAAGTTCCTGGAAGGGAACTCTATATCATGTATGCAACCCACACATTTGACTATCATGTTCTAATCACTCATTATGTATGTCTTTTAATAACTTCAGGGTTTATATTCATGTTTAGTGTGTGTGTGTTTAAAAATCTTTCCTTAAAATGTTTCTACCAATCAATTCTTTGTAAAATGTATTACATTTATGTTATAGAAATCATGTTTAAATTATACTCTGCAAGAGTGGGAAAATTCAGACCATGTGACTAATAAGATAACTGTTGATTTATGTATTGGGAGGAGAAACATAGCAACACCCTGAGCTAAGATAATGTCTAATTGGTCAAGAAACCATTTGGGATGTGTCTAAAAGCCAAGTTTAAAAACTCAGGACACCAACAAGTTTAGCTTTTTGCCTTTTCGGCTTTTGCCACGGCTTTGTGCCTTTTTGCCACTGCTTTTTTCAATCTTCCAGCATGCTCTAGCCTGCACGCCCACTGCTACTCAACCACCATGAGAAGATAAGCCATCTAGTTTCATCACACTTTTTTCTTTCTTCTGCTTTAGTTTCTTTTCTTTTCTGTTGAGAGTTTTGTGTCCTAAGTTAAGTTGCTAATCCTGCTAAGCTGTGTCTCAGACGTCTGCCTCAATTTTCCAACCAGCAGACACGACTCTGCACCATCCTTCAGTCAACACCCAAGACGTCACTTAGAACGTCTACTGAACTTCCAGCCAATCAGCAATTTTGGGAAACCCCTTTCTGCAAAGACGCCACACAAAAGGAATTATCTTAACACAAAGGCAACGTAAGTATATTCTCCAGATTCTAGCTGAACTGGTGCTTTTAAAATAAAGTTTAATAGCCTCATTGAAAATGATTGATGGTTGTTCCGGTCTAAGCAATTGCATATAATGCTATAAACCTGTGATTTCACATTTTCAGCAGCAGCACACAAACATGCCAAATATTAAAAATGAAAGGATTACAATGTAAAAGTTTATTACATCTGTTTCCTCTCTAGAGAAGTGTTCAGTCTTTGCTCTTCCAAATTCCGCCATGTAAATAGCAAATCCGCCATGGTGCAAGCATAACTGGCTTTTAAAGGGAATGGGAGCTGAGACTCCCATATTATTGGTATATTGCACATTACGCCCAAAATACACCCATGACTCATTAAGAAAATAGGTACAACCCTTTTGGACCATGCACCTGGCGCGCTGACCATTTTTTCTGTCGTTAAACTAGCAAAAGTGGATATAAACATGGCCTAAGTGCACCTGTGCAATGTCTTAAACTGCTGACCTTGTTACTGTGCTAATAAATAGTTTTTTTTTTTTACTATATTTCGGATATTAATATCCATTGCAGAGTTTATATTATACGGGTCATTCAATGAATCGCTGGCCAACTCAGTGATCAGTAGAACCGTGATTCTGTCCAAATCAAAATTAATTCCCTTTGAGCTAAATTCACCTATTTCCCTTACACTGATGACCTTGTGAACTTTGCTTTCCGTATGGACAACTACTTGCCCTGTTTTGGTATATATGCTGCTTGTCTTGCTAGACCACCAGGAAGTGTTCAAGATAATACTTCTCCCTTCTTCTTGTCCTGTAGCTCCCAAAGAGTGCTGGACCTGAGTTCAATCCTACTACTGTGGCCATTCCTTAAAAAAGCCAACTATGTCCACTGCTGGACTTGCAACCAGAAAAAAGACTGCTGCTACAGAATTGGCCAAAAGTTTGAATAAAGTCTATGGGAACCACCGACATTATGTTAAGCTCCTGAGGACATAGGAAATGTGACAAAGAGTCTTCAAAATGCCATCACAAAAACAAGAGATCATCTTGGAACACATTCAGAAGATGTTCAAGGTATGTGTCAGCAGTCTTCAATTGCACATTTCAATTGTTTGTAGATTATCATAAGGTCAGTGCAAAAACTCACCTTGATGCTTACCCCATGCTTCTGGTACACACATTTTTTTGAGTCCATGTACTCAACTCACTGAATCTAAAGAGTGGATTCTGGCAGGTTGCTATGGATGAGGTGAGCAAATGGAGGATGGCTGTTAATCACACCCTAGGGATTGTTACCATTATGAAGTATCCTATTTCTTGTGACTGTCATGACACAAAACCTGGAAGGTGGAGAGAACGTCATTGCTTTTTCCTCAAGGGCATTGAGAGGGGCAAAGATAAGACATTAAAAAAAGGCCTAGCAGTTGTGTGGGCAGTAGAAAAATGGCATCACTACCTGGACACAAATACCTTCAATGTGTACACAGATCATACTGTAGCTCTGCCTCATGGGAATTTAGCTGTCCAAAACTTAATCTTGAATAAACAGATGGATCCTAAGGCTGCAGTCATTTTCATTCTGAATACATTACAGGAAAGGCCATTGCAACATAGTCCCAGATGCAATGTCCTGATCACCGGTATTATCAGCAGGTGATGTGTATGTTGCTTTAGTCAAAAAATCTTGGGTGGACTTTAATCCATCTCATAACCTAGCATTACAGTTATGTGTTTTTTTTTTTTTTTTTGGGAAACGGTTATGAGTGTTCACTGGGCTTTAAAAAGATAGGGAAAATTCTTTATTTAATGATAGATTTTCTGTTCACTATAGGGGCCAAATTACATTGTATCAATGAAAGATCCATTTTCTGTAAAACTGCTTTGAAATTATTTGTATTTTTAAAAGAGCTATACAAAAAAAAAAAAAAAAAAGAAGTTGAATTAAATTATTGGAATATCATTATTGGTGTTTATTATAAATGATTTCAGCAAATATAAAACAATAAAGTTCTAACAATCCTTTCCCAGAGGAGAGCTGTTTCACATGGATATAAATTACAATAGGGAAGAAAAGACGATCACAATTTTTGTTTTCATTCCAACTTTAAACTGGATATTGATGTGAGCGCTAGATGCTGGTACTGTCCTCTTGCAAGATGATGTCCATGAGATTGAAAATCCTGTATGTTATTTTTCAGTCAATCAGCTGAATTACAGTGCCAGCATCAGGATGCATGTAAGAATCAACACCCATGTCAGATCCAGTTCTTTGCCCTTTGGAGTGTTTACTGATTACACCCTTTGATTTTTCTATTTCAGATGTACAATTCCAGCTAGCATACTGCCAGGTGGGAGAGTGGTATAAACTGATCCTAAGAAAAGGGTACTGTTGTTATTAGAAGATTGGCTGAGTTCACTCCAGCTTTGCTCACATTGCATTGAAAGCTCCAATGACTTTAGTCCTTTAGACAGATCAAAATTATTTTATATAAAATGCAAGTTAGATAGCAATGCCCATTGTCCATACCCAGCTAACAAAAATGTGTTCCAAGAACGTTTTGCGTTTTCATAACTAAGTTATGAAGACATTATTTCTGAATGTTTTGTAAACATTCAAACCGTCCAGTTTTTTTAATGTTTGAGAAACATTCTGATCTACCATTGTCATGACGTTAT
Source organism: Garra rufa (assembly GCF_049309525.1). Lineage (NCBI taxonomy): Eukaryota > Metazoa > Chordata > Actinopteri > Cypriniformes > Cyprinidae > Garra > Garra rufa. The sequence continues at coordinate 13,076,458 of NC_133382.1, read as the reverse complement.
GAAAACCTTGAAAACACCCATATTTTATGTTATGAGAAAGTTTTTTACTGATTATGCAAATGCTGGACAAACATTTCCTTTGATATCTTATACCTGACAACGTTATTTTTTAATGTTATGTAAATGTTAATGTTTGAGGAACAGTTTTTTTCTTGGTTATGTGAACATTACAGGAAAATCTAACATTGTCATATTGTTATGAGAACTCTCCTAGGTTACGTATGTAACCCTAGTTTCCCCAGGGAATGAGAGCTGTGTCTGAAAACGCTATGGGAACGTCTTCAGCGACCACGCTCTGAAACACGTGTGTAATCCAACGGAGAAGCGGAACATCACAGGTGGGTGATGAGAAAGGCTGAAACACTGTCAGCATCTCCAGGCAATTGATGTGCCACAAGAGATGGCGACCACTCCACAGACCGCGGGCTGAGCGGTCACTCATGACTGCTCCCCAACCAGTGAGGGACGCATCCGTCTCTAGTGTTACACGACGACAAGGAGCTCCCAGCACCGGGCCATGAGACAGGAATCAAGGTTTTTTTCCACATGTCTGGGAACGATTTACGATTTTTTTAACATTATGAGAACCTCAGTCATGTACAAATAACATCAAAAACACGTTCAGAGAATGTTGTTTTAAGACTGTTTTACTCTTACCATTATGAGAACCTCAATCGTGTACATGTTCTGAGGATGTTGTGAGAAAGTGGTCCCTGTTAGCTGGGTACCTGCTATTGTAATTTCTATTAGAAGTTGGAGTTGAAGTATTTGTTTAGTTAGGAAGTCAGGAAAGTTCTCTGCACTTTATGTTATTTTTTATACTTTGTTTGAGATTTCTTTTGTTCATTGTTTTGTTCACCCTGAAGCTATGGCTTCTAAATCTTTAAAGAATTCAAATAAAAATAACATTTGATTGTATTTTGATGTGTTTTCTGTTGGTCTGTCAGTTCACAAAATGCACCAAAAACCAAACCAAATGGGACTTAATTATGGGAAAGAGAATAATGAAAAATGGATTGACACCAAAATATTGGTGGTAAAAATTAGTATGCATTTCTTTATTTGATAAGCTGTTCAGCTGTTTGATTTAGTCTATCCCTACATATTAAAACAATAACTATCAAAAATATAAGGCGCTCATTGTTCAAACTTAAATCCAATCACAATGAGTCATGGGGACACAAATGGCACCTTTTATTGAGAATGGGCCTTACAGCTTCACCTGTTTATGAAACAATTAAAGGGAAGTAGTTTACATTCTAAATGGTCTTGCAATTGTATTTTATATTAAAACATTAAAAAAAATATAGGGTTTGACCATGCATTCCATTCTCACAGAAAATACTTATCATTTGATAATATTTCTAACAATGTATAACCATACATTTTAGTCCCAACACATTCCTTGGATGCAGTAGATCAATCATTATGTTGGGCTTCATATTTTTTCAATGTGTCATATTGATTGATCTGCTGTGCCATATCTCATTTCAGCTCGGCTGTAATGAATGAGTGTGTGTACCCAATGCTGTGCATGAATGCGTCTGGATAATTACTATTCCCTGATCATGCTCCTCACGGCAGCGTCCCACTAATGATCAATCACCAGACGAGCTTGCATTGCCTTTAAAGCATTACGTCCTTTTATTGTGCACAAATGCTTGTTTAGCCACACAATGTGGACACACATAATGATGAAAAGGGCATGTTTTGACTGACTGCTGGATATTCAAATCTTCAATTTATGCATGGCAATACATATTTATGGGCATAGAGTATGTTGGATGATACTGAAGGGAGTGCCTACTAAACAATGGCAACTCCATACTGAGTATAATACATAATACAAAAACATAATTTGTAACTGTATCATAGTTTAAAATTGGTGTGTCAGACATAGTAGACATTCATAATGTGCAGCGTTTGGGGCTACAATGTACAATTATTAAACTTGCCTTGGAAAAAAAAAATAACTGATTTCACTGATGCATACAGTAATTAACAGAAACTTGATTCGCTATCAGGTTGGCACAGGCTAGGCAGTAGTCAATGTTTAACAACTGTGTAGAACATCTAGCCAGACTGAAACTGGATCTGACAATCTCTGGTATTATCAGAAACAAAGATGAGGAATTTATATTAGATTTCACATATTCCAAATATTGGATTCCATTCCCTTAACATCCATCCATCCATTCATTCGTTCTCTGAACCGCTTGTCCTACAATACTGTAGGTTTGCAGAAATGCTGGAGCCTTTTCCAGTAAATTTCACATTCTATAGATTTTTCAACTAACGTTCAATACTCTCTTTAGTAAAAGAGTGAGCAAAAGAAAATGCTTAGCTTGCTAACTAAGCTTAATATTGAGCTCATCTGTGTTCCATGAGCTCCAAAACCAGATTGCAAGAGCAATACTGTACCAGTTGAGTTACTGAGCTTACTGCATCAGAAAACATATTTATCGAGCTGGTTATGTGATGCAAACAATAAAATGCTACATTATTAACTTACAAGTTTTGCACTAGGGTAAAAGTGTTTTGAGGTTTATAAAAGAGTACTGTGTAAGGAACCGTTTGAAAAGTAAGAAATAACGGTTATTGTTTTCCACCATAAAGCTGGAAACTGTATTGAATTATATGTGTAGGTAAGTGTCAGAAGAGTCATGTTTTTGCCAATGAGACTGTGTTGCCACATTCGTTTAGCTCATAAAGAGAGAATTACTGAGCTAATGCCGCATGTCTGGACATCTAATTGTATCACTGAAATAAGACTTTGTTTTCAATTCATATTAACCCCAAAGCATCATTCAGGTCATAACCCTGATTTAGAGGCGACTGCGTAGTTTTCAGTAAATTAGCCAAACAACATAGCCAACGTTACAGTCTAATAGCTAAAAAAAGCCAGAGGCTTCTCTAGTCCTTGAGATGATTTGATGAATATCATGTTGAAAAACGTCTCGGGTTACTATTGTAACCTTAGTTCCCTGAGGGAACGAGACGCCGCGTCAGGAACGCTATGGGGAACGCCATTGGCGGGCCGCACTCTGAATCATGTCTTGCAACCAATGAACGACGGAGGTGACGTCACAGGCGCGGTGACGTCACCGACCAGGAAGTATAAAGCACGTGCGTTTGAAGCCCGCGGCAGCTCTAGCATGAAGCGAGCGCCGCAGGGGGCGGGAATTATGGTCCGAGACGCGGCGTCTCGTTCCCTCAGGGAACTAAGGTTACAATAGTAACCCGAGACGTTCCCTTCCGGGAACTCGAGCCGCGTCAGGAACGCTATGGGGAACGAGACTACCTACGTCCCCATAATTTCCGATCCCTGCGCAGTGTCTGTGCCAGCAGGTGGAAAGGTAAAGAGCATTTGTCTAGCATTACGCGGACAAGAGGCCCTGTAGTCCTCGGCCCTTAGGCACACGAGGAATGGTAGTCTTCCTCTGTCTGGTCGCCAGCCAGAGCGAGAGGTACTCCGCGGCCCTCAGGCACACGCAGAGTCTTAGTCCTTTGTCTGGTAGTCAGCCAGAGCAAGAGGGACCGAATGACCACTGTCTAGCACTCGGCGGACAGATGGTGTGTGTAGTCCCCGGTCCGTAGACCCACGAGGACAGTGAGCTTGACCTCCAGGCTCCTCGGCCCTCGGGTACACGAGGAGTGGGTGATCCTTTGCCTGGGGGTGCAGCCAGAGCAAGAGGGATCCAAGACTCGGCCTGTGCTACGCCAGGACGCGAGAGATAAGGCCATTGTCGGCATTCCGCGGACAAGAGGGCACTGCAATCCCCGGCCCTTGGGCTCACGGGGAAGACAGTAGGGGCCTCTGCCTGGTAGCCAGCCAGTGCATGAGGCACTCCTCAGTCTTGTTCTAAGACAGACGAGGAGTCTTAGTCCTTGGTCAGGTAGTTTCCGGAACCAGAGGGACCGCATTACACTCGGTCTGATAGCATACTGCGTCAGAACACGAGGACAAGTGAGCCATTGTCTAGCATTCCGCGGACAAGAGGGCTGTAGAGTTCTCGGCCCGCAGGCACACGAGAATAGAGACCTCCGCCTGGTTCGCCAGCCAGTGCAGGAGGCACCCCTCGGCCCTCGGGCACACGAGGGGTCTTAGTCCTTTGTCTGGGGGTTCAGCCATGACAAGAGGGACTGAAAGCTCGGTCTGAAGTGTCAGAACGCGAGAGTAAGAGCCTTTGTCTAGATTTCCACGGACAACAGGCTAAGTATTTCTTAGTTTTGCAGATCTCATTAGTTTGGCGAAACTCACTTCTCTTCTTTCCGCAGAAAGATGCGCCTTGAGAAGTCTTCTCCTGGCTAGGGAGGTGGCTGACTCTCTAGGCCTAGCGCACTAGGCCGAGAGCACAGCAGAGCCTGGAGCGGCTCTGAGGTCAAGCTCATAAAACCTAACGAAAGTTAGGGGCGAGGACCAACCCGCAGCTTTGCAGATGTCTTCTATGGGGACACCTGCAGTCAGAGCTCTCGAGGCACTCATGCCCCGAGTAGAATGAGCCTTGAGTCCCAAAGGCGAGGGAAGATCAGAGGACTCGTAAGCAGTAGTTATGGCATCGATGATCCATCTACTAATAGTGGGCTTAGAAGCCGGGCTCCCTCTCTTAGGGGGGCCGTAACAGACGAACAGTTGCTCTGTTTTACGCCACGTGGCAGCTCTGTGGACGTATGCGTCTAAGGCTCTGACTGGGCACATGCAATTCAACTTCCTGTGACCTGGCTCCACGTATGGAGGAGGATAGAACGCCTGTAGCGTTATAGGCTGCGGTGCTAGGGAGGGGACCTTCGGGATGTACCCGACCCTGGGATATAAGAAGGCTTTGGCCATCCCTGGGGCAAACTCTAAGTGGGACGGGGCCACTGACAAGGCCTGCAGGTCGCCTACTCTCTTGAGGGAGGTAAGTGCTAACAGAAGCGCTGTCTTTATTGTGAGTATGCGATCCGTAGACTCCTCTATCGGCTCAAAAGGGGGCTCACTTAGAGCCTCTAGCACCACAGCGAGGTCCCACGCGGGGACCCTGGGTGTCACTCGAGGCCTCAACCTGAGCGCACCGCGGAGGAACCGTATGACCAAGGGCTCTCTGCCCACTGAGAGACCACCTAGAGGGGCGTGGTAGGCACTTATAGCCGCCACGTAAACCTTCAGGGTGGAGTGAGCTAGCCCTGCAGACAGGCGAGACTGTAGGAACTCCAGAACTGTACCAACTGGGCAGTTGACTGGGTCTAAGTGGCGCTCGCGGCACCATCTCGCAAACAGGTTCCACTTGAGGCCATACAGTTTCCTCGTAGAGGGAGCTCTGGATTGGAGAAGGGTCTCAACCACCTCAGTAGGGAGGCCCGCTCCTATGAGTTGCACCCCCTCAGGGGCCACACCCATAACCTCAACTTCTCCGGGTGGGGGTGGCAGACTGCGCCCCCGACCTGGGACAGGAGGTCCCTCCTGACGGGAATCTCCCATGGAGAGCCGTCGAGGAGAGATACCAGGTCCGAGAACCATACTCGTGCCGGCCAGCGCGGGGCTACTAGTAGCAGCCGCACTCGAAACCGACGGACCCGTTCCAGAACTCCCGGGAGCAGAGCGATCGGGGGAAAGGCGTACAGACGCAGCCTCGGCCACGTCTGTGCCATGGCGTCCAGCCCCAGTGGAGCTGGAGGCACTAGAGAGTACCAGAGGGGACAGTGCGATGTCTCTTGAGTCGCAAACAGGTCCACCTGTGCCTGGCCAAAAACTCTCCATATCTGCTCCACCACCTCTGGGTGGAGCATCCATTCCCCGGGCCTCGGCCCCTGTCTCGACAGGACGTCTGCTCCCACATTCAGATGTCCAGGAATGTGGACTGCTCTCAGGGAGAGGAGTTTTCCTTGAGACCACAGGAGGATCCGATACGCCAGCTTGAATAAGGGGCGTGAGCGGATCCCTCCTTGATGGTTTATGTAATAAACTACCGCTGTGCTGTCTGTACGAACAAGGACATGACGGTTTCTTAGGTCTGGTAGAAAACTCCTGAGGGCCTGGAACACCGCCAGCATCTCTAGACAATTTATGTGCCATGAATGATGGTGCGGGCTCCACAGGCCTTGGGCTGAGCGGCCACTCATGACCGCTCCCCATCCGGTAAGGGACGCATCTGTCGCTAGTGTGACACGGCGGCATGGCATCCCTAAAACCGGTCCCTGAGAGAGAAACCAGGGTTTCTTCCACATGACCAGGGCACGTAGGCAACGCCGCGTGACACTGATCTTGCGGAATGGGTTTCCCCTCGGGGAGAACCCCCTGGTTTTGAGCCACCACTGTAGTGGTCTCATATGCAGCAGTCCAAAAGGTATCACGTTGGAAGCGGCTGCCATAAGACCTAACAGTACTTGGAACTGTTTGACAGTGAGTGACTGGCCTAGCTTGACCGCATTTACTGCAGTAAGTATGGACTCTATCCGAGCAGGTGACAACCGTGCCCGCATCGTGGATGAATCCCATACCACGCCCAGATAAGTAGTCCTCTGTAGTGGAGAGAGGACGCTTTTCTTGGCGTTGAGTCTCAACCCTAACTTCTGCATGTGAGCGAGAACAACACCTCGATGCTGAACCGCTAACTGCTCCGAGCTGGCTAGGATCAGCCAGTCGTCTATGTAATTGAGTATGCGGATGCCCTGGAGTCGCAGTGGAGCCAGCGCAGCATCCACACACTTCGTAAAAGTTCTGGGTGAGAGAGCTAGGCCGAACGGAAGAACCCTGTATTGGTACGCTTCGCCCCTGAAAGCGAACCTGAGGAACTTCCTGTGCTGAAGAAGGATGGAGACGTGAAAATAAGCGTCTTTTAGATCTATCGTGACAAACCAGTCCTTGGACCTGATTTGATACACGACCTGTCTGACAGTAAGCATCTTGAACTTCAGTTTTCTGACTGAGCGGTTTAGAAGCCTGAGATCTAAAATGGGCCGAAGCCCCCCATCCTTCTTCGGAACAATGAAGTAACGGCTGTAGAACCCGGATTCCCTGTCTTGAGGAGGGACCACCTCGATGGCCTCCTTCCTCAGAAGAGTATCTACTTCTTGTTCCATTACCAGACCCTGCTCGGGGCTTACTAATGTTGGAAATACCCCGCTGAAAGGTGGCGGCTTGGTGCCGAACTGGATAGCATAACCTTTCTCTACAGTACGCAGGACCCACTTTGAAACATTTGGCAGTAGTTTCCACGCTGCCAGAAAGTTTACTAAGGGTACCAGCCTCTCGAGACTGGTGTCTGGATTTCTTCGAGGAACTAACTCGGAGACCTGTAACAGCGAGCTGGCAGGAAACTCCTGAACTAGCTCCTCGGTTTTCTGAGGGCCTCGAGGGGGTTTGAAAACCGCACTCGGGGGTGCGGTGCAAACCCGCTCGTGAGGGGCTGCCCCCAACGGCCCTGAGCCACAACTGTCAGGGCCGCTTAGCCGCGGACTTCCTCGACTGAAGGACGACCCTCAGGTCGGGCCTTCTGTCGGGCGCCCGCGACTTAGGGCGTCGCCTTCCCCGTCCTCTAGGCTGGGCCGGAGGGGTACGGGTGGCGACGCTCCGTTTCTGTGCCTCTCTATACGAGGAGCTCGTACACGGTTGGGGCTGCTCCCGTCCAGCAGCCCCAGAGGAGTAAACCCGGCGAGGAAGGAAGGACCTGAACGCCGCAGCCTGTCGACGAGCCTCCTGGTGCCTGGCGACAACTGTGTCAACCGAGGCACCAAAGAGGCCGGATGGCTGCAGGGGGCGTCCAGGAGCGTGACCCTGTCCTTTTCTCTAACTTCGGACAGGGACAGCCAGAGATGCCTCTCCGCTGCCACCAGGGCTGCCATAGACCGGCCCACAGCGCGGGCGGTCTCCTTGGTGGCGCGGAGAGCGAGATCTGCAGTACGTTGCATCTCTGACACATTCACTTCCTCACCGTCACTCAACTCTTTCAGCAGGTCGGCTTGATAGGCTTGTAGCACTGCCATGGTGTGAAGGCAAGCGCCAGCCTGACCTGCTGCCGTGTACGCCTTGCCCATTAAGCCTGATGTAACTTTTAGGGGCTTAGTGGGCAAGGGCGGAGCCTTTAGGGCTGATGCCGAACCGGGGGACAGATAGCCCGCAAGCGTCTGCTCTACCCGTGGCATTGCCCTATATCCGCACTCCTCCGCGCCCGCGATGTTTCCATAGTTCTCAGCGGGGTTGAATAGGCGGAAGGAGTACGGGTTCTCCCAAGATCTAGAAAGTTCTTTGTGTAGATCGGGGAAGAAGGGAAGGCTCCGCTTAGGAGGTGCTGATTGTGTCCGCAGGAAGCGCTCATCTAGTGCGCTTCGCTGCGGCTCATATGCTTTGCGACTTTCTTCCGCGGGCCAAGCGATGTTGAGCTTGGCCACAGCGTTCGTCAGCACCTCCAAAAGCTCCTCGTAGTGAGGCGAGCGGGGCGGCGGTTGTGGCACATCATCCGGAGCTACAAGGTCGACCTCCTCGGAGGAAGACAACAAGAGCTCTGGGATCAACTCTGGAGGGGAAGAAACCGCAGTGCGGGCTTCCACGTCCAAGAGAAGATCACTCGATTGGCTGAGTGAGGGCGGAGATAGGGGTTCACCCGTCTCCATTCCCTCCAGCAAATCGAGCTGCGAGCCCCACGAGTGCAGCTGCCGCTCCGCCTCGGCGGAAGCGGGGCCACTCCCGCGGGGAACGCTGGTGAAAGCCCCCTCCTCGAAGAGGGCTTTCCGGGAGCGAAGCACACGCACTGGCAATCGATCACAGTGCTCACAGCCAGCCTTTTCGAGGGCTGACTGGGCGTGCTCCGCTCCCAAGCAGACCACGCATAAGCTGTGTGTATCCCCACCAACAATGTAGCGTTGGCAAGGAGGAACACACTGCCTATGCGGGCGCTGTACCGCCACCGCTTTTCTGGTTGCTTTTCTACTAGAAGCAGACGCCATTTGCTCAAATAAAAGTGTACCAAACTGGGCACAAAAACAGCAAATGGTAGACAGACAGACACAGAGCGCTCTCGCTGAATGACAAAAGCTGCCGCGGGCTTCAAACGCACGTGCTTTATACTTCCTGGTCGGTGACGTCACCGCGCCTGTGACGTCACCTCCGTCGTTCATTGGTTGCAAGACATGATTCAGAGTGCGGCCCGCCAATGGCGTTCCCCATAGCGTTCCTGACGCGGCTCGAGTTCCCGGAAGGGAACACACAGCTTAAACCACCAGCCATGCTTCAAAACATACCTAACCAGCTGTTTTTTTCAACAGGGTATACGGCAAAAAAGTTATTCACAGACTGTTAACAGTAATGGGAATAGCGGCGTTATAAATAAACAGCATTACTAACAGCATTACTTTTTTTCAGTAACGAGTAATCAAACTAATTTCCTGGTTACAACGCAGTTACCATTACTGACAATAAAATGTGGCGTTACTGAGTCATTCTATATTTAGAGGTACATTTTATGTCAGCTAAAATGTCAGGAAATCACTATGATTTTTTGATAAATAAACTAAGCAGTTGAATAATACATCCCCTTAATGTGCTAATTTAATTATTTGGCAAGCTTTAGCTCTAATGACTTTTTAAATATGGTAATGAAAATTAACCTTTGATTCATTATTTTGTCAACTGTGTTATGGACAAATGCTGTGTCAAATGAAACATGAATTAAGTAGCACATGTTTGATAACACATTAGTTTGAAGGTTTTTGAGTCTATTCTCCAGAGATTAACATGGTTTAGGCTAGAAGGATACAGCTCTGGCCACTGGCCATGCGCACATCAATCTAACATTATTTTTGTCACACTGTACAACAATTGGATGGATGTCCATAAACTGGATTTGTGACATTTATAATTGTTTCTCTACATATTTATAAATATAACATACTGTATGTGTTATATAACATATGTGATGCAAGTTCACCAGAACATGTTGATATCACAGTTGACGGTCAGTTAATCTACTCTATGTGCTGACAATAATATAGATAAATTACTGAAGAGGTATGTAAAAGTTATGACTTACCACACCATCTTCAATTTTCCCTCCAAAATTGGAAATTTCATCACCTGATGTTGGGACATGTGACTTTGGAACAAACCATTGCTGATTTATAGGGGGTTTTATAGGGAGTAACACGGTTGACACTTATTTCTCAGACATACACAAAATGGATGATTTAGTGTAGATAGATGAAAAAAAATAAATAATAAAAAACACCTTTCTCATAATTTAATGATTATTTTGGACACATATTTATAAATATGTGAAAAAGAAAAGAAAACATGTATTTTTAGAGCGAATCTGAAGAGCAAAACCTCACATTTACCAAATCGGACAGCACAAAAACAGCTAATTACAGTATAGAATATGCCATTTTTGCAAGATAAACGATGGGTATCTGTTGGATTTTGTATTAAATGAATTAGAATTAGAGTTGAATACCCTGATATAAAAGTGATCATTGCTTAAAGTGAAAAGTTAATGGAAAAAATAGTAAAATTGATAATAGAGTCCATGGACATGACATGTACCCCTAATTATAGAATGGCTCTTTGACTCTTTACTATAATTGAGCTCACTAAAGCGGTTTTCATCCCAGTGGGCTCTCTCTCAGCCATAGGACCTGCAAAGCTGTGCATTGCATTGCGTTGTGTTCTTCTACTGAGGTAGATTCTGGCTTATTCCTCTCAGCATGTCTTCTTCCAGAAACGAAAGTAGCCAAGATGAACTTGATGAATGTTCACATTTGTTTATGGAGATGATGTGGGCGTTTACCTACAGGTCTCATGTGGATGTTTAAAATTCATCGGGGTCATCGGATGCAAAACTCACTTTTACATGTTGTTTGAACATTAATGTGTGTTGGCAGTTTGTGTACACAACCACCCTACAATGATAAAAATCCACCCAGTGCTATTTTTTAAAAGCAAATTTAAAAGCTAATCTTTAAAAGCAACCACGATCATTCCGGTGCCAAAAAAGTCATCTCCTTCCTGCTTTAATGACTACCATCCAGTTGCACTTACCCCCCATCCTCATGAAGTGCTTTGAACGGCTAGTCATGCAGCACATTAAATCTGTCCTTCCCCCCTCACTGGACCCCTTCCAGTTTGCATATCGGCCCAACCGCTCGACCGATGATGCCATCTCCACTGCACTCCACTCAGCACTCACACATCTGGACAAAAAAGACTCATATGTCCGAATGCTGTTCATAGACTTCAGTTCAGCATTTAACACTATAATCCCCCAACAGCTCACACAAAAACTGATCCAGCTGGGGCTCAACACCTCACTTTGTAACTGGCTGTTGGATTTCCTCACAGGAAGACCGCAAGCAGTACGGGTCGGCAGTAACACATCCACCACTATCATTCTAAACACGGGGGCACCTCAGGGATGTGTGCTGAGCCCCCTCCTCTTCACTCTGCTGACCCACGACTGCACTCCGTCACACAGCTCCAACCTCTTCATCAAGTTTGCGGATGATACGACTGTGGTGGGTCTCATTAGCAACAGGGATGAGACAAACTACAGAAGCGAGGTGAGCCGCCTGGCCACGTGGTGCGGAGACAATATATATAGACAGATTGTTGTTGACTTCAGAAGAGCGCACACTCAGCATGCTCCTCTGACCATCAACGGTGCGTCTGTGGAGAGAGTGAGCAGCACCAAGTTCCTGGGTGTGCACATCACTGAGGATCTCTCCTGGACAAACAACACCACTGCACTGGCCAAGAAAGCACAGCAGCGTCTCTACTTCCTCCGCAAACTAAGAAGAGCAAGAGCACCAGCCCCCATCATGTACACATTATACCGAGGAACCATCGAGAGCATCCTGTCTAGCTGCATCACTGTGTGGTTTGGAGCCTGCAATGCGTCCTGCCAAAAAACTCTCCAACGCATAGTCAGAGCAGCTGAGAGGATCATTGGTGTCCCTCTCCCCTCCCTCCAAGACATCTACAGCACACGTCTCACCAAAAAAGCCCTCTGCATAGCAGCCGATCCCACCCACCCAATGCAAAGCTTCTTCAGCCTGCTGCCATCAGGGAGGAGACTGCGGAGTCTCCAGGCCAGGACCAGCAGACTGAAGGACAGGTTCACCCATCAGGCTGTCAGGAAGCTCAACTCTCTCCCTACTCTGCCCTCACTCCCCTCTTCTGCCCCACAAACTTTCTGAACTCTAACACACACACACACACACACACACACACACACACACACACACACACACTGACCTGCACCAGTCACTTTGTGCAGCATTGGTCTGCCAACTACCTCACACTACTCATAGACAGTTACAAGACTGCTCTGACACTTTTACACATTTACATGCTCTGTTGCACTATATTGTTTACATTGTTTATGTGGTTTGCACTCTCTACCATGTGCCCTTACTTGTATATTGTGTTTTTCATTTTATATATTATGTTTATTTGTATTTATTCATATTTTTTAAATTCTACCTTTGTATGTAATGTTACTGTTTGTATCTAATGTTACTGTTTGTATTTAATGTTACTTGTATGCACCATGGGTCAGAGAGTAACCCAATTTCAATTCTCTGTATGTCCTGTACATGTGGCAGAATTGACAATAAAGTTGACTTTGACTTTAAAAGTAATATCCCCTTTTTAAAATCAGGTAATTCTCAGCTTTTTGTCAGCGTGATGGCACACCGACAGAGGCCACTCCCACGATTGAGCTGATTGAGATGAGTGCCTTACCTTAGAGCCGCCCTCACCGAGCTGAAACAGTCCAACTCCGATCGCCATTGTGTCGACTCAGGTGCAGGGGAAAACAAGAATGTCTCTGATTGAGCGATTGAGGTGTTCTGTTGTTGGATGTAATAATGAACATAGCAGTAGTCATTTACTCCTGACATCTGAGCCGGTGAAGATGCAGAGGATAACGTTACTTTCGTTTTTAAAAAGGAAAGCGCCGATCCCGATCTACATTCGGTCTAGTTCGTGCGAATCGTTCCTGATGCAGCTTCAACCACAGCAGAAGTGAGTATAAGGGTTTTTTATGCAACTTTGCAAAAGGCCTTTCTATGTGCTTGTTGGCAAGTTTCACAGTTAAATGCGGCTAAAGTAAACATTACGGCTCATAATCCCACATCAGAGAGGGGCGGGGCAAGCAGAGCTCATTTGCATTTAAAGGGACCATACAATAAAATGAGTTGATTTTTTGCAGAGCTGATTTTGACAAGGTAAAAGGGTGTTTTATTACACTACTATTTAGAATTTTTAACCAAAGTATATTTAGACTTCATTAAAACCCTAAAGAATCCAATGACCCCTTTAAAGCTCGTGGGTGTGATTATGAGACGGGAAAAACTGGAGCTTGTGTTGGTAACATACGGATTACTTTGTCAGAGAATATTTGTTTTTGATGTGACTTACTTCATTTATAAGTAGACATTTCAAGCGTTCTATACATATATTTCTTATGTCTGTAAAGTAGGTATTTGGTGAGATTTAGGTTGTTTTATTTACATATCTCTTACGAAAATTAAACATGCTTTTACTACAAATAAAACCAAAAAACCTTGGTTAAACCATGATCACAAACATAATTGCTACACTAACCATAGTTTAACCATGTTATTTGTAGTATAACGTCTCAGGTTACGTATGTAACCCTACTTCCCTGAAGGGAACGAGACGCTGCGTCGAAACGCGTTGGGAATGCCTTCAGCGTGACCACACTCTGAGCATGTGTGTAATCAGTCCAATGGAATTGAGAGACGTCACGTACATGATGACGTCACCGACCAGGAAGCTTAAAAGCACGTACGGCGAGAGCAGCGCTAGCTTTCTGCCATTCAGCAAGCGCTCTATGTTGTTGTCACTCTCCTTTTCTCGTGCCAGTTTGCACAAATTTTATTTAGAGAGTGATTGTCTGTCTGTGTGATCATGTCTTGCAAAAAGGGTGATAATAAGCAGCCACATTAAATCCACATTAAATCTAGAGTGGCCGGCCGAGAAACAGGCTGAACCGCAGCGGAGCAAGCTGGATGAACGCTTTCTGCGGTCTCGGCCACCACCTCTGTGCAGGAGCCTTCCGTTTTTCCCGGACCTCCACACCGAGGTGTCGCAGGGATGCCTGAAGTATGGCCTCGAGACGCAGCGTCTCGTTCCCTTCAGGGAACTAGGGTTACATACGTAACCTGAGACGTTCCCTTCCAGGTAACTCGCGCTGCGTCGAAACGCTTTGGGAACGAGAATGCCCACGCCGCCATACTGAAGGGGTCCCTGCTGGGTTAGGGCGAGAGGACGAAAGAGCCAGGAATGGCTGGAAGATCTAGGCCATATAACCTAGTGAAGGTGAGGGGCGTGGACCATCCCGCAGCGTTACAAATGTCTTGAATGGAAAGGCCCGAAAGAAGGGCTTTGGAGGCAGACATACTTCGGGTCGAGTGAGCCTTGACCCCTAATGTTGAGGGGTGATGTGCTCGCACTGGACACACACAGTTAAGCTTCTGCTGGCCGGGTTTCCTGAAGGGAGGAGGATGAAAGGCCTGGAGTATGATTGGGCGTGGTGTGACAGTGGGGACCTTAGGAAGGTATCCCAACTTAGGATACAGAAAAGCTTTGGCCATGCCAGGTGCAAATTCAAGAAAGGAAGGGGCCACAGAGAGGGCCTGAAGGTCCCCAACCCTCTTAAGAGACTTGATCGCCAGAAGCAGCGCAGTCTTTAAAGTGAGAAGCCGATCTGAGATCTCTTCTAGAGGCTCGAAAGGAGGCTTGGAGAGGGCATCAAGCACCACGGCCAAGTCCCAAGGAGGGACTCGAGAGCGTACAGGAGGCCTCAACCTCAGCGCACCGCGGAGGAAACGTGTAACTAATGGGTGTCTGCCCACTGAAGTGCCACCAAGAGGGGCGTAGTAAGCAGAGATAGCCGCCACGTAAACCTTCAAGGTGGAGTGGGTTAACCCTGCGGAGAGACGGGCCTGTAAGAACTCCAGCATTGTACCAACTGGGCAGTTAACTGGGTCAAACTGGCAGCCTCGGCCACGTCTGTACCATGGCGTCCAGCCCCAGTGGAGCTGGATGGCACTGGGAGAACCAAAGGGGACATTGCGTGTTTTCTTGGGTCGCAAAGAGGTCCACCTGAGCTTCCCCGAAGACCCTCCAGATCTGCCTCACCACAGAGGGGTGAAGCATCCATTCCCCGGGCCTCGGCCCCTGCCTCGACAGGATGTCTGCCCCCACATTGAGGTGCCCAGGGAGGTGGACTGCTCTCAGCGAGAGGAGTTTTCCCTGGGACCACACAAGTATCTGGTGCGCCAGCTTGTACAAGGGGCGCGAACCCAGACCGCCTTGGTGGTTGATGTAAGAGACCACCGCTGTGTTGTCGGTGCGCACCAACATATAGTGGCCTCTTAGGTCTGGGAGGAAGTGTTTCAGAGCCTGAAACACAGCCAACATCTCCAGGCAATTGATGTGCGACGTGAGATGATGACCCCTCCACAGACCGCGGGCCGAGCGGCCACTCATGACCGCTCCCCAACCGGTGAGGGATGCGTCCGTCGCAAGCGTGACGCGGCGACAAGGAGCTCCCAGTACCGGGCCCAGATTTAAAAACCAAGGATTCCTCCACATGTCCAAGGCACGAAAGCATCGCCGCATAACCTTGATCATGTGAAACGGGTTTCCCCTCGGGGAGAACCCCTTGGTTTTGAGCCACCACTGTAGGGGTCTCATGTACAGCAGGCCAAAAGGAATCACGTTGGACGCAGTTGCCATCAGACCCAGCAGTTTCTGGAACTGCTTCACAGTGAGTGACCGGCTTTCTCTCACTCTCACGACTTCTTTGAGAATCGACTCTACATGAGCGGGAGATAGGTGTGCCCGCATCATGGAGGAATCCCAAATTACACCGAGATAAGTGGTTCTCTGAGATGGAGAAAGCACACTTTTCTTGGCGTTTAGTCTTAACCCCAGCTCTTTCATGTGTGACAGAACAACATCTCGATGTTGAACCGCCATCTGCTCGGACTGGGCCAAAATCAGCCAGTCGTCGATGTAATTGAGTATGCGGATGCCCTGGAGTCGCAACGGAGCCAAAGCTGCATCCACACACTTCGTGAAAGTGCGGGGTGAGAGTGCAAGGCCGAAAGGAAGAACCCGATATTGGTATGCTTCGCCCCTGAAAGCAAACCTCAGGAACTTCCTGTGTTGAGGAAGGATGGAGACATGAAAGTATGCATCTTTCAGGTCTATTGTCACAAACCAGTCCTCGGACTGAATTTGTGAGACAACCTGCTTTACAGTCAGCATCCTGAGTTTGATACGCATGACTGAGCGGTTTAGAATGCGCAGGTCTAGAATGGGCCTGAGGCCCCCATCCTTCTTTGGAACTATGAAGTACCGGCTGTAGAACCCGGACTCTTGCTCGTGAGGAGGGACCACCTCGATGGCCTCCTTCCCCAGAAGAGTGTTTACCTCTTGTTCCATAACCAGAGCCTGCTGAGGGCCCACGATAGTGGGAAATACTCCGCTGAAGCAGGGAGGAGGAGCACCGAACTGAATGCGGTATCCTCTTTCTACAGTATGCAGGACCCATTGAGAGACATTCGGCAGAAGTTTCCACGCTGCCAGAAAGTCTAATAAGGGAATCAGCCTCTCAAGGCTGACCTCTGGTGTTTGAGAGAGACAGCTTCCGGTACCGCCACGATAATGGGCGGTAGCCTAGAAATGCGCTCGCTGGGGTCTGCTGCGCCCTGAAGCACCGTAGGTGGCAGGGTTGGCAGAACAAACCCCTGGAGACACCGAGGAGAGACTGGCACCGTATAATGAGGTGTTAACCGCTCTTCCCTGGAGGGGACTGTCCCCAACGGCCCTCCATAGTAGTCAGGGCCGTTTGGCCGAGCCCTTCTTAGCCTGCAAGACGACCCTCAGACCCGCTCTGTTTTTGAGCCTCCCGGTACGAGGAGCTGGTATGCGGCTGGGACTGCTGAGATCCAGCAGCCCCTTGAGTTGGAGTACGGCGGGGGAGGAACCGCTGGAATGCCGCCGCTTGATGACGTGCCTCCTGGTGCCTGTCGACGACAGAATCGACTGCGTCGCCGAACAGGCCTGAAGACACAAGCGGGGCGTCCATGAGGAAGACCTGGTCCTTCTCTTTAATGCTGGACAAGGTCAACCACATGTGCCTATCTGCAGCCACCATTGCTGCCATTGACATGCCGATAGTGCGGGCGGTCTCTTTGGTGGCGCGGAGAGACAGATCAGCGGTCCTCCGGAGCTCGGCAATATCATCAGGCCAAGCCCCCTCTCCTTCATCCAACTCTTTTAGCAGGTCAGCTTGGTACGCCTGTAACAACGCCATGGTGTGCAGACACGCACCAGCCTGACCTGCCGCCGCATACCCTTTACCCACCAGAGCTGAGGTGGTTTTAAGAGCTCTGGAGGGCAGCGCTGGAGCCTTCAACAACGACGCCGCTTCGGGGGACTGATAACTCGCAAGCGTCTGCTCGACCCGGGGCCGAGAGCATGCGTATCGCCGTATACGCATGCTCTGACAGCCCCACCACATTAGAATAATGTGCAGCGGAGGGGCTGTAGAGCCACGACGAATACAGTTTCCCCCAAGACCTCGACACCTCGGTGTGGAGGTCCGGGAAAAACGGAAGGCTCCTGCGCAGAGGTGGTGGCCGAGACCGCAGAAAGCGTTCATCCAGCTTGCTCCGCTGCGGTTCGGCCTGTTTCTCGGCCGGCCACTCTAGATTTAATGTGGCTACGGCACGAGTTACCACCTCTAAAAGCTCCTCGTACTGGGGAGAGTGAGGGGGTGATTCCTCACCGACGCCCTCTATATCAACCTCCTCGGAGGAAGATAAGAGGAGCGCCACGCCCTCTCCCCGGGGGGAAGAAACCGCAGAGTGGGCTTCCGATCCCAGAGAGTGGGCGATGGATCTAACAGGTGAGGCTGAAGATAGGGACTCGCCCGTCTTCAAGCCCGCTGTTAGATCCATTTGCGAACCCCACGAGTGCAGCCGTTCACAGTGCACGCAACCAGCTCCCTCGAGAGCTGATGCAGCATGTGCCGCTCCCAAACAAACAACACACAGACCGTGTGTATCCTCACCCATAATGAAACGCGGGCAAGGAGGAACACACGGTCTGTGATGTTGCTGCTTATTATCACCCTTTTGCAAGACATGATCACACAGACAGACAATCACTCTCTAAATAAAATTTGTGCAAACTGGCAGAGAAAAGGAGAGTGACAACAACATAGAGCGCTTGCTGAATGGCAGAAAGTTAGCGCTGCTCTCGCCGTACGTGCTTTTAAGCTTCCTGGTCGGTGACGTCATCACGTACGTGACGTCAATAGTTACTTTCCTTAGTAATTAATTACTTTTATGATAATGTAAGTCAGTTACTAACTCAGTTACTGTTTGTAAGAAGTAACTAGTAACTATAACTAATTACTTTTTTAAAGTAACGTGCCCAACACTGGCTGTCACAAGAAACTGTCAAAGTCTAAATAACACATACACACAGACACACTGGCTTATATCTATTGTAGAGATATTCCAAAGACGTAATGGTTTTTATACTGTACAAACTGTTTTCTATGCGCTCACCCTAAACTTATACCAACACCTAAACTTACCTTTCACAGAAAACTTTCTGCTATTTTAGATTTTCAAAAAATGACATTTTATATGATTCATAAGCTTTTTTCCTCATGGGGACCAAAAATTTACTGGTATTACTATACTTGTGGGGGCATTTGGTCCTCATGTAGGGAATACCAGGTCCACATACACACAGAAACAGGGTAATAGCTTTGGGCACAGACTTATCCATTCAGCATCTATGCAAATAAATAAATAAAGACATGCATTACATTGACTATAAATACCAATTGACGTAAATAACTGTTTTAAGTCTAGTCATTCATCATCCGTATATCTACTGTAATTCATGATCATAAATGCTGGTTGCAGTGTACTATAATGTTACATACATGGTCAAGTTTGATTAGCCTTAGATGGCATTTATGTTGAGATGCAAATGGGCAAATAAACATGGTACAAATAAAGGTGGACAGAGTTCAAAATGCACAAAGTGAATGCTGTAATTCAAAAATATCTATGCTTGTCAGCAATATTCACATGTGGATTATATACCGCATTCTATTGTGTTGCAGCAAAATAGGTTTATAATGAATAACAATTAGGGTTGGATGGGGGAAGATGCACCCGTAAAGAACAATGTGCATTTGCATTGAATGTATTGTATATCTGGTAGGCAGTCCTAGAATGCACCCAATGAGACAGGATGTACATTATTTATAATAAATGTTCTATAATTATTAATTTTGTTTTCATTATTTATATCATGGTAAAAGGTTCAGTCAGTCATGCTGCACTAGAGTTATACTGACATCTAGCGGCATCCATGCAGTATGTCAAGTATTAAATAAGGTTGACAGAAGTGATATTCAGAACAATTTTTTTTTCAGAACATTTTCGTTTTAATCTGGTGTAGAATTGCAAAGATAATGTGCTCTTAAATTTAACTTGAATTCAAGTCTCACAGTCTGGTCTTGATAAGCATACACCGGTTGCCGAGGAGCACGCAAAGGTCACATGATTAGGATGCTGCTCATGTAGAGCATTCCATTTATTTATTTATTTATTTATTTTTGAGCAGCCTCCTCTGGAGGTAGGAGAAAGCGAGGAACCTCATTAGGTGCCAAACTTCACTTTTTCACAACAAAACTTCACCTTTTTTAAGCATTAATTTATACCAGCTGAAGGAGAATCAATAAAGCAAGTTAAAAAGTTATTATAACCTACAAACACAGCACCTGATTTAAAATGCCATTAAGCTTTGTTGTAGCACTTTCTGAGTTGTCTAAAATACTGTAAAGAGAGGCACTTACTAAAGTGTGAAATAAATAAATAAATACTTCACCAAATGGAGCCCATACAATGAATGGTGCAGTCAGACTTAATGTCCAAACAGCTGATAAAAACATAAAAGTCGGTAAGTTAATGTCTCGTGAAGTAAAAAGCTGTGTGTTTGTAAAAAACAAATCCATCATTAAGATGCTTAACTTTAAACCATCACTTCTGGCCAAAAGTCTATTATTCATAATGACACTTTCAGTAAAAATAGTCCCTTCCCTGTTGTCATCTCATATCAAAATCTCTCCATATTCAGACAAGACAGCTTTTTTACTAGATAAAGCAATATTATGAACAGAGGACTCATATTTTAGTCAGACACAGTGGTTTAAAGTTAACATCTGGATGGGTTTGTTTATTATTATGGACTGGAGTCATGTGGATCACTTGTGGATTATTGTGATGTTTTTTAAACTCTTCTTCTAACAGCACCAATTTACTGCAGAAGATCCAGTTCAGCAAATGATGCTAAATTTTCTCCAAATCTGTTCCGATGAGTCATCTCTTGTATGGACTGAGGGTGAATACATTTTCAGCACATTTTTGTTTATTCCTTTAATTATTGCTGAAAGTGTGAGTATCTGGATCATCTGTCTGCCTAAAAGACTCCAGTGTTGATTCAATCAATTGTGCCATCCACAGATTACTCTTTCACCATATTGGATGTGATGGTTTCAGCATTAACCCAGAGCACTACTGGGAGCTGTCAGACAGCTCATAAATGCATTGCATGTAAATAGCATGTTTTCTTGTAGTCTGTATGAGAAGAATTAGAAACAGATCTGCTGTGGTGTTCCGCACATGCGGCTCCCCACAAACCTATAAAAATTCACTTCATCTGGTTTCTGCCAAACAGCCATTCTCCTGTTTTCTTCTGTTTCACATCCAGACAAATATTGATCCACCAAATTACTTCTCAAGGTCAGCTCCCCGCTGGAGCCATGCTGTCAGAGATAAGGTTGCGGATGGCTTGTGTCAGTCATGCTTGCCAGCTGGTTGCAGAATGAAGCAGTACAGATGACACTAAACACTGATCGAGTACTTGAACAGCAGGAGGGATGGAACATGAGATGTCATTATGTTCATGTCATATTCACCTTTTCTCTGTCACATTCACCTTTACTGTTTTCATATTCACTTTTAAAGCTTTTAAACCTGCTGTTTATGAAAGCTTGGAAAATTAATAATTCAATTAACAACAAATTATGTTCTAGGACATTTTATTTTGATGGATCATGAAAGATTTTTTTTAAAGATTTTTTTTGCACAACATACTGTTCTGTTCTGTATCACCCAGCTGAGATATTTTAACAGTCATTCTTTTTCTGCGCACCACTGACCGGGTCGTGAGTTGATTTACCCGCTGAGATTTGTCCTTTTAAATCATCAACTGGGAGACAGGGATAAACCCCAAAAGCAAGTACAGTAAGTTCCTCCAAAAGTTCAAGCCATCAACATTTTTTACGACAAAATTTAAAAGATCCAAAAAGGTCATAAAGCTGTTGTAAAAACAAATCCATATGAATCGACCATAGTCTTGTCAAGAGATTTAATATTTTTGATGATGAACAGATTTAATTAAATTTTTATTCACATTTAAAGGGTTAGTTCACCCAAACATGAAAATTTGCCCATTAATTACTCACCCTTTAGGCATCTTAGGTGTTTATGACTTCCTTTTTTAACAGATGAATGCAATTGGAGTTATATTAAAAATTGTCCTGTCACTTCCAAGCTTTAGAATGGCATGGGCAGGTGATTCTCTTTCATCAGTCCAAAACAAGTCCAATAAAGTGCATCCATCCGTAATAAAAAAGTGTCTCACACAGCTCTGGCAGGTGAATAAAGGCCTCCTCCCAGAAATAATCATATTTAAAACATAATAATCACTTTTATCTAGCTTGCGCCAACCGGTTGTACACGGAAGCTCCTCTGGGCGGATGATGTAGGACGTCGGCGTTGCGCATGCGCCGCTCAGAAGTGGCAAACACATACGCACTGTAGAGAGAGGCAAACACAGCACCAGTTATGAATTAGAAGAACAAAACGAGGATTTGTTAAGAAAAATGTTGGAGGATTTCCATATAAGCCAAGAGGAGAGTGGTTTATCTTTGCTAAAGAAAGTTAAATTAAAGGTGAAATTAGAGTTCATCTGTGCAGATGTGTTTTCAGTCAGTCCATTGACTATCAAATTACAGTATGTGACCTGTTTTATGCAAAGAACAGGGATCTATCAAAGTCTGATCATGTTTGTGGAAGTAAATCATGTAACGAACAGATGAGATTACTGAGGACCTCTGAAAAAGAGTTGATGTTGCTCATTAGGCTTAAAAAGGTTATAAAGCCATCTATAAAGAGTTTGGACTCCACAAATACACAGTCAGACAGATTGTTTACAAATAGAGGAAATTCAAGACCACTGTTACCTTCCCGAGAAGTGGTCAACCAACAAAGATCACTCTAATGCAGACCACATAATAGTCTCCAAGGTTGTAAAAGTTTCCAGGGTAAGCAACTAAATGTTAATGTTAACATTGGCTAATGTTAATGTTCATGAGCCCACCATCAGGAGAACACTGAGCAACCATGGTGTGCATGGCAGAGTTGCAAGACGAAAGCCACTGTTCTCCAAAAAGAAAATTGCTTGCTAAAGATCACTTGAATAAGCCAAATAACTATTGGAGAAAGGTTTAATGGATGGATAAAACCAAAACAGAACTTATTGGTTTAAATGAGAAGCTATTATGTTAGGAGAAAAGAACACACTGTCACGGGGCGCTAGGAAGAGCGCCACGAAAAGACGAGGTCAGGGTCCAAAATGCAGGTAAGGTGCTCTTTAATTCAAACCAAAAAAGGCCAACACGGCACAAACAAAAAACATAAGGCCAACACGGCACAACCTGACATGACACTTACTAACTTCAAAATACAAATACAATTCCAACAGACAGAGTGTAGGGAGAGGGGAAACTATATAGTCTGTGGTAATAGGGAACAGCTGTCGGTGTAACGAGTGACAGGTGTGTGCAATCAGACAGGTGTAGACAATTTAGAGGAGTGGAGTGCAGGAGGAAGGGAGACAGCGACCTCTGGCGGTGAAGGGAAAACCCGCAGCCCAGACTCGTGACAGGACCCCTCCTCTAAGGAACGGCTTCCAGACGATCCATAAATCCCAAAAAGTCTGGAGGGAGGTGAAACGGGGGAATGGTGAAACAGGGGGAGGGAAGGTGGGCCAGGCCCGTGAAGCGGAAGTAGGCCTGGAGACGGAGGTGCTGGGAGGCTGGGCGAGACCAGCGGAGGGCTAGGGTGCTCGGGCAAGGCGTGGCTTGGCCTTGAAGGACCTACTGTGTCTTTACTTGACTCAAGAAGTGACGCGGTGTCCTGACATGACTCAGGAAGTGCTGCTCGACCGGACTCAGAAAGTGCTGATCGACCGGACTCAGGAAGTGCTGATCGACCGGACTCAGGAAGTGCTGATCGACCGGACTCAGGAAGTGCTGATCGACCGGACTCAGGAAGTGCTGATCGACCGGACTCAGGAAGTGCTGATCGACCGGACTCAGGAAGTGCTGATCGACCGGACTCAGGAAGTGCTGATCGACCGGACTCAGGAAGTGCTGATCGACCGGACTCAGGAAGTGCTGATCGACCGGACTCAGGAAGTGCTGATCGACCGGACTCAGGAAGTGCTGATCGACCGGACTCAGGAAGTGCTGATCGACCGGACTCAGGAAGGGCTGATCGACCGGACTCAGGAAGGGCTGATCGACCGGACTCAGGAAGGGCTGATCGACCGGACTCAGGAAGGGCTGCTTGACCAGACTCAGGAAGTACTGCTTGACCAGACTGTGCCGATGCTGCAGCTGTGACGAGATTTGACTGTGCAGGAACAGTAACTTTGACTTGACTTGACAGTGCAGGAACAGTAACTTTGACTTGACTTGACAGTGTAGGAACAGCAGTGGTGACGTGAACTGGCTGTGGTTTGGCTGATGTGACGCTAGCAGCCGCCGGTTTTGCTGGAGTGATGCTAGCGGGTGCTGACGTCTCGGAAGCCTTGTGGGCGTGCACCGCCGCCTCGGGAGGATCATGAGCGGGCACCGCTGCTTCGGAAGCCTTGTGAGCGCGCACCGCCGCCTCGGGAGGATCGTGAGCGGGCACCGCCGCCAGAGGAACGTGAGTGGGCACCGCCGCCTCAAGAGTAATGTGAGCGGGCACCGCCGCCAGAGGAACGTGAGCGGGCACCGCAGCCAGAGGAACGTGAGCGGGCACCGCCGCCAGAGGAACGTGAGCGGGCACCGCCGCCAGAGGAACGTGAGCGGGCACCGCCGCCTCGAGAGGAACGTGAGCGGACACCGCCGCCAGAGAAAAGTGAGCGGGCACCGCCGCCGCCAGAGGAACGTGAGCGGGCACCGCCGCCTCGAGAGGAACGTGAGCGGGCACCGCCGCCTCGAGAGGAACGTGAGCGGGCACCGCCACCAGAGGAATGTGAGCGGACACCGCCGCCAGAGGAATGTGAGCGGGCACCGCCGCCAGAGGAACGTGAGCGGGCACCGCCGCCAGAGGAACGTGAGCGGGCACCGCCGCCAGAGGAACGTGAGCGGGCACCGCCGACTCGAGAGGAACGTGAGCGGGCACCGCCGCCAGAGGAACGTGAGCGGGCACTGCCGCCTCGAGAGGAACGTGAGCGGGCACCGCCGCCAGAGGAACGTGAGCGGGTTCAGGAGCCAACTCCACCCTGAAGGCCGAGCCCTTCAAGTACAGAGCACGATTGACATACTCTTCCAGTGACTCCTCGGGGAGCCAGTACGGCATAAAGGACTTGAAGGGCTCAGCCAGACCTCCCCAGAAAAAGACCACGAGGCAGGTCTTCTCGGTGGTCGACTGCCCAGCCACTCCAATGAAGTCCCTGGCGTAATCCTCGATACACCGGTCTCCCTGGCGGACGTTAAGCAATCTCCCTGCTGGACCCATTCTTGCTGCCACGAGCGCCACGAAAAGCGCCACGAAAAGACGAGGTCAGGGTCCAAAATGCAGGTAAGGTGCTCTTTAATTCAAACCAAAAAAGGCCAACACGGCACAAACAAAAAACATAAGGCCAACACGGCACAACCTGACATGACACTTACTAACTTCAAAATATAAATACAATTCCAACAGACAGAGTGTAGGGAGAGGGGAAACTATATAGTCTGTGGTAATAGGGAACAGCTGTCGGTGTAACGAGTGACAGGTGTGTGCAATCAGACAGGTGTAGACAATTTAGAGGAGTAGAGTGCAGGAGGAAGGGAGACAGCGACCTCTGGCGGTGAAGGGAAAACCCGCAGCCCAGACTCGTGACACACACTGCATTCCAGCTTAAAAATCTTATCCCATCTGTGAAACATGGTGGTGATAGTATTATGGCTTGGGCCTGTTTTGCTGCATCTTGGCGAGGACAGCCTGCCATCATTGATGGAAAAATGATTTCTGAATTATACCAGCAAATTCCAAAGGAAAACGTTTTGTTTAAGAACAGAGTTGCAAGAAAACGTGGGCCATGCAGCAAGATAACAACCCCAAGCACACACATCATTCAACCAAAGAATGTTTAAAGAAGAACAAAGTTAATGTTTTGGAATTACATGTTATTGTGCAGGACAGATCAGCATTTACAAGAAACGTTTACCTTCAGTTACTGCAGCAAAATACTTTTGCAATGCACAGATATGTAATGATCATTTTTCTCAATAAATAAATGACAAAGAAAATATTCTACTCTCACTAGTTTGATTGGGTTCTCTTTGTCTTCTTTCAGGATTTATATGAAAATCTGGTGATGTTTTGGGTCATATTTATGCAGAAATATAGAAAATTCCAAAGGGTTCACAGCATTCGAGCAGCACTATACTGAAGTTATTTGCTTTTTGCTTTTTCAGTAGGAATATACACTATATTGCCAAAAGTATTGGGACACCCCGTTCTAATGAGCAGGTTTGACTACTGTAGTAATTTCCATGGGTACAAATCCTAATGTTTAAGCATATAATGATATTCTAGGGGATTGTTTTCTTCTAATTTGATAGCAACAGCTTTGACAGGATCCTTTTCTATTCTATCCTATGTTTATGAGGCAAGGTTTAAAAAGAAAAGATTGATTCAGTCAGTGTGGAAGAACTTGACTGGTCTGCAGAAAGTCCTAATCCCATCTGAACATCTCTGGAGTGACTTTAAATGCAGTATTTGAGCCAAAAACTCATCACCAAACACCAATTACTTGTAACTATGGTTACAGTCATTTTTGACACTTCCAAAACAGTTGCAACAGAGATGGAAATACAATTTATAAATACATGAATTGTTTCCATCTTTGTTGCCCAAGTTTCTGTTCTAAAGAAGGGGTGTCCCAATACTTTTGTCCATATAGTGTGCATTTTTGGCTCAAGGTCTGCATTTAAATTCACACCAGAGGTGGTTAGCTGAGGTTATATTTTGCTTTCTGCAGACCAGTCAAGTTCTTCCACACTGACTGAATCAATAATTTCTTTTTAAACCTTGCCTTATACACAAAGGCATTGTCATGTTAGAATTGAAGAGGGTCCTGTCAAAACTGTTGCTGTAAAATTAAAAGCACACAATCCACTAGAATATCATTATATGCTTAAACGTTAAGATTTGTATTCATGGAAATTAGTAAATTAGTCAAACCTGTTCATTAGAAGGGGGTGTCCCAATACTTTTGGCAATAAAGTGTCACTCTCACTCTTTAACATGTGATTTTCACATAGGCACCAAGTTGCATAGTGTGTTTTGTACACACATCATGAAAGGTTATTCTAAGACTATCCTATTCTCCTTTAACCTCAGGGGACCAACTAAGAATTTCACCCTTACAATACAACAACAACAACAACAACAATCAAGGAGGATTGTTGAATATATCAAAATGATGTCTAGAGAGAGTTTCTAAGCAGACAAATCTGAAGGATTTATGAAAGATTGTTCATTTGTAGCTGCATTATCAGCACACAAGGACGTAGGAAGTAAAGTGCAGAAGATTGACAAATGCAAGTGATTGTGTTGGATGAAAGAGCAAAACAAGGATTGGCAATACCCAAAGTAAATTTACATTACTGCAGTGGCATTGGGATTTAAGAGCATTAATGAGCTTGGGCAGCAGCAGCTCAGGAAACAGAGCTATTAAAATTTAGCTCCTGTTGCTTATTAAATATAGACATTAGACTACTATATGACAAACAATGAATGTTGTTTATCTTGCACTTACAATATATTTAAAAAGTCATCTTAATATTTGTTTGTTATTAGAATTTTTATACATTTAATATCAATTCATATTTAATCTAGAGATTGAGTCTAATGTTCAGCTAATATTGTAGATAAAATAAATAAACAACAACTAAATTAATTTTACATTTTTCAAACAATTACCAAACAAACCAGGCTCAGTCTGGGGCCAGTTCTCCTCTGGTTCGTCTGGCCAGAGGAGAACTGGCTCCCCGACTGAGCTTGGTTTCTGCCAAGGTTTTTTCTCCATTTCTGTCACCAATGGAGTTTTGGTTCCTTGCTGCAATCGGCTCTGGCTTGCTTAGTTGAGGAGACTTCATTTCTAGCGATTTTGTTGACTTGATTACACAGATACTATTTGAATTGAACTGAGCTGGATGATGACATCACTGAATTCAATGATAAACTGCCTTTAATTGAAAATGTAGTGTTTACTGCTGTCCTTTTGTATTATTGACACAGTATATTCCTATTTAATACTGCAAAGCTGCTTTGACACATTCTGTAATCTTAAAAGAGCAATATAAATAAAGGTGACTTGACTTGAATACCATATGAACACTTGTAAACATTTACTGAGTATACAGAAAAAGAAGGAGAAAAAAATCTTTGGCAATATATGTAGTAATGAGAAATGTTCAAACAAAATCCAATATCATGGCAGGGTTTGCAGAGACAAACACTGCTTACAAATGAATGGTATTTTTGCTTCCTCACTTAACAGCTTGTCCAGAGACGGAAAGCATCCAATGTGACAGCAAAGCAAATTAAAGACTTGGGTATGTTTTACATTTGCGTTGTTTGTCTGTGCACATCTTGCTGCCATAATAATGGAGTTGACTTGACAGTTTTCCCATTTTTTGGACAGGTTTTCAGAAAATATGTTATGCACAGAAAATGTTAAGAGATGTGTTTGTGCAGTTTTGATTGGTAATTGATAGTCACATTTTACCTTAGGGTTCACAAATATGCATAATTAATAATTTAAAGATAACTCATGTCAGTAAAAAGCCACATATATTAGTCACACATCAGTTGATTTTCATATGATTCTCACTTTACAATGAGATTCACAAAAAAACATAAATGCTTTATTACTGTTATGTAACATACAGATCTGGCCATTAAAAATGCGTCTATTTTCACGCGGCAGCCTGCAATTCAGCACACGTGGCCACGCGGCGGCCTGCAGGGGCTTTTTTTAGGTTTTTTTAAAACGTTGTTGCGCTTCATATAATATCCACCAGGTGGCGCAAGGAACAACATTCTGTGGCCAAGCCCTGCACAAAAAGGGCTATTTGGACAGTATTTATGTCTGTTGTTTCAATATCTGGCGCCATAATCGGTAATTCATTCTGTATGTAACGGCAAAGTATTTATAATTTCGTTTCCTTTTTATTAAGTTAATTTAGAAAAAAAAAATTTGGAGCATTTTTGTTCGTTAAACGTAAGCTTTTTGTTTCTTAAAGACCAAGCGGCAGACAGTGAGTTGACCTACTCTGTGTTTCAATTTGCCTTCTCAAATCACGAATTGGCTAAAATAAAATCCATAGATGTAAAATAAAAGATATAAATAATAATAGATATAAATATGCGCTATTAGGTGCATATCCAATCGTTTGTGCGGAGAGAGCAAAACACATTTTTAGGACATGAAGGCTCAAGCTCGATCAGTTACATTTTTTTTCAGTGGAAAATATTTAACCGTTATTTTTTTGTCAGACATGATAAATAAATATGTAGAAAGACTTAAATTACTACTTAACGAAAAAAACAAATAGAAAACAAAAACTGTTTTTATTATGTAGCTAGTCCGTAGAGATGCATTTCTCTCTAAAGGCGCGCGTCCAACGAGGATATGAAGAGGACTGTTAACTGCATCATCACTGACTCAGAAAACAGTAGTTTCTAAATAAATAATTAAAATATCTCCTTACTATTTGACAGTCATGGTATTTACTTTTGCCAGTGTTTTGTGGTAAGCTTTAAACACGGAACCCTTCCAAGCTGTGCTGAACGTGCGCTCAATGCTGCTAACCAGGGGCGGACTGGCCGTCTGGACGTTCGGGAGAATACCAGAACGGCCGCTGCAACAGGACGGCCGTCGGCCTCTGTGCAGCCGTCACAGTTTTTTTTTTCTTGCTCATAATTTACTGTTGTTCCATGTCAAGACCGATAGGTGGCAACAATGCGCCTACAAGCCCATAGATGCGCAAGCTCACTCGTCAATGCTTGTCACTCAACCGTTTACAAGTGCAGTTGAGAGAAAGAACATGGATACTGCAGGTGTTGGTAATAGGGGAAAAAAAAGGAAAGAAAAGGGTGTGAAGGAGGAGGCTGCGGCCGCAGCAGCACAGGGACATAGAGATGAGGGACAGGTGCAGGAACAGGGGGAAGTTCCCCAGACAAGTGCATTGCAAGTAAGTGCAAGTAAGCACGAAAGGAGGATAATTAGGGTTATTTTCTAGGTTATCTGACTTTAGCAAATGTAATTTCAGGTTGCTACATTTTTATGTATACCCCAATGAAATAAAACTATTGCAGTTTTTACAGTTGATTAGCAATAAAACACGATATAAATATGCCGCTGCATTAACATGAAGGCAGAAGAAATATTTAATAAGTAATTAAACCGTTTTTGTGCACACTGCAAAACTCCATCTAATCAAGTCAAAAAATTGTTTCCTGCTAAAAAAGTATTTTTAACCTTGTTATTTATATAAGCAAGAGTATAAGGTGTTTAATCTTATATTGAGTATATATGCCTTATTTTTAGAATTCTTACCAAGTGTGATTTGTCTCATTTCATTGGTAGATTGTTTCACTTAATTTAAGAAGTTTTAGACTAAAATCAAGAATTTTAAGGGTTAGGTTAGTCGAAAGCTTCTTAAATTAAGTGAAATAATCTGCAAATGAAATAAGAATTTGCTAAGAATTCTCAAAATAAGACAAATATACTCAAAATAAGATTAATAATATAACCTCTTCTGCTCTTGCTTAGTCTCAAAACAAGATCAAAAATACTTTTTAGCTGGAAACAAGATTTTTTGACTTTGTTAGATGAACAGTTTTTGCAGAGCCGTATATTTTGCACATATTAATTAAGAGATTAGTAAGTAATAAATTTAGTTTAAGATTGCATGCCATTTCTACCATTTGTTTTTGTATGTTTTAGGTAGTCACCTCATCTGAATAGTTTTTCAGCAGAGAGACATTAAAAGAGGGCTGTTTATTTCTGTGAGTATTCCACACTATGCTTTTAACACATCTTTTAGTCAACATCAGAGATAATGCTATAATTTGGAAGATGAAACATAAGGGTTAAGATTTAAGTATTTTGAGACCCGTGTCTGCTGCTGATTAGCTTTCACACACATCTGTTGTTGTGGGCTGAGCTGAGTCAAAGTCCAGGGCTGTTTTTTAGTCCCAGTCCGTCACTGCTGCTAACAGGACCGTAATGGTAGCCTGGTCTCGTGGTTCCTCCAGCGCTGCAATTTTTTTTTTAAATCACCACTGAATGTCTAAAATACAATTTTAGCCCGCATTTGATCTTTGACGGACTAAAATGCAGGGCTATAATATGTCTTAAAAGTGGAACATGGAAATGGATGTACTGCGAAAAAAGTTTTATACTCGACATTGTTTCCAAATGGTTAAATGTGAGATTCTGGAAATGAGAATTAAATTTAGCGTGTCGGGTCGGGAAGAAAATTATTCTAAGTGGGTATATATAGGCTATATATTCTAAGGGTGTATATATATATAGTTAGTATCATAGGCGGAGCGTGTGTAAGGCTTAGCCTTCCCCTGGCCAAGGGGACCTGGGGCCGAAAAATGCCACTAAATTGGACATATTACCCTGCACAAACAAAATCAATATATTACGTCTGTTGATAATAAAATGAAAATGAATAGAAAATGTGAATTGCGGCATTACATTAAGATCAGCTAATCTGCACTGTAATTCTTTTTAGGCGTTTTTACAGTGTTATAACGAACCACACACGATTCTGTTGGGTTAGGAATGCAATGTCTATCAGAAGCGTTCAAATGAGTCTTGTCAGTTTTGTTGAGTGCGCGCAACTCTTGATTTTTTTTTTAATCATAAACAACAAAGCTCAGACGTACCTAAAATGTAGCTAAGTAAGAGATTCATTACACAGGGAATACAACGAAATCATGGTTTACATTTAAGATACAAGTTCATTAAGATATAAGATAACATGTTTGAAAAGTTCTTTAAAAGCATCTGGATGCAAAAATAGTATTTTTAAAGGTGTTTTTAAAGCATTTGCTTTATGGATTAAAATACTAATAGGCTAATAAATAATTCGCATATCGGACAAAATTGCGTTGCAGCAAATCCTCTAAATTTTAAGATATATAGAACAGAGAAACATAAAATCTGAAAATATAAGCAGCTACAATTATTAAAGTTTTACATATACTCTATGCCAGTATAATTTGTAATTATAATTATAATATTATAGTATATTATATAACATTATAATTTTAATATAAAATAAATATAATCAGGCCTGTTTTAGGCTTTTCCTTACTTTTATATTTTAGACATTCATCAATAATGGAGATAAAGAGAAAAATTTCTCGCCATTTCTAAATTGGACGTGCCTTTATATAGAAATATCTTTAAATCTTTAGGCCTACAGATTACATAATGAACGTTTCTATTTTCGATTTGAATTATTTCGTTTTAAAGTGGTAATTTAAAGCTTTCTATGTTCATTGTGAAGCGATGTTCAAGAACAGACGGCAGCAAGCGCATCTTCTGTTTTCCTTTATTTTATAAACGCATGAGTTGTTTATAGGCTATTGTGAGTGCACTAAAATAAAAATGGACCCGTTACAGGTCAGAATGATGTATTACTCCTATACCTTTATTGTCATGTATCTGGTCTGTCTTCTCATCATGAACTCTTGCACACACATTCTGGACTGCAATCCCCATAAGCCACTGCACCAATCACTGCACACAGCTGCTCCTTGTTTCCCACTGAACTGATTGCTGCACACACCTGTTTCACATTTACCCACATGCATTTAAGCCACAGACACACACACTTCCTTGCGAAGTCTTACCGTTCCATATGGTCATTATTCTAAGCGTTTTTCTCTGTGTTGGATTATCTGTGTATGACTCTGGACTGTGTACCCCGTTGACGATTCCTGCTTCCTGCCATTGCGACCATTCCCATGTCTATCGAACTGTTTCCCGGATTACCTACGTTGTTCCTGTTTTCTGGTGATTATTCTGGCCTGTTGACGATTCT
>NC_133382.1:13008392-13043469 GCF_049309525.1 Garra rufa | reverse complement strand
ATCAGACAACGCGGAATGATTCAGTCCGGGTATATATAGGGGAGCTGATTGGATCCAGGTGAGTAATTAGTAATCAGATGACAGTGAACGTGTGTGTGTGTGTCTTCAGGGGGCGTGGCTGGTGGATCTTGCTGTGGTAGATCTCTGACAAAAATATGGACAAACCCAGCGACTAGGTTGTTTTGACTCAGCGGTTGGGTTAAATGTTTAACCCAACATTCTGAATAGTTTTATTTAACTCAATTATACATTATATAATTATAAATAACTATATTTGTTGCTTAAAATAACCAAAAATAGGTTGGAAATGACCAATTATTAATATGTTCAATAAATTAACGTTGAATAAATAATAAACTTTGGTAACACTTTATAATAACTATCCGTTATAACTAGTTAATAGATCATAAATAAACTGTTAGTTAATGGGTTATAAATGACTTGTTAAATAACAGTTAATAGTTTGTTAATGATTTATAACTATCTGTTATAACTAGTTAATAGACCATTAATAAACTGTTAGTTAATGAGTTATAAATGACTTGTCAAATAACAGTTAATAGTTTGCTAATTATTTATAACTATGCCTTATAGATAGCCAATAGATAACTTACAAGCTGTTAGTTAACAAGTTATAAATGACTTGTTAACTGTATTTTAATGATTTATAATTATACCTAATAAAATATTAATAGATCATGAACAAGCTGTTAGTAAATTACTTACTAAAGACTTGTTAAGTATCAGTTAATAGTTTATATATGTTATTGGGACGTTATTCTAAAGTTGCAACTATTCTTTATTTATTAACTGTTAGTAAATGAGGAAAAGTTGCAACTTTAGAATAACGTCCCACTAACACACATAAGCTAATAACTAACACTTAACTAATATATTAACTCACACTTTACTGATCAGTTGTTCATAGTTTAACGGTCTACTAATACCAGTGAAACCTTGTAGAACAGCAAATGGATGGAACAAGTTCAAGCTACAGAAATTTTATGTGATATTTAAAATATACAACTTTTGTACCTCAACCTTGTTCCACCCATAGTCTTTTCTGTGTACTGTATTTTACCAAAGAAACTCCACAGATGAAATGTTGAACATTGTGTTTAATGTATAGAAACACACATACTGAGCCATCACATGGCAGAACAGCAGTATACAACAGAATACAAACCCATGAGGTTTGGGCACTTTTTTGTGCTAAACATGAAAACAAAATAAATAAAAATCTAGCCATTGGCATTATTGATATGAACATGTTTTATCACACCTTGGACCCTCTATACTGAGTGAACCAGCAGCGATGTGCAAAATACTGAGATAAATCCTGGTGAAAGAAGTCAACAGTGGGTTCTTCCAGTAAAAAGAAAGCTACACCTGTGGACCATGCTGTGCACATGGACAACAATGGTGACGGTAAGCAGGACTGTTTGCTATCTTTTCATTAAAGATGTTTGATCAGGATAAAGTGCCCAAACCTCATGGGTTTGTATTCTATTGTATACTGCTGTTCTGCCATGTGATGGCTCAGTATGTGTGTTTCTATATATTAAACACAATGTTCAACATTTCATCTGTGGAGTTTCTTTGGTAAAATACAGTACACAGAAAAGCCTATTGGTGGAACAAGGTTGAGGTACAAAAAATTTATATTTTAAATATCACATCAAATTTCTGTAGCTTGAACTTGTTCCATCCATTTGCTGTTCTACAAAGTTTCAGTGGTATTAGTAGATGGTTAAACTATGAACAACTGATCTGTAAAGTGTGAGTTAATATATTAGTTAAGTGTTAGTTATTAGCTTATGTATGTTAGTGGGACGTTATTCTAAAGTTGCAACTATTTCTCATTTACTAACAGTTAATAAATGAAGAATAGTTGCAACTTTAGAATAACGTCCAAATAACATATATAAACTATTAACTGATACTTAACAAGTCTTTAGTAAGTAATTTACTAACAGCTTGTTCATGACCTATTACTAATTTATTAGGTATAGTTATAAACCATTAAAATACAGTTAACAAGTCATTTATAACTTGTTAACTAACAGCTTGTAAGCTATCTATTGGCTATCTTTAAGGCACAAGTATAAATAATTAACAAACTATTAACTGTTATTTAACAAGTCATTTATTACTCATTAACTAACAGTTTATTAATGGTCTATTAACTAGTTATAATGGATAGTTATTATAAAGTGTTACCTAAACTTTTTTTGTTAATTGCTTTTTAATAAATGTTCAGCTTTTGATTATTTCTAATGTCTCTAGTAATTATGTGTCTGATTTTTAATTCACAACCTACTTTGGAATTATTTTAAGTAATAATTTTAAACAGTAGTTGAGTTAAGTAAAGAGTGTAAAGCAAAATTTACTACTGATTTCTGAGTTAAAAGTACTGTTTCAGTGCACCTATATCAATTTTATTCAAACGTTTAATATTAATTGTAAAAAAAACAATTGCTTGTGTAATGCATTAAGATGATTACAGTGGTGTGAAAAAATGTTGGCCCCCTTAATGATTTTTTATTTTTTTGCATGTTTGTCACACTTCAATGTTTCAGATCAAACAAATTTAAATAATAATCAAAGATCACACAAGTAAACACAACATGCAGTTTTTAAATGAAGGGGTTTTTTATGAAGGAAAAAAAAAATCCAAACCCACATGGCCCTGTGTGAAAAAGTGTTTGCCCCCCACTCCTGTTAACATAACTGTGGTTTATCACACCTGAGTTCAGTTTCTCTAGCCACACCCAGGCCTGATTACTGCCACTCCTGTTCGCAATCAAGAAATCACTTAAATAGGACCTGCCTAACAAAGTGGAGTAGACCAAAATATCCTCAAAAGCTATACATCATGTTGAGATCCAAAGAAATTCAGGAACAAATAAGAAAGAAAGTAATTGTGATTTATTAGTCTGGAAAAGGTTATAAAGCCATTTCTAAAGCTTTGGGACTCCAGCGAACCACAGTGAGAGCTATTATCCACAAATGGCGAAAACATGGAACAGTGGTGAACCTTCCCAGGAGTGGCCAGCTGACAAAAATTACCCCAAGAGCGCAGTGACGACTCATTCAAGAGGTCACAAAAGAACCCACAACAACATCTAAAGAACTGCAGGCCTCTCTTGCCTCAGTTAAGGTCAGTGTTTATGACTCTACCATAAGAAAGAGACTGGGCAAAAATGGCCTGCGTGGCAGAGTTCCAATACGAAAACTGATGCTGAGCAAAAATAACATAAAGGCTCGTCTCAGTTTTGCCAGAACACATTTTGATGATCCCCAAGACTTTTGGGAAAATACTCTGTGGACTGACGAGACAAAAGTTGAACTTTTTGGAAGGTGTGTGTCCCATTACATCTGGCATAAAAGTAACACAGCATTTCAGAAAAAGAACATCATACCAGCAGTAAAATATGGTGGTGGTAGTGTGATGGTCTGGGGCTGTTTACCTGCTTCTGGACCTGGAAGACTTGCTGTGATAAATGGAACCATGAATTCTGCTGTCTACCAAAAAATCCTGAAGGACAATGTCCGGCCATCTGTTCGTGACCTCAAGCTGAAGCGAACTTGGGTTCTGCAGCAGGACAATGATCCAAAACACACCAACAAATCCACCTCTGAATGACTGAAGAAAAACAAAATGAAGACTTTGGAGTGGCCTAGTCAGTCATGACCTGAATCCTATTGAGATGCTGTGGCATGACCTTAAAAAGGTGGTTCATGCTCGAAAACCTTCCAATGTGGCTTAATTACAACAATTCTGCCCAGATGAGTGGGCCAAAATTCCTGCACAGCGCTGTAACAGACTCATTGCAAGTTATCGCAAACACTTGATTGCAGTTGTTGCTGCTAAGGGTGCTAACCAGTTAAGTTTAGGGGGCAAACACTTTTTCACACAGGGCCATGGTTTTTTTTTCCCCTTCATAAAAAAACCCGTTCATTTAAAAACTGGATGTTATGTTTACTTGTGTTATCTTTACGAAATATAAATATTGTGTAATAGAATATACAGAATATACAAATATTGTGTAATAGAAATATTGTGTTATCTTTTATGGGACAGCCGTGGCCTAATGGTTAGAGAGTCGGACTTGTAACCCAAAGGTTGCAGGTTCGAGTCCCAGGTCCGGCAGGGATTGTAGGTGGGGGGAGTGAATAACCAGCACCCTCTTCCCCCTCAATACCACGACTGAGGTGAGTCCCTTGAGCAAGGCACCGAACCCGGGCGCCGCAGCAATGGCTGCCCACTGCTCCGGGTGTGTGTTCACGGTGTGTGTGTGTGTGTTCACTACTGTGTGTATGCACTTGGATGGGTTAAATGCAGAGCACAAATTCTTGGCCTCACTTCACCTCCTTTCCTTTCCTTTGATTAATATTTAAATTTGTTTGATGATCTGAAACATTAAAGTGTGACAAGTGAAAAAACATGCAAAAAAAAAAAACACTGTTTCACACCACTGTATATCTCTTACCCTGAATAAAACATGCTCTATAGCAGCTTAGCTCAAGTTACCATGTTTGCTCAAACTAAACTCAAACTTACCTGGGTAGTGACTGAAATTGGTTTCATGAAATAGACTACAGCATTAGCTAATGCTCAAGCAGGATGATGGGCTGGAATTAAATTCCAACAAGATGTTAGACACTGCAATATGCTGTCTATGACTGAAACATGGATGACCCTGTCAGTACTCTATCAAGCTGTGCAGACCGCCAATTGTTTCTCAGTACACCCTAGGGATAGAACATCAGAAGCCAGTAAATCAAGAGCGTGTCTCATTGTCAACAGCAAATGGTGCGACACAATCAATGCTGTGACTTTATCTGGACACTTCTTCCTAATCCCTTTAGAGCCCTTTCCTGTACTCCCTTTACACTCATGACTTTATGGCCACTTTCAGCTCCAACCACATTGTAAAAATTGCTGAGGACATAGTATTGGTGGGCCTGACCAATGACAGTACTGCACAATATGAATTAACAATCACACACATACCAAACATCATATACTATAAAAAATGTAATAGTAAGTTGTATTAGAATGAAAAATTTGTGGAAAGACTGAAGCTTAATAGTCAAACATAATATGCACTGTGATGATATTTGATTACAAGTGTACCTAGCATTATTTTGAAATGATCAGGTACATTTTTATATAGGATGATGGTATCCACACAATTTTTAGTCTCAGTCTTCTGTCTAAGAGAAAGTTCAAAAGGTCTCATTTCGTAACAGGTTGAATCTCAGATTCAGAGGTTCTGAACAAAAAATTACTAATATTTTAAATGTTTATAACCATAAACCACCACTTTCAGTCAACTGAGAGAAACTAGGAGAGGTGTTCCACCTGTCAATCACAGCACTGGAATAAAAAAGCTCCAAAATGTAATTTTCTCAAGGATCCACTCATTGGAGTCCCCTTTCAATAAACACTACTTGTTCTGAAACTCCAGCTGAGAGGTACTAAGAGACAGCAACAGATACAATCACACTCTGTCTGAGTCTCTGTTCATGTACAAGCTTTATCTTCTAAGCATTGTCATTACAGATTTGATTACCTAGTGTAACTTTTTCTCGAAGGCGTATAAAGGGGGTCTCACCTAGGGTGCCAAATGGGAAAGGATTAATACTGGAGTGTAATATATTACAACCCCTCTACTGCTGTCCAGAACATATTCAGTAATGAATAAAAATAAAGTTTACAGCAGCAAAATAAGTATATCTAGACCACCGCAACCAAATACATTACCATCCATTCCAAAACTATTAATAATAAAATATATTCTGAGAGTTGTCATGGCTTAACTATAAACTGTAGCATTTTTAGACAATGCAGCCATTTTTATCACTAGTTACTACGCAAACACAATACATTTTGATGACTTCACTGGCTGATGTCACTTTTTCATCTGCATGCCATTAGCTTATGACAACATTGTGACAAATTTATATTTTCTTAATTTTATTATCTTGGTGGAGATACTAGCCTAGAATTTGTCATGCCTCAGTGGCACATACCTTTTTGTCTTTGTGAAACACAAAACTCATCATAAAAAAAAGGATAGTGCCATCTTTGATTATGATTAGCTAAGCCGCATTCAAGCCACTGTAAAATACTCTTCAAACATACAGTGCCTTGCAAAAGTATTCACACCCCTTCATTTTTTTCACATTTTGTTTTGGTGCAGCATTATGTTAAACTGCTTTAAATTAGTTTTCCCCCCACATCAATGTACACTCCATACACCATAAAGTCTGCAAGTCTGTCATTGAGCTCTACAGGCAGTTATCTTGACCTCAGGACTTGGTTTTTGCTCTGATATGCATTTTCAGCTGTTAGACCTTTTCTGAGAGGTGTGTGCCTTTCTAAATCATACTCATTCAAATTAATTTGCCACAGTTTAACTCCACTCGAAGTGTAGTAACATCTAGAAGCAATATGAATGCTCCTGAGCTAAATTTCGAGTGTCCCAGAAAAGGGTATGAATACTTATGCAACGGGATCTTTTCAGTTTTTTTATTTTTAATAAATTTGCACAAATGTTAAAAACCTATTTTTTGCTTTGCCATTATGGAGTAGGGAGTGTAGATTGAAGTGGGAAAAAAAAGTTTTTTAAAGTAGTTTAACATAAGGCAGCAACATAACAAAATGTGAAAAAAAAAAATGAAGGAGTATGAATAATGTCGCAAGGCACTGTATAACCGTGACTTCTTTATGTGACAATTACATTTCATAAAAGCAATATAAACCATGATTTACTGCTTATTGCTTTATTAAAGGGTTAGTTCATACAAAAATGAAAATCCTGTCATTAATTACTCACCCTTATGGCGTTACAAACCTGTAAGACCTTCGTTCAACTTCGGAACACAAATTAAGATATATTTGATGAAATCTGAGAGCTTTCTGACCCTGCATAGATAGCAATGCAACTACTGCACCACATTCAAGGGGTAGTAAGGACATCATTAAAATAGTCCATGTGACATCAGTGGTTCAGCTTTAATTTTATGAAGCTACAATAATTATTTTTTTGCACAAATAAAACAAACAATTTTTTTTTCCATGTCAGTCTGGGATGCACGTTCATGAGAGTACTACAATGCATGGCCTTGTTTACAAGCAGGAATGCAGACTCATTCGTCATGGTACTGTCTTGAATGTGGGTTAAAGACTGATATAGAAGAGAATAAATTGTTGAATAAAGTTATGTTTCTTTGCACCATGAATATGGGAAGTTTAGTACATCACTGCAACAAATATGGTATAGTCCGGTTACATCCAACAACTATTTTCCTCATGAAACTGTGGATGTGTATTCTACTACATTTGATAAGCCATTAACTAATTGAATTTCTCACACAAATGAAGTAGAAATATGAGGAAAGAAAAGATACTAAGGTACAAACGTTAGACGATTATAATTACATATTGCATCTTCAGTTGTATCTTTAAGTGTACCCTACTGGCATCAACAAACATCAGTATTTCTCTAAATTATAACTTCAAAATTACTCAAGCATCAATCAAACAATGTAAACCATATTTCTTTATTAAAGATTAAGAAACTCCAAGCAGCATATTCATAAATAAAATAAGAGTCTCCCTTAGATGTAATGTTACAGACTATGCTATGATACTGTTATATTTCATGGAATATTGGATGTTTTTCTCTGAAATCAAAGGGGCACAAGTGTAAGGCAGTGAAGACACTTAACCCTACGAATTACACATCCTTACCACCACCGTCGGCATCTCAAAGCCACAGGTTGTGTTACACAGTGTAATATATCACTTTGGTTCACATTAGTAACTACTTGGACTTGTACAAAATATACAGGATACAACCTTGAGTTATGACTGACAAGCATGTGCAGGATGAAATCTTCTCGGAAACCGGTCTATGTGCTCCACGCTGACAAATGTCCTTCTCTTTGTGAGTTGATGAACGGCAGATTTCAGAGGGTCTGTGGAATGGCAACAGGAAAATACGCACAGGTAGCTGTAAATGGAGTGTATAAGGTTGTTCTGGTTTAGGTCACAAACATAACACAGCTGAGATTCATAATTGGTCCGAACCTCCTGAAAAAACTATTAAAAAACAGCATGTAAAAAGAAATGTAAAAGTTTAATTGTACAGTAAAAAATAATTCTTATGTGTGTTTGAAGTATTTAGAATTGCCTGCAAGAGATGTTTGTCCAGTTGTGGGCGTACCAACATGGCTTCATTTGCACCAATCTCATATTCCCCTTGCAACTCATTAGGAAAAAAAAATCACAACGTAAATTATGTAAATCATTTCATATACAAGTTTTTTTTTTTTTTTTTGCCTATATACTCCATGTGAAATGTTGCACAGTTGTACAAAAAAAAAGGTTTTGGCAGAATATCAGAAAAGCAATGATAATACAGCTTTTTCTTGATTGACAGCATGAACTGGTGTAAAATGTTCTTGATGTGTGACAAATTAAAGTGATGCTGTTCTGTTCTGTTTTAGGAATATAATTGTTCTCTCTGGGCTGGTTGTGCTCACAGATTGATAGTCTTAAAATAGTCTGAAAACACAGACAAAACAAAATAAAACAAAACAAAAAGCTTTACCCAGTGCTGTTGCATGATTGCAAAGATTTAGCTTGTTTGAGAAGACATTTCCGCACAAGTCTATACTGTTATACTGTTTTGAGTGGTTAGCCTTTGCTTGTTCAGTAACCCATAAAGAACATCACCTCGATGCAAGCACATAAATCTATATCAGTAATTAACAACCAAAATTTAAAAAGGAAGCAAAATTAAAATGGCCTCACTGTTTGCAGGTTGAAGAAGATTTATGACTGTAAAAGGGGTGCATAATTATCAGCGCTCAGCTTTTGGGTTCCTACAGCCGTGTATGATCATCTAGTAACAAAACGTGGAGAGACATCTTTTATTTCGGCACTTAGAAAACAATCACAATGAATTTGAGTCTTTACCCATAGAGAACAAAATTCACAAAGCCATTCAAACAGTCGTTTTGAATTATTTTTATATGTCCTTTTTTGTTGTTCATTTGTTTTTGTAACTCAACTTCAAAAATTGAGAATATTCAAAATACACTTTTACTTACTTTGCTCTTTCAGTATTTACAAATATGTACAAGAAAAAAATGATTTCTCATGTTTTCATTTTTTTTTTATAATAAAAATCTCTACGTACGCCCCCCCCCCCCTCTTTTTACACTGCCACAGTTTTCAAAGCTCCAACTGCACCTCGGCTTTCTTCCTTTGAAAAGCAATTGTGAGGCAGTCCATGGTGACGATGGCCTTAGATGGATGTACTATGCTCAATAGCTTCTGGGATGGGTCCTCCTGGTACTGACTGGTAGGACATTGGCATGGGCGTCTTGGCGGGACTCTGTCGGAACAGGCCCCCGTTGGGAGCCCTGTGTTTGCATTGGATGGAGGGCATGGTGGAGCTGCTGAGAGGAAGGGGTAGGGTGCTGCCAGGACCCTGGGCCAGCGTCCGGCCCACCCCATGAGCTTGCTCCGGGAGGAAGGTGCTCACAGACAGGCCCGTGCCCGGGTAGTCTCGCACAGCCTCCCGCTGCTGGCTGGGTGGCATGCTGCCGATGTCCAGGGCAGAGATCTCGATAGATGGTGCGGGGATCTGCTTGTGTGCCATGTCCTCGTCCATAAGACTGTTCATACGCCGATGCACCTGTTCCAGGTTCACCTCCTTGTCCTAGAGAGGGTGAGAGAAGAAAGGAGGGACAGAGAGGCTGAGATCTGCTGGTTCCAGGATGGGATTTTTGCTTTTAAGCTCCATGCAAGTAAGGGTTATTTGAGTTACTGCAGGGTGTGTTGCGAATTTACTAAAAAATATCCAATTGGAAAGTTCAGATAGTATGATAGTGTTTGAAAGAGAGGTTTTATAGAATGTGCACCTTGAAATCAAATTTGGCCAGTGGGCACTTAAAATAATAATGCTCGAATGACACTAATCCTGCCATTACAATTAACATCACCGACAACATTAGAGCTGGAGCCAGCCTGCATTTCATAAAAGACATCAACATTAAAACGTACAGAAATGGTTCTGATTGCAGTTAATTGTCAGTTAAAACACAGCATGCATTTTGAAATTATATACTTTTACAATTTAGTATTTATTTTCAGCATTTGTTTCAAGCTCAATTTTACATGCTTTACACGTAAGTGTCTGCTGCATTCTCTGGTTTACGCAATGTTTAATATAATGTGAATTTTTTTTAAACTGACTATTCACTTGTACCACAATGCGAAATACAAAAAATGTAAAACCTACATTTGCATTATAAAAATGAAAAAAGTATGGGGAAATTAAGACCAGATGAAGACTAACGTTGCTTCCCCAATGCCAAGTCTAAGTTTTCTCTTTATTTTGTTTTTGTCTTAATATATATTTGATCACATGACCAAAACATACCTGTGGGAAATACGTACCAATAAGTACATATCACTGCAGTTTCCAATGGAAATATACACTAGAAGTGGTAAAACAGCGAGCACTTGTAATCGTTTTCGCACACAGTTATAATTATAGCTTCATGTCTTTCATGCCAGATTACTACCCCCCTCGTATTGGTAGGTTTAGGGTTAGGTGAGGGGGAGGGGTTAGAGTTAGGCAATCATGTAGCGATTTCTTCAAGAGGGGGTAATAATTTGGCAGGGGGTCAAAAATGGACACAATACCAGATATAACAAACTTCCTTTGTAGCTCGGCTGGCATGGAATTGGATTTAGGATGGATTTAGGATGACCATTGGAGTTATAGCACTACTCCAACAGACATTTCTAGTCAAAACTGCAGTGACATGTACAAAACCAACATCACATAAAACATACCAAATGTACCTTAATATGTTCTGGGTGTGTCTTTCGTTGTAAGATCAGGTTGTTTGTAGCATACTTTCTGGAGCATACATAATTAACGTCTTAGGCCAGAGAATCAAATTTTAGTTTAAACCTTGAATGATTATAAATTTTTATCATGCTTTATGAAAAAAAAGGAGGCCACTGTGTCACTCAAATATCCAGATTTTATCTACATTACACTGCTTTATTGAAAAAAAGTATTGTATTTTATTGATTTATTATTATGAATTATTGTGACTAATTTAATTTTATGTGCCTGTTACATGCTTTATATTGTTGGAAATTGGTTAGATTTAAGGTAGGTGTGGGCTTATGTGCTCAGATAAAGTATATGCAAAAAACAAGTTCATCTGTAAATGTTTTCTCTAGTACTGATTAGAATCAGTGTATATATGGATCAAATAATAAAACTGTTACATTGTAGAGAAATGTGAAAATGGACGTAGTAGTTCAAAACCAAAGCAGAGAGACCTAATTAGCCCATAGGTCCCAACTAATCCATGTCCCTGCTAATCTACATTTTAATTTTAAATATTTATTTTTTGGAATCATGCAGAAGAAATACAGATTGGCTCCAGAGTCCACCACTGTTATAATAAGGTTACAAACTGTTACACAAAGTTATTTGTTAAGCTCTCAGAACATTCTTAACTATATAGCTTAATGAAGCTTTGCAGCGTCAAATGCAAAGACACATTAGAGAGTAATAAAGCTTTTGGGAGGGATAGGTCAAGAGTTAATGCTTGAATTGAAAAGCAATTGCACTGGGTAAATTAGTATGTCATGTTAGGTTGAAGCAGACTTGTCTTTACAAATATTTCCAAGGGGATACATGCTTCCACACATTTCCCACAATCTCTTGCAGTTCAGTAATCCTATTTGTCTTAAGTAATGAAGGAAGATGGGTGAAATCTTAGGGGATAATGACGTAACATTTTTTTTTCAATATATAAATGCAGATGTTTACTAAAAAAAAAGTAAACAAGAAAACTCAGAAAAAAGAACTGAACTGATGGAAAATAACCTGAGTGCTCCTCCTCAGCTACAAACACTCAATTATGTGTTTTTCCAAAACATGTCTGGTTTCTGTCAGACTATAAC
This sequence comes from Garra rufa, assembly GCF_049309525.1. Taxonomy (NCBI): domain Eukaryota; kingdom Metazoa; phylum Chordata; class Actinopteri; order Cypriniformes; family Cyprinidae; genus Garra; species Garra rufa. Next base: position 13,031,456 of record NC_133382.1, on the reverse strand, counting down.
CACCTTTTCATAGCTTCCAGTGGAGAGTTGCGTAGGTTACTGCAAAGAGCTCAGACTCTTTAGGGATGCAATATTTTCAGATCCGATTAGTGTATTTGGATGTGCTGAAATATGCGTGACCGGGCATTATATAACTTTCTAACAAGATGCAATGACTTCCAAACTAAATATGTGCACAAAATGGGTTACCAACAACTTTTTGCATAATAAATTAAGCCAGAAATGGCAAATTTACTCCCAAATTCTCTGAGGTCACTTGTCCTATAAAAGAGTGCATCTGTTCATTGTTTAGTCATTTCACCATAGTCAATCAACAGATGGCAAAATGTGACTTTTAAATTGTATCCAAACTTCGCAGAAAGTAAAAACGCAGGTTCAGGTTCACCTTGCATGCACTTCATTATTGCAAACAGTGAACTGGTGGTGAAGATAACCATAACTCAGCTTTTCAATCATCATGATAATGATGATAATGAACAGGTAAATCTTTTAATCAAAACCAGAGCATCAAGCTTTCCAATCGTCTATAAGGACAGTACTGAATTTGCTTCAGGTCATGCAATCATTTCCATGCAAAAACGTTCTTACTATAGCAGGTCTTGTTAAGAATCTAAATGGTTCTAAAGTGTAAATTTGAGTCCTATTCTGATTGTGATGACCAATGCTACTTGCAATGCTGTATCATTTATGTTTTTTTTTTTTTTTTTTTTTTTGTGTGTTTAGTCATTTAAATTATAGGGCGATTACATACACATACATCACTGATTCATGAAAGATCCACATTAAATCATCACCGCCACAAGTAGTGGAACTCTTATTGAATTATGTTCATAATCATGTTGTAATAGCGTAATGTCTCAACAAATAAATGCTACCAATTAAGCAGCAGAAGTGTGCTTAACACTAATTTTGATTGAACTGGAAAATCATTTATCATCATTAATGTGGTATTGTGCTAATCGTTAAAAAAAGAAAATGGTTAAAGCAAGAAAAGCAGAGGTGTCATTCCTAAACCCAAGACGAATTTGAAGGTGATTCTGCTAAATGATGCAACTAAAACGCAAAATAAAGAAATAAATATTTAATGTTAGATGGCTTCTACATCTGGTCCGGTTAATTCCAAGCCAATCAAAGAAGAGGCCTACAATTCTATTCTGACCTGTGTCAATAGCTTCTGCTTCATCCCAGTCTCTTTCTCTGTCTGTCCAAATGTCCTTGCTCCCCTCCGATGAAGCAGTAGCAATATCATTATATGTCAATGGACCAGAAACCCTTGCCAGTCTGTAATCCTTAGTAACCTGCATGAGATCATAAACAAATGAAGAATAAATGTAAAATAGAAAATATAGAGATAAATAAATCCATAAAACTTGTCCACATTGACATATAATTGCAACAGGATGTCACACACTAAATTACTATGGATTATTGACTGTTTGGGGTTTGAGTCAAGTTTTTGGGGTGGCTCTTCTTTTCCTTTTCTTTTTTTTCCCGAGCAGACAGACTCATGCAAGCACCCAATTTGCGCACACTTTAGTTTACGGATCCACATCAACCCTGTTCCAGTCTATTACATGCATTTTCATTGGCAGTGGATGAGGATTTAGAAAGGCTTATATAAGAGGTTATAAAGTGAAGCAATTATTCAGATATTTAGAAGTAGGTGATTTGAAGAGAGCAGTAAAGTTAGACACTTAATTGCATCATGAAGGCACAAAAAGGTATAAAGTGTTGATAAAAACACTAAATGGAAGAAAGATTAAATTAAGGAGATGAACATAACAAAGTTGTCAAAGAGCTAAGGAATTTTCTGGTGTAGAATACTGGGAAATCTTTTTTTAATATTTTGCCACTGCCAAGGTGCAAGTTGCTCTGGAATAATTTTGTATTTGAGGTATTTTTCAGCTGAAAATGATAATCATTTGGATGTTCAAATGATTTAATATAAAAAGAGTAATATGAATTAGACTCCATAGAGACTCTGGAATGCAAAAAGTGCATACTATTCTTACTTTGGATTCAAAGAAACATGTAACTGATGGAATATAGTAACATTGTTGATGTCTGCCTAGACACACTTCAAGGCATCATAGACACATGTCACAGTGTAAAAACTGATCCAAAACTAAGATTAGAATCGTTATTTTGGTCAAAATCTAAAGCGTTAATGCATTTGTTGTTTAAAGAGAAGATATTTCTGAAATGCATTGCAATGAGCTCAATGAGAACTATAAGAGTTGCTGAGGTTCCATTTAGGTTGCTTATGCAGATAGCACACAGCAACTCACTAGGTTCTGAAGCAAAGCTTTTGTGTTCTGAAATGGTCTACAATCACAGCTTATTAGTAAATGTGACATTCTAGAAGGTAAAGCCTGCTTCATCAAGGACACTGTGCACACCCCAAGCACAAATAAAATCTGTTAAGTGGGCGAGGGGACCAATTTTGATTTCATCAGGGCACACCTATAACTGTGTGTACTGGAGCTCGACTAAATCGGGGCTCGCGTCTGCTGCGGGATCCTTAAAGTAGAGTGTGGCAGTGTCCTCTCCCTGCTCTGTCTTCCGCGCCCTGAGCTCGGTCACCTCTTTGGGCTGCTCTTGCCGGCAGCGATTGCTGTTCCACCACATTTCCAGGGCGGCCACCAGACAGGCCAACAGGAGCCCCGCTGCTAGGATGCAGAAGACGCCGGCGAAGCTATGCAGCTTGAGCGAGCGACCATCCGGTTGGGCATTACTGTGGCTGTTGAGGTCACAGCGGCCAGTCCGAGGCCACCACTTCTGTTTCAAGACATCCAGGTCTCCTTTCTCCTGCAACTCCAGAATCCTGTGAAGAATGATATGGAATGCACTTATTTTATGTAAAGTTGCTTCCTTTCCTCTTATGTTTTTAAAGCAGTCTGTGCATGTTAAGCTGGCCGCAGACTAGAGGATTTTAAGGGCGATTTTAACCCCGATTTGCACCCCCGAACGATCGGTGGGTGTGACTCTGATTCGCAACTTGTCACAAATGATTTTTTTGTCCAAAACATCCTCTATTCTGTCATTATGATTATTTACCTGCTCCTGATCGTCCCTGAACTCAAATCATAAATATCAAACATGTTTAATATTTAGGGTTCTTGATTGGGCTGCGTCTGACGTCACGAGAGCGAGCAAGCGTCACTTACCGGATGTTGCGTACTTCTATAGCTGAAACCTAGCAGCCACAAACATGCCACAAAAGCAGAATACATCCCCCATATTATTTTTTATACTTTGTTTTTTCGCTATGAAACAGAATGCGCGCCAGGAGAGCCAGCTGACAACAATGATTGTCTTCTTAATTTGTTTTTCTTTTGAGTTTCCACGAGATCTTGTGTCACTGTAAAATCGTTCATACAATCAACAAGTGTGTGGATTCGTGGTCTGTTTGAAATGTCTAGTGTGTGCGTTCAGAGGATTATAAGGCTAAAAATCAGCTGAAACTGTCTTCATGTCTGTGGTCTCCCATGGTTAAAAAAAATCGGTTAAGATTTGAAAATCGTCTAGTGTACAGCCAGCCTTAGCCAACCAGTAAACTTGAAGTTGTGTGTAAGTTTGGGCAGGGCTGTCTGATTGTTGACCAATGGCAATCGAAGCAACCACCTAGCAACCTATCCATAACACCACTAAAACTACCTCAGCAAATACAGTGTTTTTACAGACAAACTCCACATACTCTTTCTTTAGAAAATCTAGTTATTTTTGCAGTTCTGTTTGGTGCCACTAGATGCACAAAAAAGCACTTACTGCAGCTTAATGCCTCACCTTAGGCAAAAAGTTACTTGGTTAAATGTTTAATACATTTTATTATTTGTTGGTACACACAAAATGGAAGTATGGACGTTTAAGTAAGGAAAAGATAAAACAAAATGTGTTGTTGTTGTCAGTGAAGTGCTCCTCCACAAGTAATGCAGGTGTTTCAGTTTCTTCAATGTAAAATGTCACATTCAGAAACATGCAAGGGGGTTTCCAAAAGACGAGAGTGGTGGAGAGAACAGATAATGATGGGCCACAAAGCAAAATAGTAAGATGAATTCTTCACTTAAGAGGAGATGACATTATGGTTCACTGGGTAATAACCTGCAAGCTTCCTCCCAGCTGCCTCAGAATGCATTTCCCCAGTCGCCCAAGGCATTTTTTATTTTTGGAGATTTTTTGCCATTCTTTTATAAGATGACAGAGTATAGATTGGAAAGTAGAAGTGAGTGAGGGGGAATGGGAGCACAGCCCAATTTCACAATATTGCTAGCTCACTTGAGCTTAAAAAATAAAAACAAACAAACAAACAAACTGCCGTTTTTAATCATTAGTTATAATTATAAACAAATAAAATTGACATGAGGGTTTTATGCAGCTGGCAGCAGGATTTGAATCTCAGTTACCATGAGCCAACAGGTTGGATTTCCAGTACCCTTGTCATGATATTTAATTTTTTTTAAAGGGGTCGTCGGATGCAAAACTCACTTTTACATGTTGTTTGAACATAAATGTGTGCTGGCAGTGTGTGTACACAACCACCCTCTAATGATAAAAATACACCCAGTGGTATTTTTTTAGTCCCTATAAATAATGTCCCCTTTTTTAAATCAAGCCATTCTTAGATTCTTGGCTGTGTGTCGTCACACAGATCAAGGCTGCTTCCACGAAAGTACTAACGTTTCTTTAATTTTTGAAAGGAATGCGCCCTCTGATTTAAGTAAATTTGTCAATGTTTCTAAAAGTCAATGTGAATCATCCGTGATCCAGCTTTACCTATAGAAAAAGTGAGTATAAGGTATTTTTCTGAATCTTTGCAAATCAGCTTCTCTAATAATGTGCTAGTCAGCAAGTTTTGCAGCTAAATGTGGCTAAAGTAAACAGGATGGCTCGCCACCTCACATAAGAGAAGGGCGGGGTGAGTAGAGCTCATTAGCATTTAAAGGGACATGCAACGAAATAGGTTGCTGTGAAAAGAGCTGGTTTTGACAAATTGATACATTTTAACCAAAGTATGTTGTAGACTTTTCACAGACCCTAAAGAATCACATCAACTTGTGATGACCCTATTAAAATCTGTGATCATTGCAAGTGTTGGGTGTTACATGTTCCCAGTTTTGTCTTGTGTTTGAGTTGCTTGTGCTGGATTGCAGTCTTTTGTAGTTTAATTTCTGTTTCATTGCCCATGGTTATGTCCCTTGGTGTCCCTTGTCTCCTCGTTTATCCTTGTGAATTTAAGCCCTGTGCTGTGTCAAAATCACCCCCTATACCCTAATTCACTATTAGTCCATTAATATAGACCAGTTGAAGGAATGAATGGAAACGAACGAGCAAATTTGGACACTGAGTGGCCGGAGGAGCTGCCACTATTGGATAGATTAATAATCATTAGAAAACTTTGCAAACTGGCAGCTCCAGTAGTAATGAAAATATTTATCTTGTCAATGTCATTCAAACTAACATGTATAAACCAATATTAAAATATATAATAGTCAATTATACAAAAATGTATACCTGATATTATGCTGTACTCACATTGGACCAGCAATTTGGAAAGTGGATAGATGGATGATTCAGCTGCATCTTCTGGCAAAACGAGGGAATTCATTCATCAAGACCTTCACAGTGCATTATGAGTATTCGGTAACACTTTATTTTAAGGATCAGGAATTAGACAGTAATTAATGACTAATAACTGCATTTGTAAGTGACTAGTTACAGACTTGTATGCCATTACAAGCTATTTATAAGGCCTTTATTGGTTGTTGTCTACCTGTTCTACCTGATGCTCCTCACCCTCCTGCAACCCGTGACAGAAGACAAGACCACATTTAAGATGACTGAGGCTGAGGACAGGCTATGGGGGCTACGGCAGAGTGGGCGGACATTGGAGAGGTATGTGGAGGAGTTCCTTGAGCTCTCTCATCGGGTGAGCTGGCCCGACGTCTCTCTTGCTGTTGTGTTTCGGTTGGGACTGGATGAGGAGACAATCCGATGTGACTTCCCCACATGTGATTTCTCCTTGATTGAACTAATCAACCTCATTCTTTATTTAAATGGCTCTAATATCGAGGTTAAAGAAATAAAGAGTGGTTGTAAGTCTCCACATCCAGCTCCCTACGAAACCCAACACGTCTCACCAGCTCACCCCTCGCCTGGACCCCCCACATACCTCGCCAATGGTTCTGGCCACCTGCCAACCCCAAGACACTCCAAGGCCCGTCGTTCTAACCGGGCAGACCCCAAGATGGCCGCCACGCTAGAGTCGGCACCCAAGATGGCGGTCCCGCCTGAGTTCCCGGCTGAGATGGCCTTCGTTCCTGAGTTCCCGGCCGAGATGGCCTTTGTTCCTGAAGTCCCGGCCAAGATGGCCTTTGTTCCTGATTTCCAGGCTGAGTTGGCCTTCGTTCCTGAGTTCCCGGCCGAGATGGCCTTCGTTCCTGAGTTCCCGGCCGAGATGGCCTTTGTTCCTGAGTTCCCGGCCAAGGTGGCCGCTGTTCGTGATTTCCCGGCCAAGATGGCCGCCGTTCCTGAATTTCCGGCCGAGATGGCCTCCATTCCTGAGTTCCTGGCCGAGATGGCCTTCGTATCTGAGTTTCCCGCCAAGAGACAGATTGTTGACATTATGGACATGGCACTCCCAATGGAGTTTACGGCCCCAATACTCTCTCCGGAACGTCCAGAATCTCTGCTGGTGACACCTAGTCCTCCAGAGCGCCCTCCAGTGACCGCGCCGCCAGAGCGCCCTCCAGTGACCGCGCCGCCAGAGCGCCCTCCAGTGACCGCGCCGCCAGAGCGCCCTCCAGTGACCGCGCCGCCAGAGCGCCCTCCAGTGACCGCTCGCCCAGAGCTAGCTCCTTCAGTGTCTCCGCTGGAGACACCCAGCCCTCCTGAATCTCCGCTGGGGTCGTCCAGCCGTCCAGAGCCCGCTCCTCCAGAGCGCCGTCCAGAGCCCGCTCCTCCAGAGCGCCGTCCAGAGCCCGCTCCTCCAGAGCGCCCTCCAGCGTCAGGTCCTCCAGAGCGCTCTCCAGTGTCCGAGCTCTCTCCTGAGCGCCCTCCAGAGCCGGCGTCACCTCCAGCATGCTTTCCCATGATCCCCTGGGCAGACTACGCCCTGGATTTCCCCAAGAAATCCCCGATCCGCCATGGCTCTCTGATCCACCCTGGAGGCTTTCCCAGATCACCACATCCCTGTCCCGTATCAGCCTCCAGGGCGCCCACCCTCCCTCCCTGGTAGTATTGTCATGGCGCGAGACACGCCTACCGGGAGGGGGGCTATCTGTCACAATCCATGTTCCGTGTTTTCCCCCTGCCTTAGTTCCTGTCTTTCCTTTTATGGTCTGTTTCCTGTTCTTGTTAAGTTAATTGGTCATTCTGTTCACCTGTGTCTATTAATTATCCTCATTAGTTCCTCGTTTGGTTAGTATTTATAGTGCTTCCCTTCCTGAGTTTCTTTGTCTTGTCTTAAAGTCATTTATGTTGTGTGAAGAGGTTGTGTTCTCCCTTTTGTTTTATTAAAAGTTGTTTGTTTGAAATTCCGGATTCCATTGTTCTCCCTGATGCTCCTCACCCTCCTGCAACCCGTGACAGTTCCATACTAACAAATGATTTATAAATTAAATATTATCCATTCCCTGATTTTATTAATAGCTAACAAGCACATTTCTCACTAATACATTCAATATTACTTCAGATTATGTTCCCTATTCTAAAGTAGAAAAGCGACATGAAAGTTTGTCTCATCTATAGTTTGTTCTCTTGTTGAACCATCAAACAATAAAGACATAATTCTTCACTGCAATCTTTCATGCTTCTTTTCTACTTTAGAATAGGGAACATAATCTGAAGTAATACAACATTTATCAGTGAGAAATGTGCTTATTCTCTGTTAATAAATTAAGGGAATGGGGAATATTTTGTTTATTAATCATTTATTAGTATGGAACAACTGCTAGAAGACTGCTATTGTGTAACTGTTTTTCAGCTTAAATGTCTGCTTAAATTTAAATGTCTGATGAAATTCCTATTCTATATTTATTTCATACTTATAAGCTACACATTCGCATAGTGTACTGAGAACTTATAAAGTTTGTAATTCGCACAATACAAGCTATTAGTTTGTTTTATGTTTAGCTAATTAGTACACTGTTAGGACAGAAACAAATATAAAGGGTCTTTAAGACCAACATAAGACAACAGCCAATAAAGGCCTTATAAATAGCTTGTAATGGCATACAAGTCCATAACTAGTCATTTACAAATGCAGTTATTAGTCATTAATTACTGTCTAATTCCTGATCCTTAAAATAAAGTGTTACAGAGTATTCTTTAGCCATTGAGTGTACACTCTTAAAAATAAAGGTGATTCACGCTGCCATAGAAGAAACTTTCTTGTCTAAATGGTTCCATAAAGAACCTTAAACAGCTGAAGAACCTTTCTGTTTCACAAAAAGGTTCTTTGTGGTGAAAGAAGGTTCTTCAGATTATAAAAAAGTAAGAAAAGGATGGTTCTTTAAAGAACCTTTGACTGAATGGTTCTTTGTGGAACCAAAAATGGTTCTTCTATGGCATCGCTTGAAGAACCTTTTAAAGCACCTTTATTTTTAAGAGTCTACATCAGTTGTGGTGTGTTATGGGATTGAATGTGTGCACTTGTTAATATCCACTATGGTTTCAGACACCACTACCAATGGCTGTCCCCTCAAATAGTGCCCTATTTAAGGGTATAGTTAAGGGTATGATTTCCTCAGTTTCCCTTTGTTTCATGTTCAGCTGTTCTGTAACACTAGACAAGAACTACAACATAAAAGTCCAAACACAAGACAAATCCAGCAACATTTGACACTGGGTATTGCTGGTGGTTGGGTCATGTTAATATATTCTAGATAGATCAATACAGAGTGAGTGAGAAGGCAACCGAAGATCATTACCCAGCTTAATGAAATCCAAAGACAATGCAATTTAACAATCTTAATTGGTTACAAGTGATTATGTGGAGCTTTAGACAGTCTGCTGGCATCTGTTAGATTCACAAAGGGATCAATTTGCAATGCATGTAAAACTAAACCCAATAAACAATTGGTAATGTCAAATCAAGGCTTTGTGTGTAATAAAGAACGGCTGTGGATTGTAGGAGACTCAAAGTACCTGTAACATTGCGAGTCATTTATTTGGTAACTGAAGCACACAAAACAACTGAATATATACTACTATTTAAGAAATGTGTGGAATTATGTGGGATATTTAGCCTCATTCATATTTTTGTATGACACATGGGTTTTAGTAGTAGCTAGAGTAAAACTCTTCACCATACAAATCATTAAATTTCCCAAAGAATGATCATCCAAAAATTATGACAACAGATACTTCCTACGTCATCTGCATATTATTTTTTACGAGGTGAAACATATGTTTTAGTTGGAAGATGATACGCAATACGCACTTTTGGGAGATGAGGTCTCGGTAAGGACTCCCATGCTGCATGGCGATGCCGTAGCCTTTGCTGCTCATGCTGTTGCCAGCTACAGTAATGGTGCAATCGTCATCTGTCAGCGCTGCATACTCCACCACAGCCATGTCCCACAAAAATGCGTAAGGTCCTTTTTTGGCCTGCAAGAAATAAACAAAACATCATTCTTAAAGCTTGTTTTTAAGAGATATTTCTGACCAACACTCTTGAACAATTATCTTTTAAGGTGGGACTGCAGTATAAAGACCTGATCACACCATAAACGATAATTATATTAGCATTAACTGTTTATTATAAGTGTGTGCTGCAGTTATGCAGTCTGCCGCTTTAAATGCTCAAACTAGATTTCAGATTGGATTCTGATAGGCTGTGAATGATTTATCCTATATTAAAAAAGGAAAAAAAAATGTTATTGTTATAGCTATGATGTCGACATCACTTTCATAGAATAAAAGTAATTAAATGGATCATTATTTATCCTCAAAAGTTATTAGTGTTTAAGTGTTTTATCATTGCAATCAGACTCTGGACTAATCTTGACTAATCTATTGAGTTCTTTCTCGTTAAAAGGAGCATCATTGATCTAAACCTGCCCTCATTGGCTGATTCATAGGATTTCACAGGCTCAACTCATTATGCACTCTAAAAGTTTCTTCCACAAACTCCTCCAGTCTTCCTCTTTGATCTTTTCAAAGTTGTTTTCTTTGATTTTCTCAAAAACTGACACTGAATGTCCGCTGTTCAATTCAAAAGGGCACATTAAGGACTTTTAAAAGATGACTAGAGAGAAAAGCCTCTTGTATAGACAATCTGTTATCAGTTCTAAATGTTAACAACTGATGCTAAATGGTAAACACATTTCCCTGCAGTCTACAAGGTGCTAGGCAGTCCACTGAAAATTTTTGAGAAAATAAAATCTAAAATGCACTTTTATGGGTATACAAATCAAAACATTAATTATAAAAGACATACAAATAATTAATGTAATCAGCAAAGCTTCTTTAGTCAATGTATTCTACAAAAAACTGTGGCTATGTCTGAAAATTAACTGTTTGGCATAAGGGTACCAAATTTCATTATTTTATTTATTTTTTACACTTATTGTGCTTTTAATAACAACCCCCCCCCCCCCCCCACCAGGTAGGCTACATTTTATGGTAACTTGCACCGACCAAACTGGTAAATGGGTAAAATGGTAAAAAAAAGTGTCTAGATGTCACAGCTGGTTGCAGGAGCAATGAAGATTTGAGACAGGTTCTAATCACAGGGGTATATTTCTATTTTGAAACAAAATTCAAAAACCAAACACGTAGAAAAACAGGAGAGAAAAACAACACTGGCATGCAGCAAACCATAATAAAGAAGAGAACGGACAATACACGACTAAAACAGAGGGCTAGAAATGCACAGGTAGAAGCAAAGAAGAAAATACACCATTCGCTTATGCCCAAGGGAAAGCTATCCCCCTTAATGGGTGGGATTTCACTCCAATAGGGCACTGTAAACCCTGTGATTCAAAGGCGAGGTAAATGTTGTCTACAATTTAGCATGAAAGTCTCTGTTTTGCACATCGCCAAAAACAAAACAAAACAAAACAAAACAAAAAAAGCTTTGACAGTCTAAACCTCTGGGTGCGCTTTGCATAAATGTGTAATGCCCAGACCAGGCATAATGTATGAAGTTTTTGTTCTTCCACCAGACTAAATGGTGGGGGAAAGAAAGCTTGCACGCAAGCCACCTGAAAACTAAAGAACATAAATAGCACCTTTGGACTACAACTCCTCCTGGGTTTAAGAGCGGCTCTGAAAGCATCTGATCAGAACTCTATACAGGAGCAATTGGCCGATAGCAATTTTTATAATTAAGTCATGCCTCCCACAGACGAGCCAGCTACAAAGACAGGATTTGGTGAAAAGCAGCAACATAGATTTAGAGCTCCAACTGACACTCACATTCCATTTCAGAACATCAAGTAAATGCCCCTATTCATACCTTTTCAGTACTAGTGTATAAAATTTGAATCTTTTTACCGATTATGACAGTAAGCATGTGTAAGACAGGCTCTGCAGAACCGCCAAACATGCAGGTTCCACAGCTCCAGCTGTGGGGTTTTAGATTGCGCTCTGCACCTGAGAGAAAGTTCTCAGTAGTATCATCTATGGTGGAACAAATGAAGAGCTCTTTTCCAAAACGCGATAAACGCCAAATAAAAAAAAATGAGTTAATTATGCCATTTTGCAGTGTACTGAACCTATTCACGACTCCATAAATGTTTCATGCCAAATCGCTGTATTTCCGTGTTTAAAATGTACTGCAAGATGCAGTTTGTTTCCAAAACGCTATAAGCGCCAAACCTGTTTTTAATCTTAATGCGATATATCCTCTCGACCAATCAGAATTCGGCGAGCCTTCGACGCAATCTAACATGGCGGCGCCCTGAAGCGAGAGATGTTTGTGTTCAGTCTTCAAAATGAGAGCTTTAAACTCGATTAACAATTTTGATGGCCTGGATGAGGTAGTGATACCTGTACCTGTTGTTAGAAAACGCAGACTAGACAAAGAAAATCACAAGAAAAACAACAAAAAAGAAGGTTCGTCACTGTTTACTAGTGCGTTTTGGTTTTAAAGCGGCGTTTTAAAATGAAAAGAATCCTCGTCTACATTAGCGAGTAGCGTGTATAGGTAGATTCCCTATTCCCGATTGTTTTGATAAAGGACGTGCTTGAAGTGTTCGAAAGGGGAATCTACTTATACATATCAATGGCTAAAGCAACGAGCATGATGTGATTGTTTACATGGTCGTCAAGGATACGCAGAGAGAATGTGGACAGCCACGCCATCGTTTTCAAAAGTCTCCAAAAGTTTTGGTCCATTTACAATGAAACGCAACCCTGGAGTTTTCAGACTAAAACACACAAACTAATGCTGTCACCAGACGACCTGATAATAAATTTAGACAGTTTTAAGAAAGACCAAACAAGGTTTACAAGGATAGGGCCATAATTCTCCTGGACATAACGCAAGTGGAAAGGCAGCCTCTGAAAGTCTAAACAAATGAAAAGACTGGCATTAAAAATAAAGATTTATATTAATTTATAATTTTTAATTTATGAGTCCCTTATGTCATATGTTGCATGTTCTCTTGTTTTTTTTTTAAAGACATAAACGAGCAATGTTTTGGAAAAAAATAATGGATTTGTAGCGTTTTGAAAAAAATAAATATAAACTTTGAATGTGATCGACAATATTGTTGTTTCATTTAACAATCATTGTTTAACATGTTCAGAATGAGCCAACAGACCATTTTAACGGGATAAATTGAATATTAACAAAATATATGGGTCTAGGAAAAAAAAATAATTTTCCTGAAAACTATTAAAATGGATTTATAGCGTTTTGGAAAAGAGCTCCTCAAATTCTCCCCCATTTCTGGGAACCATGACTGGTTTGGCCACTCTTGAGCACCATAGGGTACAGTAGGTGGTTCTTCAGAGAGATGCATGTCAGACTTCCCACCTGAGGGTAGCTGCAGTGCAGAAGCAAGCTGCAACCCTTTTCACATGGGGCAGGGTGTTTCCTAACATACTGATCTACAGTGGAAAAGAGGTTTGGAGGATTTATGATGGATTGACATACTCCACTTTTTATCAGTTTTAGAACCAGTCCACATGAAGCCAGAGCTTTCTCTATCCAATCTAATCCAATTCGTAAACAAGGCGTCTTCTCAAGAAATATCTGTGTACGCATGAAACCACTGAAACCGACTGAAAACAATGAAGTATACATGCCAGACCAGTATGTGGTGCTGTAATTCTGGCACAGAGATACACTAAAAATGCAGAAGATAACTTGGATTATCTACAAGTACTACTGTAACCCTAAGCCTAATCAGGCCTATAGTAAGTGCTTAATTGATTAGTGTTAGTCAGTACTTATTTGTATAATTACACTGTACCAATGACAAATTATACTAAAGTGTAATATTTAGTGTTAGCTGAATATTAATTGCATATTTTATTGTGGTAACACTTTAGATTAGGGAATACTATTAATTAACTACCTGCTTATTAACATGTTTATTACTAGCATATTGACTGTTTATTAATACTTATAACGCACATATTAATGCCTTATTCTGCATGCCTATAATCTATATTCCTCAACCCTATCCAATACCTAAAAATAACTACTACAATAACAACTTCCTTACTTACTATCAATAAGCAGCAAATTAGGAAATTAATAATAATACTTCACCCAAAATAAAAATTACCCTATGATTTAGTCACGCTCAAATCATCCTAGGTTTATATGACTTTCTTTTTTTTAAACAAATACAATTGGAGTTATATTGAAACATGTCTGTGAAAAGTAATAAACACGGAAGTGCAGAAGAAAGAGCAAAACAATACAAAGGTCATGAATTAGAAGTACAAAATGAAGATTTGTAAAAAAAATTCTGAGGATTTCGATATAAGCCAAGAGGAGACTTTCCTTTGCTATAAACAAAACTTGGTTCTTGAGAGACTAGCATATTCTCACTCTAGCTTACGCTATGCCTACATCCTACGCAATCCACTAAAACGCCACTCTCAGTTAGAGAAAGCTAAAGATTGATATATTTTTTTTACACAAACACATCAATTAACTTCTGAAGGTCTTTATTAAACCCCCGGACACTATAAAGAAGTGTTACCAACTAGTGTACTCACAATATGTTCTCTTGTAGCACAAAGTACAGTGTACTTTTATAAACTAAATAGCAGCCTGATTTAGTCCCAAGAAGCACTGGAATATACATATACAAGCAAGTATTAATGAAGTAGATTTACTCCGTTACATTTGCTTAAGTAAACTTTTGCAAAATGTGTACTTTTAAGAGTAGATTCAAAGATGGGTATCTTTAATTTGAGTACATTTCTAATGAAAAAACTGTAGTTTTGTTCAGTTCCCTGTTTAGTTTGTTTAGTTCTCTGCATGTACTAAATCCTCTGAAGCAGTTTTTCATTCGTTCCAGGTTATTTAAGAATACGGAGAACAAAGATCTATAGTCATTTAAAGCCAAATCTGCAAATTCTACTGTTGGCCTGCAATGAGGATATTTATTAGTTAAACACTGTGTGTGCTGTCTGTGAACGATTTCACAGATATACGTTTGATTTCATTGAAGTAATATTGTAGTAGTGGTATGCTAGATCAACTGTCATGTGAAAAGTATAAAGGAAAGGTGGTGATGTGAGGCCAAGTATGGTGACCCATACTCGGAATTTGTGCTCTGCATTTAACCCATCCAAGTGCATACACACAGTAGTGAACACACACACACACACACACACACACACACACACACACACACACACACACACACACACACACACACACACACACACACACACACACACACACACACGTTTGTTTTTGTGAATTGTGGGGACATTCCATAGACGTAATGGTTTTTATACTGTACAAACGATATTTGCTATGACCCTACACCTTCCCTACACCTAAACCTAGCCCTCACAGGAGACTGTGCATATCTTTACATTCTCAAAAAAACGTATTCTGTATGATTTATAAGCCTTTTGAAAAGTGGGGACATGGGCAATGTCCTCATAAGTCACCCTCTCCTTGTAATACCTATGTCATACCCATGTTATTACACAAATTTGTGTCCTGATATGACACACACACACACACACACACACACACACACACACACACACACACACACACCCGGAACAGTGGGCAGCCATTGCTGCGGCGCCCGGGGAGTAGTTGGGGGTTTGGTGCCTTGCTCAAGGGATTCACCTCAGTCATGGTATTGAGGGTGGAGAGAGTGCTGTACATTCACTCCCCCCACCTACAATCCCTGCCGGACCTGAGACTCAAACCCACAACCTTCGGGTTACAAGTCCAACTCTCTAACCATTAGGCCACGGCTGCCCCGCAAAAAGTGAAATGAATGAAAAGTTTTGATTGTGGCATTTCATTTATAGTAGATTTGCTTCATTACATTGCATCAAATCCTTTTTTAAGCACGATCTGCAGCGTTGAGCATGTTTAGTTTGCGCACTCACTGACTGAATTCTGATGAATATGCATTTGCAAATTCTCTCATCAGCATAAACACCAAACTGCCATTGCATGTCATTGCAGCTTCAACCTTTAATAAGTTCTATGAGTTATAAGGTAGTTACAAAATTGCCCTCAAATAAGAAATGAAGAAATTCCCCTGTGGAAATTATTTAATTCCTGATGCTGATGCTGATACATATCTAACGTAACTGGTAACTCACTACTTGTAGATTTTTCAATTGGATACATTTTTACTTTTACTTTAACTATTAGGATTGTTACTTTTACTCTTACTTGAGTAACTTTATATAAGTACTTGTACCTCTGTATAGAAGTATACTACAAGAACATTGGTATTAGTACACTTACTACTACACAAAGTACACTTAGAAAATATACTTTAACTTTAACTTAACTTTTAAGTTAAATTAAATATACTTTCCCCCCTTTTTTTCTACGCATCCCCTCTTTACATGTCATTGAAAAAGTTTGTCTAATGCTTTTGGATCAGTTTATTCTCTAATGACTCAATGTCCAGAGCTTTTTTTTCTTTCTGGCCATTATCATCTCTGAAAAGTCACACCATTAAGAAGTTAGGAAGCTGAGGAAAAGCTGTCTGTCACATTCATTTGCTAATGTTAAACGTGATTACAGCAACTGATTTGCCAAAAATGTTCACTCTTCTCCTGAGCTAAAGACACTTTTCTGACTCTGAATTTTAAGGAATGGCTCAACAATTCATCAATTGCAAATGACTAAATTTGGATGCAAATAACAGATTGGTAAAGATTGAAGGATTATGCTAAAAGTTTATGCCAAAAAATTGGATTACACCAAAAACAGTTCTCACAATGTCTTTCTGTTTTCATAAATCTTTGTATGTAACCAGGACCACAAAACCAGTCATAAGTCACGGGTATATTTGTAGCAATAGCCAAAAATACAGTGTTTAAGTCTAAATTATCGATGATCATGTTTCATAGATAATAGAGATCATGTTTCATAGATAATACTCCTGTAGATGATCCATAGATTTACAAGGTATTTTGTACATTTCCTACTGTAAATATATATAAACTTTGGATTAGTAATATGCATTGCTAAGAACTTCATTTGGACAACTTTAAAGGTGACTTTCTCAATATTTAGATTTTTTTTGCACTCTCAGATTTCAGATTTTCAAATAGTTCTATCTTGGCCAAATATTGTCCTATCCTAACAAACCATACATCAATGGAAAGCTATCAATTTGCCTATTTATTCAGCTTTCGGATGATGTATAAATCTCAATTTCACAACAATTTGTGGTCCACAGTCACATATAGTGAGTAGGTAAGTAATGTTCATACCTTGCGTATGCCTTCAGAAGGGCTAGAAACTGAGAAGTCCTGTCCATTGTTTTTGCTGATTGTCCTCCACAGCTCTGCATACGTGTTGTCCTGCTCCAGCGGGTTTGTGCCTTTGGCTCTAAAGTAATCGTACACTGCTGAGTCCCTAACAGTGCCATAGGCATAGTCCATCTGCCTTGCAAGATCCTGAAACGTTCTGTTGGATAGATAGACAAGATCAGGTGAAAGACGTTTTAAAAAGATCCAATAAAAAAGTATAAATATCATAGGTTTAAGGTTTGTTCAGTCTCTAACCTATGAGCAATAGAATGAACTAATAAAGATTGAGAGACACAAGTGTTCTCTAATGTTCTAATGTTCGGGTACACAGCCTTATTTCATGCACACCTCAATTTGTTGTGATTCTGTAGTGTCTTTTAGTTTAGTGCTTATGTGAGAAAATGCTTGCATCTGAAATTATGATATGCATTCTCAGTAAACATCAGAGCACCACCCTCAGGCTGAATAACATAAGAACACCACAAGAGGTACATCACAAGCTTCACAATGTACTGTATTAATATGAAGGAATGTTCTGTATTACTTTCAGGTTTCAGGTGTTTTACCTTATTTAAAATTTTGCACTTCACTGCGTTGTGTTTTAGGGAGAATGGAAATGTCCATAAAATTGCTGGATAATGTCCTGTCATAAAATAACCATTTTTTTTTTTTTTGTAGCAATGTGAACCAGAATCACAAGGCTACAGTTACTTTAAAATATACTTGAAATTTACTTTTTACTTAAACCTTACTCTTTAGTAAGGAAAACATTCTTTTCTTCAACCCTAGTTAAAGTGTTTGACTGTACACTATTTGTCATTGGGTGTACTGCTGTAGCTTAATACTTTGTTTCAGAAAGTTAAATAAATTGTGAACAATTCAAACAATCATGTCAGATAATGACATAAGATATATGACATATGACTTGAGTCTGTCTGTCTGCAGACTTTGTTTGTGTACAAACAAAGATAGTGGGGAAAAAAAAAACTTGATGCAATTAGAATTTATTCTTTTATGTTTACAAGCAAAGTGTGAATCTGTGCTCTGCTGCAGCAAAAGAAACACACTCAATACCACTCAAAACACACCACTTTGGGATGTGTCTGTAGCAAGTATAATTAAGTTGTGGTTGTGTCTTGACAGCACTTGGCTGCTGTCCGGCATTTTTCATCTGACATTTGCATTAAGTTAAGCATTTCCCAACTTTTAGATGCATCTTGACCACTCTCAACACTTTCTCTGATCCGCTGTCAATCCTCACACATTGTTCTGTTTGTATACTTGTTCTTTGTGTGGGTGTAGTGTTTCAGGTAGGTAATTGCTGAGGCCTTCAAGCTGGTCTTGAGAAGGATAGGCAGTATTTCAGGTGTATTTGAAAATATGTATTATTTTGTATAATGCATCACATCTACATAGACATACATTCATTTAGGTTTGGTTTCACATTGAGGCTCAAGTCACATTGAGGCCTAAAATTTAAAATTCATGGTCCACCATTGTTAGAAAAAAAAAAAAGTTTAAAAGATAATACAAGCAAAATCATTGGCTCGACTGATTTAACCTAAAGTTGCTCTGTTTAATTTCTCTAGGTTGGAATTCATCATGTTAATGGTGCCACAGTAGTCATCCTGAATTCAGCCAGCATACATCAACAGGACAGGGACATAACTTGGCAAAAGCTAACTTTAAAGTCCAAAGACAACTCTGTAAGTAATGTGAGATGCTGGGTCATCTGTACTGCTAATGGAGCTGTCAGGCCAAGCCGATGAAACATAAGCCAGTGAAAGGAAACGTTTCACTCTTTAATGCCGGTTTGCTTGTCAGTCTACTGTGAGTAAGTGTTTTCCCAATTTAGAGTTGGCATACAACAACTAGGTATGTTTATATCATTATCATCATCATCATCATCATCATCATCATCATCATCATTATTATTATTTAAGGGTCATTTTTGCCTCTTGTTATTTATTTGTTTAATATTAAGGGCATTTGCCTCCTTTTTTAAACTTTACTATACTTTCCTAAGAGAGTGTGAGTCAATAAATTACAGAGAATTCAATTACAGAAAACATACATGTGTGTACATAATTTGGATTTTTGCGTTAAATAAATTTGATCAGTTCTACCATACACAAACTTAATATGTATAGGTAAATTGGTACACTCCAACACTTGGAACCCTTGGTTTTTGACATGTGTTATCTAATGGGTTGTCTGCCCTGATGGCTGCAAATAACTTGCAATACAGAGAACATATTGACTACTTGTTTAATGCTTTTGTAGCTTGAAAGCAATGGTGCAACAAATAGACCTCATGGACTAATGGACCTTTACATACTCATATTTTTAGCTGTTGTTTCATCCACAGTGATCATTTATTTATATTCTAATTTATAATTTATACAGTATACACATTAGTCTAACACCTTACTCTAAGGGCCCTGACACATCAAGCTGACATCAGAGAAGTAGCGGTGGTTGTTGAATATATTTGCATATTAAAATGCTCAGGTAAGATGTCATAAAAGTATATCAGCCTTCTGTCTGAGCTTTAATTCTTTGCTCGCTTCTTGTGCAATTACTCCATTGGTAAACTGAACAGCCAATCAGAGGTCTTTCTCTCATCAATTCAACATGCTCAATTAGCCAAAAAGACAAACAAAAAACAATGATGTTTGACTACTGCCAACGGTGCATAACAAACTAAGCTGACCAACGTTTAACAACGACCCAACATTGGCCAACCATCAGCTTGGTGTGTCAGGGCCTTAAAAACTTCTAATATATGTCTAATTTAAAAGAAAATATCTAAATTAGATTTGTACATTTAGTACAATTTAGTAATGTTTGCATAAAACTAGGGGGTAGATGCCAAAACGACTTAATGGAAAAACTGGGTAAATGGTAAAATAATTAATTGCAAATTTAGCTTTACTAAGCAAAATTAAACCTTTCAGAATAAATGAGAATAAAGAGAATAATTAGAAAAAATCCTTTAGGGATAGTATAATTAAAGGAGACATAAAGACATTGAACTTAGTCTGTGAAAAGATGCCTTGAGATAATTACCTTGACTAGAAAAACAAAACAAAAACAAAATTACTGTTTGTATATTTCTCATTAAGTGCTTTATAATTTTTTTTCTTATTTTTTTTATATTTCATGTACATATAATTTATTATATGTTATTAGTTCAGGTGTTCTGTTGGATAATTAGTCATCAAAGCTTGTTAAACATAGCATGTGTCATGACAGTCACAGACCGTACCTTTAATTTCACTGGTTTCTCACTAAAAAACTTTCAAAGACAATGTTTTTAAGGCAAATTAAAGTTGAAATGTAACATATAAATAAGACATATGAATATACTTACTTTTTTTTTAGTTAGGTTACACTTTACAATAAGGCTCATTAGTTAACATTAGTTAACTACTTTAGTTAAAATGAACTAATAATGAACAATACTTCTACAGCATTTGTTATTCTTAGTTAATATTAATTTACTAATGCATTATTAAAATCAGAAATTGTATTTGTAAACATTAGTTAATGCACTGTGAACTAACATGAACTACCAATGAGCAACTGTTTTTTATTAACTTAACAAAGATTTATAAATAATGTAATAAATGTATTGTTTATTGTTTGTTCATGTTAGTTAATAGATTAACCAATGTTAACAAATGACACCTTATTGTAAATTTACCATTAGTTTTCCTAATAACTCAATTGTTTTTCATTCAGACAAATTTTTGGGTAAAGGTTAATAGGCCAGTCATAGCATAGTCATGGCACAGCAGGCATTGCCTCCTCGCATGTGACTTATTTCCATTCCTTCTTAATTTCCCCCCTCTTAACCCACTGCACGCTTTAGGGCAGGGATAAGCAAACTCTGTCCTGGGGGACCACTGTCCTTTAAAGTTTAGCTCCAACCCTAATCAAACTCACCTGAACAAGATAATCAATGTCAAAGGCAGGAGAGTTTTATCAGGGTTGGAGCAAAACTTTATAGGAGGGATAGGCAACTTCGGCCCTGGAGTGCCGTTGTCCTTCAGAGTTTAGCTCCAACCCTAATCAAACACACCTGAACAAGCTAATGAATGTCTTCAGGATTACTAAGACCAGAGATTGTCTTACTATTGGGAGATGAGAGGGTACAGTATGTATTACTTACTACTGGAGAAAGCATAACAGTCAACTTGGACCACGTGTACCTTATAACCAATCGCATTACAGCCTTGACACCACTGAATTGTCAGGGTTGTGCGACACTCAGTCGCTATTTACGGATACCATAGGAATAAATGAGAAATGCCATAAGCTGAATCTCACCTGTTGCAAAAAGTCTGTGACTTCTCATTTAAAATGGCTTTTTTTTTTCTCGATGTAAACTCTAAAAATAGTTCAATCCAAAACTATCGTTTAGTGTAAAACATGTTGAAGATTACCCGATAGGCTGTTGATAAATTAAATGATTAGTTGTTTCCTCACAAAAGCTGTTTATTCAATGTGAAGTCTCTCCTCCTTTGACATTCATTCAAACAAAATGTTCTCTGGTCTCTATTCCTGTGTCCAGCCAAAGTGGAAGTGTTAGCATTAGCCGTTACCCTTTTTTAGCTAAAGGTTGCAGGCTTGCCATCCAGTGGCTTAAAGGTTGGAGCTACAGTAGCTCTGCAGGACAGTGGCACTCCATGACTGATGTTGCCTATCCCTGCTTTAAATCTTAATGGGGTCAGGGGAGGCATAGGAGATGTTGCCTCCTGCTGTAACTTTAACTGCTGGTGTCACTATTGGACCATGTCACTCTTTAGAAAACGTGATTTATAATTTTTTTACTGTCATATTTTGTAATATTTATTTTTGTACTGTGGATTATTTACTTATTCCCAACAATGCATTTACAATCCTAGTAACAATACCGGACAAATGCCAAGCATGTGCAGAAGCACAGATGAGCAAGTGTATTGAGGGCTCTCGCCTATAATGTCATCTATAACAAGTAGCACTGGGACATATGATTCACTGAATTGAAATTGTTCATTGAATTGAAATGAATTTGTCCATCTGGCTGTCCGGCTGAGAAAAAAAATAAAAATAAATATAAATCATAGACTTTTCAATGCTACTTGAAAAAGAGGACACAGGTGAGAGCACGCTCAATATGCTCTCTGCCTCTTCAGGTTCGTAAAGGTTCATGCACTCGATCAGTATCTGCTCACTCGGCACTCACATGGCCTTCAACCAAATGGAAAGCAGTATGCTCATTTTATCAAAACTAATATATGTTTTTATATAACTACATACAAGAAAAGGTAATTGGATTTTTGAAAAAAAACATAGGGCACAATGGGGCTAAAAGCACACCCTAAGAAAAAAAAATGCTTTTCACTGTGCCCAAAGTGTATAATTGCATATATATATATATATATATATATATATATATATATATATATATATATATATATATATATATATATATATATATATACATTTGTATTGAACATTTATGAAGCAACAGATTTTGTTTAAAAAATACATTTCATTTATTTAGTTTAAAAAGCTTATAAATGTATGTACGGGGTAAAAGGCTCACCAGCATGAGTTAAAAGGCACACAGTATTGATACAAATACTTTGGTTAAAATAATACATATATATATATATATATATATATATATATATATATATATATATATATATATATATATTTTTTTTTTTTTAATAATGTCTGAATTAATACTTGTTCAAAACAATCACTTTAGCAAAGTTTGTACTATTTTCTGCCTATTTTGATGAATAAACTCATTTTTGTTCAATAAATATATAAATTTAATGTAAAATATAGCACACATTTTAAAATACAGAAACAAAATAATTAAAAAATGTAGAAATTCTGAAAGCATTGAAGGAGATCCCATAGTAACTTAATATAGATTAACAGTAGCAACAACAAATTATATTTTATTATATTGACGATTGATATCATGTTTTTAAATATGATGGTTTCATTCTAACAATGAATCTAACAATGTAATGTCAACAAATAGAAAAGCCAGCCTTCTATTAATTATCATGTTAATTATTGTGCCTTTTAGCCCCAACAGCCCAAATTTAAAAAAAAAAACTGTTGACTTAA